>NW_012267336.1:30547-36312 GCF_000151885.1 Dipodomys ordii | reverse complement strand
CATTATCAATGGCAAAAATGTTCAACCTGCTGGTGCCTTCAAAACCACAGGCATGTGAACAAGTGGTAACCTTTTATTGAAGATGGCCACATTGCATTTATTGCAGCCATAGATTTGTGGCATGGAAACCCACCCCGACTAGTTCCTACACCTGGCACTTACACCTTGTACCTCCTATGCTTTGGCAAGTCTCTGGATTGGAGCAGGAGGATAATATACTTGCAAATGCTACTCCCCAGCTAAGGAGCAGAGCCTTCTTGTTTTGCACAAAGCCTAGTACACAAGTGCTCTACGGCAGATCCAAGATCAATATAACCCCTCCCCTATCAACAAAGGCCCGAAAACTCCCACATCCCAGTGACAAGGGTGCCTATGGTAGACCCAAGCCATAGCATTCTACAGAGAACAGAATGGCTCTGGCAGCATAGAACCAGGAAGTCAGTTAAAGTAGCAGCTCATACAGGCACCCAAGATGTCCAGAAATCTATTTCAAGAGGATCCCATTTCTCTCAGGTATGGAAGAGAAAAATATGTTAAAAAATGCTGTTTAATCTAAGAACTTTCTCCATATACTGGTCAAAGTTCCAGGAGAATGCTGGATTCAAAGTGGTTAGAACTATTTTATATAGGGAAAGGATTTGTAGAAAGCAAGTGGTGAAGAAAAGGATGATGCATCAGAGACTAGAATGGTCAGCAGCTACAGAACCAAAAGAATCAACTGACAGTCCAGTGAGCTGCACTTGTAGGAGGAATGTAATATCTGAGGAATGTAATAGCTGAGTTGCTATTCAGTGGCATCAAGTTAGAAAAACCCCAGACAAAGGCTGCCAGTGGTCAGCCTTTGTCCCTTCTCCATCCTTGCTAAAAAGCAAAAGATCATCTCTCCCTCAGTCAAGTTCACCAAGCTGGCAGCCTTGCAGAATGCTGCGGATAACCTTGAGGCTTTTTACCAACTGCACTGAGTTGCTGCATTAGTCAGGAGCTTATAATAAATATAATTTCTGTAATAGTGTCAATAGCATTGACAGTTATTAATCATACTGACCAAGTCAAGATTATGTTTTGCCTATGATCCTGTGACTCAAGGCTATGTTTTGCTTCTGTTAACCTTGCTTGCCTCAGTAACAGGGTCTTAAGACCACCAATTAAAGACCACCACAGAGTGGTCCCACTGTGGGCAGCCTATTGCCAATTATGACGTATGATATTTACCATAAACAAATGAATTTAAAGGTCAGATAACTACAACCAAGTAAAATGTGCCAAACCTGCCTTGCCTGGCTTGTCTATGAAACTATGCAACTTACCCCTTAAAAGCCCCAGCGTGAGGACTGCTGGGGTCACAGTCACAGCTCCCAAGTTTGTGCTGCATCCCTGGCAGGTCAGCTAGCCACTTGCCCAATAGATTCATCATTTTACATGATGCTGTCTCTGCGTGGTGGACTCCAGTGGGATGTAATATCCCCGCCGGGAGAAATGTGGAATCCCCTCCCCCTGACCCCATAACAGGAAGATGCCCCTGGACAGATAAGCAGGCCTGAAGAGACACTGATACCCATCCCATCCAGGTGCAAGATGCCACATCAAGTTCAAGTACCCAAATAGCTTCCAACATTGCACTTTCCTAGCCAGACCCACTGCACAGTAGCTTTCAAGGGAGCCAGCAATGTAGCCCACAGGCTCTGCCCCTGTTGTAGCACAGAGCAGCATGAAGACTGAACACAGGAAGGTCAGCATGGCCAGCTCTCTTGGAATACCCGACTTCTGACTAACGGGGACCTTTAGACAGGGAAAATAAACCTGCAGAGGATAGCTGCCCCAACTAGGGATCCAGCTGGCATGAAATTTACCAAGCGCAGGATCTGTATCCAGCTTCAGCCTGTGCCCTGATGTAGCAGCCACAGCTCTGGACTGAGCCTGAACTGGACACGTTAACCCTTCTGCTCTAATGAGGTCAAACAAGTTCCATAGATATTCATGGTCACTTTTCCAAAAATACTTCTTTAATGTCACAGTCAGCTTCCTAGGTCTGTTAGGTTACAAATTGTAATAAGGTGGTATGTAAGAATGTAAAAAAGGAAAGCATGGTTGATCTGATGCTTAATCAGGTTTATGTTCAAAGTGGAGACATAGTAGGCCCCACCCTAATGCTTTAGCAACAGCTTTCTGATTGATTTAAATTCTGTGTTTCTCTGTGTGCATGTGGTGCTGCTCAAGGCATGCTTTCTTTATACAATACTTTCTCCTGTTGGCTTTTCCTTCAGATTGGTCTGAGTTACTGTTAATAGTTGGCTCAGAGGATGTACAGATTCACAGCACATCACCTATTGATATTCCACCTTTTTGTGCCTTTGGATCATGAGTTTTACTCTGCTTTCATCAATACATATCTAATTAGAATCAAAACCATCACTAGGCAAGACTTGCCTTTCCAGTGTTTCCTGCAGGAGCACTGAGGACTTTGAATCTCCTAGGTTTATAATATGACAATGAGCCAAGGATAAACTCACCTCTGTGAGCAGAGTCAGTAACATTCTTGCGTCTTTGCATTCTTATCATTTTGAGAAACTAGTCTGAGTTTTATCAGCAACCTCAACCTTTGGATGTCAACTTCTGTCAATACCAGTTATTTAAGTGTATCAGTCTCTAATTGATACCTAGTTCTAGTTAGAGTCTCATACTCAACATAATTGAAGCGAATATTCCCTTCTCTATAAAGGACTCTGGTTTAGCGTCAAATTGTGTGCCCAAAAGTTCTGGTGGCTCCATCAGTGTTTACTATTCCAGAATCAGTTTATCCTAGGATGGGACAGAAAGAGGGTGAAGGACTTCTCCTAGCCTCTGTTGCAAGTAGTTTTCTAAGTCAGCAAAAGGCCCCTCCCAGACCTAAGCTGGGCCCTTGATGACTTTATCTCTGGGGCAGGTGGGGCAGGTGGGGCAGGTGGGGCAGGTGGGGCAGGTGGGGCAGGTGGGGCAGGTCCCACCTCCTGCCCAGCACTGTATAAATAGGAGTCAAAGGCAAACTGGAGCCATTCTCCTTTTTCCTTTGTGGGATTGTGGCCTTGTCAGCTCTGCTGGAGATAAACCTCTCTCCAGGGACACTGTCTGCGTGGTCTTTTGAGGTAAGTTCCTTCCGACCATCAACACAAGACTGGACACTTTCTAAGAGGACAATCGGGGACTTGTACTCGGCAGCAGCTAAGAAAGAAGCCCGGCCTGTTTGGGAAGGATACCTCGATGTCCATGGAAATCGAGTCGTCCGATGTGATCTGTCTGCTCCTGCAGTACCTGAAGGAGAACGGTTTACATCGGGCCTTGGCTACCTTACAAGAGGAGGCTGCTGTCTCTGAATACAGTGGACAGCATCGAGAGTTTCGTGGCTGACATTCATAGTGGCCGTTGGGATACTGTCTTACAAGCTATACAGTCTCTTAAATTGCCAGACAAAACCCTCATGGACCTCTACGAGCAGGTTGTTCTAGAACTGATAGAACTCCGAGAATTGGGTGCTGCCAGGTCAGTTTTGAGACAGATTGACCCCATGAGGATGTTAAGACAGACCTAGCGAAACATTGGCGGCTGGGTTTACTGGTCTGTCAGGGAGCAGTTGCGTGGGGAGCTCCGAACTGGGGTCTATTTAAGTCAAGCAGGCCTCAAACTCATTATGTAGCCCCAGACAAGCCTGAAACTCCCCATTCTCCTGCTCCAGCCTCCTGAGGACCAGGATTGTGTGTACCACCTACCTGACACATTCTATTGTTTTAATACAGAGGCAAGTTCACCATGTCATTGGCAGCTGTGGATACAGTTAATGCCACGCCCCTGTCGGGGTCCAAAGAACTGAGTTTAGAGGAACCAAAGAAGATGACCCGAGAGGACTGGAGGAAGAAGAAGGAGCTAGAAGAACAGCGGAAGCTGGGTAATGCTCCTGCAGAAGCGGATGAAGAAGGAAAAGATATCAATCCACACATCCCTCAGTATATTTCTTCAGTACCATGGTACATCGATCCATGGAAAAGACCCACCTTAAAGCACCAGAGGCCACAATCTGAGAAACAGAAGCCGTTCAGTTCATCTGGAGAATGGTACAAGAGGGGCGTAAAAGAGAATTCCATAACCACTAAGTACCGCAAAGGTGCCTGCGAGAATTGCGGGGCCATGACGCACAAGAAGGAGGACTGCTTTGAGAGACCCAGACGAGTTGGGGCCAAGTTTACTGGGACTAACATAGCGCCAGATGAGCACGTCCAGCCTCAGCTCACATTTGACTACGACGGGAAGAGAGATCGCTGGAATGGCTACAATCCAGAACAACACATGAAAATCGTGGAAGAGTATGCCAAAGTTGACCTGTCAAAACGAACGCTGAAAGCCCAGAAATTACAAGAAGAATTAGCCTCAGGAAAATTAGTGGAACAGGCTAATTCTCCAAAACATCAGTGGGGAGAAGAGGAACCAAATTCTCAGATGAAAAAAGATCACAACAGTGAAGATGAGGATGAAGATAAATATGCAGATGATATTGACCTGCCTGGACAGAATTTTGACTCTAAGAGGCGAATTACAGTCCGGAACCTAAGGATTCGAGAAGATATTGCAAAATATTTGAGAAATTTAGATCCAAATTCTGCCTACTATGATCCCAAAACTAGAGCGATGAGAGAAAATCCCTACGCCAATGCAGGGAAGAATCCAGATGAAGTGAGTTATGCAGGCGATAACTTCGTCAGATACACAGGAGATACCATTTCCATGGCTCAGACACAGTTGTTTGCCTGGGAGGCGTTTGACAAGGGCTCGGAGGTGCACTTGCAGGCAGATCCCACGAAGCTGGAGCTGTTGTATAAATCCTTCAAAGTCAAGAAGGAAGACTTCAAAGTGCAGCAGAAAGAAAGCATCCTGGAAAAGTATGGTGGCCAAGAGCATCTGGATGCTCCTCCAGCTGAGTTGCTCTTAGCCCAGACAGAAGACTACGTGGAGTACTCACAGCATGGGGCCGTCATCAAGGGGCAGGAGAGGGCCGTGGCCTGCTCCAAGTATGAAGATGACGTGAAGATCCACAACCACACACACATCTGGGGATCTTACTGGAAAGAAGGCCGATGGGGATACAAATGTTGTCACTCGTTCTTCAAGTATTCCTACTGCACTGGAGAAGCTGTTAAGGAGACTGCTAACGCCAAGGAGTGTGTGATAAGTGATGAGACTGGCGAAGAGTCGGTGAAGAAACCACAGACGCTCGTGGAGATGCACCAAGAAAAACTAAAGGAAGAGAAGAAAAAGAAGCAGCACCGGAAGAGTAGCTCTGACAGCGATGACGAAGAGAAGAAACAGGAGAAACTGAAGAAGGCACTGAATGCCGAGGAGGCCCGCCTGCTCCATGTCAAAGAGATCTTACAAATTGACAAGAGAAAGCGGCCATACAACAGTGTATATGAAACTCGAGAGCCCACGGAGGAGGAAATGGAGACCTACAGAATGAAACGTCAGAGGCCAGATGACCCCATGGCCTGTTTCCTGGGCCAGCAGTAACTAGCCGGGGGAGGTAGTCCAGGGTTCAGTCCAGCATGCACCGCAACCTCATAGATAGAAAAACTGTGACTTGTCACTTGGGGCTTGACTTCAATAAAGCTTTCAGAAGTCTCAAAAAAAAAAAAAAAGAGACCCAGCCTGAGCGGTACATTCATCTGGAGAACCTCTTGGCCAGGTCTTCCTTTGATCCTGGTGAGGCATACCCAGAAGGAAGCGGCAAAGAGAAAAGAAGA
>NW_012267336.1:27612-29841 GCF_000151885.1 Dipodomys ordii | reverse complement strand
TTATATTATCAGTGCTTCCTCTGATGGCACTGTAAAGATCTGGAATATGAAGACAACAGAATGCTCAAATACCTTGAAATCCTTGGGCAGCACTGTGGGGACAGACTTGACTGTCAACAGTGTGATCCTGCTTCCTAAAAACCCAGAACACTTTGTGGTGTGCAACCGATAAAACACAGTGGTCATCATGAACATGCAAGGCCAGATTGTCAGAAGCTTCAGCTCTTGTAAGAGAGAAGGTGGTGACTTTGTTTGCTGTGCTCTCTCCCCTCGTGGTGAATGGATCTATTGTGTGGGGGAAGACTTTGTGCTCTACTGCTTTAACACAGTCACTGGCAAACTGGAGAGAACTTTGACAGTTCACGAGAAGGATGTGATTGGTATTGCACATCATCCTCATCAGAATTTGATTGTTACCTACAGTGAAGATGGACTTCTAAAGCTCTGGAAACCCTAATTCACATTTTGAAAATCTAGTTTGAAGCATGTACTTAAATGAAGACATAATCATGTGTTTGTTTTTTCAGATCAGCTTTCTAAGGAAAAAAATTATCCCATTTCCCCAAGGATAATTACAGTCTTAAAAAGTTTCTCTTTTAAAAATATATTTAAGATTTTAGTTTTTCTGCTTATAACTATGGTAGACTTATTATTACTGACATTTCTAGAAAAAAGATGTTCTTTGATTATCTGAAATCCTGATTGCAGTTTACTTTCCATCATAAAACTTGTAAATAACCCTGTATTCAGTATCTGTTTTTTTAAAGATGTTAATACACTACACATTTCTGGATGCTCTGTAAATAAGTGTTCACCCCCCCCCAAAAAAAAAGATGAAAATTTGAGACACGAGCCTTCAAGCTATATGCTTTGGTTTCTCTCTTGGAAGATTTGTAGGTACTGATGACCCAGTACTTGGAGAAGGTCTAGACTTCTGTTGCTTTTCGTTCATGGTTATAAGTCAAACTAATAATTTCTCATGCTTGGAATATTCAAACCAAGGAAATAAGATTCCCTGTTGAGGTACTACATATTGCCTGTGTTTAAAGCATCATCTTGGACTTCTGTGTGAAGATGGTGTCCGGCAGTGGATAAAAAACTGGGAATTTCTGACCAGGCCCTGGCTGGCAGTGGACTTAGCTCTGGAGGTGGCAGTTAAAGATTTGGAGACTGGAGTTCACCTTGTGAAAGATCATCACTTGCACTTGGAATGGTCTCAAATTCTGGGATTAATGGGAATAGCCTTTCAGTTACCTAGGATCATTGTTGATATGAAGTCATGTTTAACTGTATTTACTAACTGTTAGTTGACAACTTGATGTACCATGTTTCCCTTGTATGGCCTTATGTAATCAAATCATTGTTCAAATAAAGTTTGTAAATTTGCCTCATAGCATTTCACTGGTAACTTCATTTTGTTCTTTATAGGTGTTAAACAATGACCATTGACTTTCTACTTGACATTCTTGTTGCTGGGCAGTTTATATTTATCCCCATATGACATTATTGAAGTGATCTCTTTGGTGTCAAGAAAGAATTTCTTACTGGGTTTGGAGCCAACAGGAAACAATGTAATGAATGACTAAGAAAGATACCATATACTTGCCAGTTCAACTAAAAGGGTGACAAAGAACAAGGATACTATGATTTAATGTATACTCAAAGAATAAAATGTCTCCCAATTACCGTTCCCAGCACTTTCAGAGGAATGCATTCTAATCTTTGCTTCATGAATTCCACTTTTTTAAATGTTCTCTACTTTTAGTTGTAAGCAGTAAACTTGATTGTAACATCCTTGTAATTACTAAACAATGTAAAATAAAAGTCCAAACATCTTCTCCTTGACATACTTCCTCATCAGTATAGACAGAAAAGAATTACAAAAGAATTACATTCTTTCTGAAGCTGGAATCACAAGAATGAGCCATTGGTCTGAATTGATATTCTCACAAAGGACCTGGCCACACCCTCAGAAATCACTGTGGATGTTTCATACATACAGATGTTACTACTGAAATCTCCTTAGAAGTCAGGGCATAAAAGTGTCTTTAAAAGCACACCGATTTTGCTTGTGGATCTAAAAAAACAGAACTTAGGATTATTACAAAAAAACCTTTCCAAATATTTGGGTGGAAAAATGGACACTACAGGAAGATACCTAGAGTTCCCCATTCTGAGAAGCGGTCACTGTATTAAAAAAATTAGTAATGACAATATAGTTTAAAAAGT
>NW_012267336.1:23660-25212 GCF_000151885.1 Dipodomys ordii | reverse complement strand
AAATGTGATGGGATTAAAAGCATTCTACATTTAAACTGTTGCTCAGCACCAGTATTGTATATATTACAAATCATAATTTCTAAGTCTGGATTTTTTGTGTGTTTGACTGTTTCTAAGCTAAATTACCTGTCTATAAAATTTTTCTGTTCTTGAAAAGATCCTATTTTTAAATAAAGCATTTTTCTATATTAAAAAATGTGTACTTTCTTTGAAAGTGGGACAAAGAGGAATACAAGAAACTAAGACTCACAGGAGAGAGTGGAAAGGATGGAAAACCAGAGCAGCCAGTCAAGAGGGAGTTTCGGTATCACAGGGACTATAAAGTGGGCTCGTCTTCCCAAGATTGGATTCCAAATGTCATGACCAAGACAACCCCACCATCTGAGATGGGAGGATATTACTGCAATGTCTGTGACTGTGTGAGAGACTCCATCAACTTCCTGGATCATATTAATGGAAAGAATCAACAGAACCTGGGCATGCCTATGCATGTGGGATGTTCTATCCTAGATCAGGTGAAGAAAGGCTTTGAGGTCGGTCAATAAGACCTAAACCAGCTGAAGGATTATGATTTTGAGCAGAGGATGAAGAAACTCAGGAAGAAAAGGCTAAAGCATTCAAGAAAGAAAAGAAGAACATGAGAGTGGAGGAGGACTTGACATTTGAGGAGGAGGAGATGGTGGCTGTGATGGGCTTCTTGGCTGTGGTTCCACCAAGAAGAGTTTCTGAGCCTTTCTGTGATGGGCCTAATTTTGGCCTATGTTGTCCTTACTTTGTGGGTGTGCATATTTGTTAGGGGGGTGGAGTCCTTCCTTTTGGATACTGGGGAAAGACCTTCAGAGTGTTAATGGCCAGACTAGAGGGTGGGGGTCATTTGTAGCTCAGAGGATATTCAAATTCATATGGCATTACCTACTCATATTCCATCTTTTCATGCCTTTGGATGGTGAAGAGTTTACTCTGTTCTCATCAGTACAAATCCAATTAGAGACAAAACCATCACTAGGCAAGATTTGACTTTCCAGTATTTCCTGCAGCAGCATTGAAGACTTTGTCATATTATAAAGCTAGTAGATTCAATGAGCCAAGGATAAACTCACCTCTGTGAGCAGAGTCAATAACATTCTTGCGTCTTTGCATTCTTACCATTTTTAGAAACTAGTCTAAAGTCTGAGTTTTATCATCAGCCTCTACCTTTGGATGTCAACTTCTGTCAATATCAGTTACTTAAGTGTATCAGTCTCAAATTGATTCCTAGTTCTAGTTAGATTCTCATACTCAACATAATTGAAGCGAATATTCCCTTCTCTGAAAAGGACTCTGGCTTAATGTTCAATTGTGTGCCTGAAAGTTCTGGTGGCTGTATCAGTGTTTACTCTTCCAGAATCCGTTTATCCTAGGATGGGACAGAAAGAGTGTGAAGGACTTCTCCTGGCCTCTCTTGTAAGTAGCTTTCTAAGTCAGCAAAAGGCCCCTCCCAGACCTAAACTGGGCTCTTGATGACTTTATCTCTGGGGCAGGTGGGGCAATGGGCCCCTCCCACTTCCCCGCC
>NW_012267336.1:18731-20805 GCF_000151885.1 Dipodomys ordii | reverse complement strand
GAAAAGACCAAAATACTAATCTTTACTTCCAACTGAAAAAAATCTCCACATGGGTATGCTCTCTACTTTCTATAACTCCTAGAAAAGTTGTAAGGTGGTATTTGTTGTTTTGTTTGCAAATGTGTATAAAGTTTTATTGTGTGAACACCTGATTGCATTAAAATTGGTAACCAGTTTTTTAAAAAAAGCATCATCTTGGAGTTTTGTGTGAAGATGGCATCTAGCAGCGGGGCAACAAACTTGGACTTCCACCGAAAGTGGGACAAAGATGAATATGAGAAACTTGCTGAAAAGAGACTCCCTGGAGAGAGAAAAGGGTGGAAAACCAGTGCAGCCAGTCAAGCCAGAGCTGCATTTGTTAAGGAAATAATTGACAAGTCCCCAGCTGTTGTAAAGATGGACTCTGGAGATGAGTGAAACTTGACCAGACTCATTTAGAGACTAATTCTCACACCAGGAAAAAGAATTCTAGTTTTAAATGGCGGCTACAAAGGCAATGACCCCACTCTGGAATCCATCAATGAAAAGACTTTCTTAGCTACTGTGACCATCGAAACGGGGCCTGGAAAAGGACAGAGTTGAAGGAATTCAATATGAAGACACATATAAACTTGCCTGATTGAAAATGTGTTACCAGTACATTAAAATAACTCTAAAGCATCCAATTGCTGTTTGTCAAAGCATTGTAAGACTCTACTGTGTTAGGGTATTTCTTTTGTGTAAAACAAATGATTTTATTTAAATATTGTATAATTGTGTAAATGTTTAGAATATGTCTCCTGAAGTACCAAAACTGTGTGCTTTAAGATCTCTGTGCATAAGAGGGTATGTGTGTTGTGCACCTGTGTATATATATGTAAACATGTTGGAGATTAAAAAAAACTGTCAGCATGATATAAAAAATGGATGAGTTTAAGTTTAAACTCTAAGGAAGGTCAACAAGTTAGGGTGTGTTACCAAACTCTGAAAGGATTGTTTTAGAGAGGACCTTTAGTTAAAAGATTTTCTAAGTCAGGCCTGTGGCTCAGGTCTGTAATCCTAGCTACTCAGGTGGGTGAGATATGAGGAGCTCAGTTCAAAGCCAGCCAGGGCAGGAAACTCCGTGAGATTCTTATCTCCAATAAAACATCAGAAAGCTGGAAGTGACACTGTGGCTTAAGTGGTAGAGCACTCGCCTTGAGGTGAAGAGCTGAGGGACAGTGCCCAAGTGAAAAACCTAAGCAATTCCATTTTACTTAAGACCCCATCTAAGTTCTGCGACTTAACTCATGGCCCACTTTAGCCTTAATGCTAGGGGTTTATGACAGAAAGCCATGCACAATTCTTGGAGCCATAGATAGTGTTTGCTTAAGGCAGATGTTAGCCCCCAAGTGGTGTTGCCCCCAGCAACCTAGGGCTAAGAGTTTCAGTTCCAAGGAAAGCCACATAATTTTCTGACAACTGGTTCTTCAGAGCCCAGGGCGAGACATGCCGTACATTCTGTTGGTCCAGGTGTGACTCTACCGTTTTTGGTCAAGCTATGGACCAAGGATATTTTTCTGTAAAGGTCAACCAATCATATTTGCCCAGCTTAGCTTGCTTTAAATGTTAACCAATCATGTAATTTCTTATGTAAAAGTTCCTTAAAATTGTTTGTTCAATACTATAAAAAACTGTGCTGATTTTATGCTCGGGGCCTCTTAGTGTCACCGGTTGCCGAGTGCGCAGAGGACCAAGCTCGAGCTTGCAATAAACGACTCTTTGCTGTTTGCATTGATCGTGGTCTCTGGTGGTCTATGAGGGGGCATCCGAAAACGGGGTACTTCACAAGCTCAGAGTTCAAGCCCCAAGACCTACAAAAAAATGTTTTCTACGGATTCTTGACTTTTGCAAAGTTAATGCTTAAGGCTATTGGCACTGTAATCAAGTTATCTGGCTTAGCAGATACTTTTCCTGCACTGCTAAAACTGGGGGCTAAGTGTCAAATTTAAGTGTGAAGGTTTGTTGAGCACTGCCAAAGAAATGGCCCATTCTGGCTGTCCCAAGTGCTTGGTTTCTCAGAGATCAAAAAAGGACAGGACAAACTTAGAATGGT
>NW_012267336.1:13532-15153 GCF_000151885.1 Dipodomys ordii | reverse complement strand
AGTGAAATCAAAGTGACAAGGTTAGTGAAATTATAAGATTGGTGAAAGTTGTAAGATGAGTGAAATAAACAGCTCAGCCTTCATCAGAGCCTCACTAAAAAACTTTGCTGTTTCTCTGCTTTCCAGAAGCTTCTATTTTAAGGAAAAAAGGTTTTGGAGACAATACAGCTAGTTTTAAATTGTCTTTTGTCATAAATGCTATTTGCAAGTCAAAGCTAATTCTCCTATGTAGAGATGTGAATAATTTTTAATAAAAGCAAATATTTTCACTTTAAAAAAAGAGCAGGGCTGGGAAGGTGGCTCAGTGGTAGAGCGCTTGCCTTGCATGCCTGAGGTCCCGAGTTCGATTCCTCAGCACCACATAAGCAAAAAGAAAAAAGCTGGAAGTAGTGCTGTGGCTCAAGTGGTAGAGCGCTAGCCTTGAGCTGAACAGCTGAGGGACAGCGCCCAGGCCAGAGTTCAGGCCCTACGACCGGACCCAAAAAAAAAAGAGCAGTGGGAGATGAAGTGAGGAAGTCAATGATTTGACTTAGTGTATGTAAACAGCAGTGGAGAAGGTAGTGGGGAAACTGAGTCACAGCCATCCCGGTGCCTGGCCAGGTGCTTGGGGGAGAGGGAGAGAGAGAAAGGGCTGTTGGTTTCCCAGACATCCTGAAGCCTAGTCAGGAGGTAGGGGATTAACCACCCCATTCCAAGGTTTAAATGTGAGATAGGTCATCCTCAGTCCTGGCTCTACCCAGGGGAATATGTGGATACATTGTGTTTAGCTCCAGGGTAGTGCTGTTCCTTGTGCTGTGTTTATGGAGAATGCTTTGCTGAGGCTTGGTCTCCACCCAACAGGTGAGCTTTGTCTTTAAAAGGTGGGTGCATCTCCAGCTCCTGTGGTGTGTGGGAACATGGAGGACCACCTCACACAGCTCCAAGAGGTGGTAAACGTGCTTGCAGATCATTTTTGTAATGCCATTGGTGTGTTGCAACAGTGTAGTCTGCTTGCTTCATTTAATAACATCCAATCCACCATGAACAAGGACCAACCAGCTAACCCCACCGAAGAATATGCTCAGCTTTTTGCTACACTGATTACCCAGACAGCAAAAGACATTGATGTTTTGATAGATTCCTTACCCAGTGAAGAGTCCACAGCTGCATTACAGGATGCTATCTTATGTAAGCTGGAGGAAGAGAACGAAGAAGCTGCTACTTGTCTGGAAGGTGTTGTTTATCGAGGTGCCTTGCTTCTACAAAGGATCCAGAGCTGAAGAGAAAAATTGAGACTCACATACAGTCTTTCCCTCCCAACTACTAGGCTCCATCACACCCTGGACTGAGAAAAGGACTGGTCCCTGCCATTAGCCTTCTGCAGCAGACATACCAACACAGCAACACCAACTTCTCCTGTGTACTGCCTTTCAGCTATGTGTGATTCTCTTCATTGTTGATAAATAAGCTTATAAAAGCCATCTTCATGTCATTGTTTTCTCCCCCTCTTGAAGATAGGCAGATGTGTATTTGTGTTCATAACAGAATTAAAGTTTTTTTTTAAAAAAAGCTTGGTGTGAGTTCTGTTCGGGGCTGCAGATCTGTGTAACTGACTACTTGCATTCTGCTAGCACTCCAAGAC
>NW_012267336.1:7461-11639 GCF_000151885.1 Dipodomys ordii | reverse complement strand
GCAAGCCATGTTTAAATGATATAGCTAGTTGCTGTTACTTTCTAGTTCTGACAGCCACTTTTCTATTCTTGCAGGTTGAAATAGTTTTCCCTTTGTCAGACCAACTAGGAGAGAGAAATTGTTGGCTAGATAGAAAATTCTGAATAAAAGCTAAAATAAGGCTCATACCATCAAGGACAGATGTCTGGCCAGTAATCGAGTATAGCAATGTTCATATGGGGGTAGAGAACAGGAGCTTGAGCCATTCTCTATCCAAACCCAGCTCTCTCAGCATCTTAGATCTAGAGAAGTTCAAAGAGGATTTCCAAATTTCTCTGAAAGAGGCCTCCAAACTTTTCTAAAATGCATCTTACTGATCTAAAATGTCTCCCACTAGGGAACTTCCCTCACTTGTACTAGGAGATCCATTTATCACCCTACAAACAAAGCTAATGTTCCAACTGAAGAGCCACAGAGCCTTGTATAGTTCTAGTTGAAGACTTTTCCCCAGACTTTCAGCCCCCTTCGCATCTGTCCACTTCTGATCTGCTTTTGCATTGATAGAATTTTGTCTTACATCTGCTTCAGAGGTAGCATCTCTTCATAGGGAAGTGATTGCCTTGACTAACCAAGTTCATGTTGTCCCTTTAATCCCCTGTACCCAGATGGCTATATTGCCTGATGCTTTTCCACTGATGCTCAAGAATTTTAATAGCAGTTGGAGCTGGATTCTTGCAATCATACTGATCTCCATTTTGTGAGCTTAGCATCTTCCTTCATTGTTCTTACAACTCCTCTAACACATGCAGTGTCCATTAACTAATGTCCATTAGTCCGTTGATAAAGTCCAGGCAGATTCTACCCACATTGACCTTTGAGGAGGAATTCTGGCACCATTTCCAAGGGGCTGCCTGAGCTCACGTATACATGCAAACACTGCTAGTGAGCTCATGTTTACATGTAAATATGACTAATCTGCCCACTTAGGCAATTACTGAAACTTGTGTGTTTGTCCTTTATACCATCTGATGGGAGAATTTATTCCACCTTTAATGAAGGTCATTTTCGTATTTTCATTTCTAGATGGTTATGTGAGCAAGGTATAGACAAGATGGATGGAATGCAGCCAATCTTTCCAATTATCAAAGCAACACAGAGCAGGAAAATTCCCAGCCTTGACTTGGAGAAGGGACAAGACATCAAAGTCATTGTCAGTAGTCACAAAATGTTTTGTGTGCTCTTCAGATCAGTTTAGCACCAGATAATGAGGCCTAACAGGAGAAGAACTTCCTCTTATGCAGGTATACAAGAAGTCTCAGGTGATGGAAATGATTGAGGCTAAAGCCCACAGCCAAAGTGAGGTGTTTCCATAAGGTTACCACTTCCTGAGAAAGTTCATGCTACAATCAACTTGAATACAGAAGTGTTCCCCACACAAGATCCTAGGGAAGTGGTTTATAGACTATATGCATAAAGCAAGTTGAAACATGGGCCTATAGTGTCTCCAACCTCAATTTCTTCACACAAAAGCTTGCGTGAAATGTTGAACTACACATACTCTTTGGTAGTAACTTGAGTTCATAAGCAAAAGAAAATCAAGGACCTGAAGACATGCATCATTTCTCCAACATTTTAAAGCTGGAATGTGACCCAAAGCGAGCCTCAAGAGACCAGCTTACCTATGGAGGGCAAAAATCATCCCTTGCGTTTTAAAGGTTTTAGAAGCTGAGAAATACCAGAGCCTGGGTGGGTGGTACCCTCTGCCATGACTCTCTACACAGAACTCGTTCTGTTTGGTTTGGCTACTGGCTTAGGCTGCCTTGACACAGTATCCCTATAAATGGGAGTTTTCCATTGTCAGCAGGAAGCACAAGTTGTCCTTATCACCGTCTGAGACTTTTAGTCTCAAGTCTTCCTATTACCTTATTTCTAAGCCACAAGAAAAGCGCGTGGCATTTCAGTGAGGATGTCTTTTGAGCAGCTGTTGGCCTGGCTTTTTTTTTGGCTCTTGGGCGAGTTTTCAGGTAGCTCACTCTCCAAGTTCTAGAGAGTAATGGTGAAAAGGCATTTTTTGTCAGAAGAGGAAAGGGTTTCCCCCCCGACCCCCGTGAGAAACCCCACTGAGCATTGAGGTGGAAGCCCAGGACCAAGAGTCATCTGCTCAAGAGTCCAATGCTTGCTTATAAGCCAGTTTCTATCGACTCGTGAATTTGACAGGTTGGGGAAATCTTAAGATTCTCCCAGCATCTTCCTCCTCTCCCCACCTCAAAAAAAATATCCTGTATTCTCAGGTTGAGTTGAAGACAGGAGTCAGGCCACACTTCATTCTCTTTAAAAACACAGTAATAACAGCACAAAAGTTTACCTATAAAGAAGTCATCTCCCCAGAGGACTGAGGTCTACATGCGACCAGGTCAAGGAAATGTGCAACTTCCTGCAGACTTGAAGCATTTTCAACTCAGCCAGGAAAGGAGCATTTATTCCTGAAAACTCCTTCCTAGTCACTGAAGAGGCATTCCCTCCTTAGCCTGTCTAACCCGATTTCTTGTAAAACTGGGGAAAAAAACACCTGAGATTAGGTTAACAATGCAAGGCAACAGCGGCTCTCAGGAGAAAATCAGAAACAATCTCTGCTTTCTACATGCAACTAAGGCAGAAGTGTGGAAGATCAACAGACACTAGTTATAGTACTGATAGTTCAGGCAAAAGGGAGAAAGACTCAGCCCTACAAAAGTCTTTAGAAAATCCTAAAGGGCTCTGGGGAGAAGGGGGAAGCTTTCCCATTCAGCTAATAAACAGTGTCAGCTGACCCTTCCACTTCTCCTCAGATATGAGAGGTTCATCTGAGTTCTGGAGTGAATGTTTGGATTTCAAGGGTGCCTTCCTACCCTGCATTATTGGAGTGACAGCCTCATGTAAGAGCTGAGCTCAAGGTTGCGGCGAATTTGTATCTGTGGACATAGCTACCACCACTCTTCGACTGACAAGTCCTTAGAGGCAGCTGGAGCCCCTTTCGGCATGATGGGCTCAGATTCTAACCCTGAAGATTTCTTTACATTACTTTTTGGGGCCCTGAAAAGAGTATTTTCTCATCCGTTGTTTTAGAATATTCAAAGCAACTGCTCAGGACACAGGCTTCTGCAATTCAGATGTGAACTCTACCTGAACAGGTAAGCTAGGAAGATACACAAGTGCGGAACCACCTGTGATTTACAAAGGCGGGCACACTACATGGAGGTAAAACACACTTCACATGATCTACTTGTCACCACTAGAAGCTAGGTGCTCAAGTGATGAATATGACTGACACAGAACCTGAGTTCAGAAGAGACTCAACACAGCCAGCAACTTGGGTTCACTGAACACTTCAGTGATGAGCAGTGCTGTATAGCCAGCCTAAGGTTAAACCCTGTGTCCAAGCGTCATTAGCTCTGTGACAGAGGCCAACCTGAGCTGAGCTCAAGCCCATACCCCCAGCCACCATCACTTCCCATTTTCTACCAGGTGGTTGGTGTTTGGTGTCACGAGGCACGCCCACCTCCCTTTTAGGCAGAAATCTCTAGAGAATCCTTTCACGAAGGTTAAGGAGATCTCACTAGGCTGAGAACTGCTTCACTTGGGCACACTCCACACCTTTATTATCTGTCCCCAAAGCTCAGAGCTTCTTGCTCCTGAGGGGTTAACTCCATTTTGGGGGCAGTGACCATTTGTTGCTTGTTTAAACTATTCAAAGGTTAAAGTAAACCTAAGAAGCAAATCCTGGGAGCAAACCTAGACCACCAATTAGAGCAACACGTGGTGGTGGTAATCCAAACATCTGGTTGTTTGCCTTTATAAGCCCTGCAAATCTTTAGCTCCAGGCTCTCCTCCTAGGCTCCACTGTGTCGGAGTGTAGGACGAGGCCCGAGCTGCAGCTTTGCTATTGCATTTCGGAACGTCTGACTCGGTGGTCTTCTTGGTGAGGGTCCTGCGACTTGGGTACTACACTCTTCCCAGTTTAGGTGGAGCCACCCACAGGCTTCCTCTCAGGCCAACCACTCCACGTGGGTTGTCTGTGTAAGGAGGAAATGGACCCTTAATTAAAAGGCCATAAAGGGAGACCTTCAAATGTATTTCACATGGACTTGGGCCCTATCTCACACCCTGCCTCATTAGAATGGCGCCTGCCATGTGATGTGCATCCCATGTGATTGCCTCCT
>NW_012267336.1:4068-5770 GCF_000151885.1 Dipodomys ordii | reverse complement strand
GAAAAGTAAATCAAACACAGATGTAAACCAGGGCCTTGGGCGGGAAGGGTGTCAGGGGAGAATCACGTGGGGAATTGCTGGAAATTAACAGGGAACTGCTAACGGCTGTTTACTTTTTAAAGCCCCCCACCCCCTGCCCCCCACCCCCACCTGGCCATTTCTAGCCAACATTAGATCAGGTTCCTATTAGGGGGAGAACACTGAAGACAAGAGGGTCTTGTGTGGTTCAGGATGTAGAAGGTGACTGATGTTTGTTTTCTTGTGGCTGGAAAAGATGACTTCTCATTCCATTGCCAAAGAAGAAATAACACAGCTTATGAAATGATTAATTTTGACTGTGATGCATAATGACTTTTCATTAAGGCTGCCATGGCGTGATAACAGTAAGACAAAACTATCTTCCTGGTCTCTCTCTAGGATAAGGTTTCTCGAAGCCGGGAGGGTAGTAAAGGCTGCCCCCTCCTTCCCCAAGGAGAAGGGGAGTGAGCTAGGGGAAACACATGAGAATCTATGGGGGACAGAAGTGGTAACTGTCAGCCTCAGGCCAGCAGGCGGGGTCTGCTCCCCTAGCACAATTCCCTAGGAAACATTTCTGGCCACGTCTGGGCTTTGGTAGTGGAGGCTAACTAGGCCCTCATGGTGTGGGGTAGGGATGGGTATGAGGAGGGACAATGGCAGCTGAGGCAGAGCCAGAGGAGACTATTGTGAAGACACTGCTCTGGCAGCTGGGAGGCACTGGTTCTTCTCCACCTGTCCCCAGTTCCATGTTTACGTGGGGTCGTTACAGTGTTCCTCCACACCTGAGCTCTGACTTAACCTGGGAATGTCAGACACCGGACTGACTTGTGGATCTGGCGGGTTCTGAGACTTTGCATGCCTAGTGGGTTTCCAGGGTAGGGCCTGTGCTGATGTTCTGGAGAACACACTTTGAAAAACCAAAGTGTCAATTCTCCTCAGGTGGAGAATCCTCGCAGAGAACTTTGCTAAGAAATGCAAATTCTTAGACTCAGAGCACCTGAATCTGAGAATCAGAGACCTGGCTTTCAGCTGCCCTTTTAGATGATGGTAGTGTTTGTTGAGACAGGGTCTTGGTATATAGCCCAGACTTCCTTCCAACCCGCCATCCTTCTGCCTTGGTGTCTAGAGTGCTGGGCTGATAAGCATGTATCAGCACCCCATGTTGCAGGCTTGATTTTTTTGCAAACCTCTGAAATAATACACTCGACAAGAGTTCAACTAGCACAGACCCATTCACAAGCTTCCTGAAGTTGCCCTCCCAGTGGTCTCTGGGAAAAGCCTTTAACTCAGAGGCTGCTGCCTCTGTCAAGAGTTCACTATCAAGTGAGCCGCTGGCCACCCATGCTCTCTTTATGGATGGGAAAAATGTGAGGTTGTTGGGTAGAAAGTTGAGGCAGAGAAAGGGCATTTTCTGGCTTTGCCAGAAGCTCGGTTTAATCTTGGCAAACAGTCACAACCCATGCTGCTTACCAGAGCTGACCCTGCTCTGAGGCTGAGAGTCAAGCTAAGGCCTGATTGGGGGTGGTGGTGAGGGAGGGGCGTGGCTTGTGCCTAGAGGACAGAGAGCAAGGACGAGGGAGCCCTTCTCATAGAATTCACCAGCTCTCTCCTCATCCAGTTAATTAACTAGGAAAAGGAAATTAGACCCTAAAGCCTTACTCATTTCAGAGAGGACCTTTGATGT
>NW_012267336.1:3602-3890 GCF_000151885.1 Dipodomys ordii | reverse complement strand
AAGAAAGAGGGGGGTAGTGGTTAAAAGCTAGCACTCCTTTTCTCTGTAAACTGCCTTGAAAACCTACATTCTGAGAAGCATATGCCTTCTGCTTGCCTAGTGTATGTGTAGCTAGTACGTCTCAGCTGGCCAGTTAGCTGGCTCTCAAAAGGCAGGGGCCTTTACCATCACCTATTGGAGTCCTGTCCTCCTCTCCTTTTTCTGCTTGCTTGTTTACTCAGAAAAAGTATCTCCATGGCTGACTTCTTGTCTTTACTCCCCATGTCTCCCCAAGCAAAAATGCCATAG
>NW_012267336.1:2326-2680 GCF_000151885.1 Dipodomys ordii | reverse complement strand
TGGGCAGGATAATGCGTACATTTCTTACCAAGCATTGCAGCCTCCTCCTTTTGTTTACCCTTCACATCCCTTCCCAGCCTCCCCCTCCCCCCCATCCCAATCCTTCTCCTTCCCCCTCCTCTTTCCCCCCCTACCGACGTTGTAAAGCTCGTTTTGGACATGACAACTTGTACTTCTCATTGTTGCAACAGGTCCACCTGTATCTTTAAACAACTGGTTTTTCCCCATCTCCTCCTCAAGTTATACTGACATCAAATATAGTGAAACAGGGGTTATACTGTGGGGGAGGGACATACAAAGCAACAAAGATATAATCTTATAAGTGCATTAGAAACACATGCATGAAAGAAAAAA
>NW_012267336.1:0-1486 GCF_000151885.1 Dipodomys ordii | reverse complement strand
GGTTGTTTTTGTTTTGTGGAGGATTTGAACCCAGGGTCTCATGCATGCTAGCCAACTGCCCTACCACTGACCTCTGCCCCCAGCCTTGCTTCATAAATTTTGATAGATGAACAACTGAAAAAGGAAAGGGAGGCGGGAAGGCTACAGGAAAAGGTCAGTTCTCCTGGGGGACTGACATTGAAGATTTTAAAGATTATAGCAGTGTCTCCTGCATTTACCCCCAAATCCTTTATTCCCTTTGTAGATACAGTGTATGATGGGACATGACTACCAAAATATATTATTCAGCCCCTGTGTGCCTTATGACTGAGCGCTTACTTGCATTATGTGAGCTGAAGTGGTATGTGTGAGTTGCTACTCATATCCTAAAAAGACATGGCTCTGCATTTTCCTGGAAGGACAGGAGCTGGGCAGCCATCTTGGGTCACGTGGAGGCTGACAGAACAAGGAGATAGAGCAAGTCTGGTTCCTAGTAATGGTAAAGTTACCCACCCAGCACCATGCCACTGAGAATTCTGGGTGAGAGAAAAACAAATGTCTGTCTTGTCCAAACCATGATTATTTACCCTCTCAGTTGAAAGAGCCAAACTTGTACCTTAATCCAAATCTGTACGTCTGGGAGTGGAAGGAAAACAGAAGACCTCTGGATATACCAGGCCAAGGATTCCTCCTCCTATACCAGGCTGAAGACTCCTGAAAGGTACAGAGGGACAGCTGGGAGTGGGGGTGAGTGGGCTGCACTGACTCGGAGCAATGTATGTGTGCATGCACTTGCATGTGTGTGTGTGTGTGTGTGTGCACATGCTTGAGTGCATTGTGTGCTCCTGTTGATACACTGGTGTGGTTCTAGTTGTCTCTTCATTCAGCTCTCTCTGCTCGGTTTTAAATGGTGGCCAAAGGAAGAGATGGGGTGAAAGGACAGGGCCTGGGGTAGGAGGGAGAGGGCAGTTATACAAGCAGAGAAAAATCAGTGTAGAGCTGCGAGTTCTTGGCCTGAGACCTCAGGTACCCAGGCCACAGGGGCCAGCATGTGGCAGTAAATCTAAGGCATAACTGAGTTAACACCTGGTGTGGCACAGCTGGGTAAGCAGGATCTGGGTTGAGCTCACTAGTCAGCACGGCTGTGTTACGTGGCACACGGCAGTGCACAGCGCTCTGTAGTGGACTCGCTGTATAAAGGAATGCTGAGAGGCTGTTGCACTCCCAGTGGTTTGGGAAGAAGGCCTCCCTGGTGCCAGTTGTGGCTGAATCAGATGCCAGCTCCTCTAAGCTTCCCCTCTCTCAGGTAGTAATGATCAATCCTTGACAGCACACTGTGACTGAATCTAGTGGGCTCTCTTTAGACTGAATCTAAAGGTAGAAGATTTTGCATCATTCCCTCTGTGCAATCCTATAATTCCTGACACCTGGGAGTCCCATAAACCAGAGGGCAAAGGACAGAATGGTGTGTTGTCCAAGACATGACACAGAACAGGCAGTGACCACA
>NW_012267335.1:8607345-8699041 GCF_000151885.1 Dipodomys ordii | reverse complement strand
TACTATGCAGTGCACACAGCTCACATCCCATAATACTATGCAGTGCACACAGCTCACATCCCATAATAATATGCAGTGCACACAGCTCGCATCCCATAGCACTATGCAGTGCACACAGCTCACATCCCATAATACTATGCAGTGCACACAGCTCACATCCCATAATACTATGCAGTGCACACAGCTCGCATCCCATAGTACTATGCAGTGCACACAGCTTGCATCCCATAATACTATGCAGTGCACACAGCTTGCATCCCATAATACTATGCAGTGCACACAGCTCGCATCCCATAGTACTATGCAGTGCACACAGCTCACATCCCATAATACTATGCAGTGCACACAGCTCACATCCCATAATACTATGCAGTGCACACAGCTCGCACCCCATAGTACTATGCAGTGCAACAGCTCACATCCCATAATACTATGCAGTGCACACAGCTCACATCCCATAGCACTATGCAGTGCACACAGCTCGCATCCCATAATACTATGCAGTGCACACAGCTCCATCCCATAGCACTATGCAGTGCACACAGCTCGCATCCCATAATACTATGCGTGCACACAGCTCACATCCCATAATACTATGCAGTGCACACAGCTCACATCCCATAATACTATGCAGTGCACACAGCTCGCATCCCATAATACTATGCAGTGCACACAGCTCGCATCCCATAATACTATGCAGTGCACACAGCTCGCATCCCATAATACTATGCAGTGCACACAGCTCGCATCCCATAATACTATGCAGTGCACACAGCTCGCATCCCATAATACTATGCAGTGCACACAGCTCGCATCCCATAATACTAGCAGTGCACACAGCTCACATCCCATAATACTATGCAGTGCACACAGCTCGCATCCCATAATACTATGCAGTGCACACAGCTCGCATCCCATAATACTATGCAGTGCACACAGCTCACATCCCATAATACTACGCAGTGCACACAGCTCACTCCCATAATACTATGCAGTGCACACAGCTCACATCCCATAATACTATGCAGTGCAACAGCTTACATCCCATAGTACTATGCAGTGCACACAGCTCACATCCCATAGTACTTGCAGTGCACACAGCTCACATCCCATAATACTATGCAGTGCACACAGCTCACATCCCATAGCACTATGCAGTGCACACAGCTCACATCCCATAGTACTATGCAGTGCACGCAGCTCGCATCCCATAATACTATGCAGTGCACACAGCTCGCATCCCATAGCACTATGCAGTGCACAGAGCTCACATCCCATAATACTATGCGGTGCACACAGCTCGCATCCCATAGTACTATGCGGTGCACACAGCTCGCATCCCATAATACTATGCAGTGCACACAGCTCACATCCCATAATACTATGCAGTGCACACAGCTCGCATCCCATAATACTATGCAGTGCACACAGCTCGCATCCCATAATACTATGCAGTGCACACAGCTCCCATAATACTATGCAGTGCAACAGCTTACATCCCATAGTACTATGCAGTGCACACAGCTCACATCCCATAGTACTATGCAGTGCACACAGCTCACATCCCATAGCACTATGCAGTGCACACAGCTCGCATCCCATAATACTATGCAGTGCACACACAGCTCACATCGCATAATACTACGCAGTGCACACAGCTCGCATCCCATAATACTATGCAGTGCACACAGCTCGCATCCCATAATACTATGCAGTGCACACAGCTCGCATCCCATAATACTATGCAGTGCACACAGCTCGCATCCCATAATACTATGCAGTGCACACAGCTCACATCCCATAATACTATGCAGTGCACACAGCTTGCATCCCATAATACTATGCAGTGCACACAGCTCGCATCCCATAATACTATGCAGTGCACACAGCTTACATCCCATAATACTATGCAGTGCACACAGCTTGCATCCCATAGTACTATGCAGTGCACACAGCTTGCATGCCATAATACTATGCAGTGCACACAGCTCGCATCCCATAGTACTATGCAGTGTGCAGCTCATGTCCAGAGTGCTTGTTACTATATGCGGATGATGTGTATGCTGTGCTCATTACGGCTAGTGCTAGCTATGGTCAACGTTGCTAGGATGCACACGTTATATTTCACATCAAAGCAATTCTTTTCCTTCTGCCATGACCTGAGGTCAGGCCTCTCGCCCTGGGGGACCCCGGTGGCCGCAGGTTCTAGGCAAGCCCTGCACCCCCGAGCAATGCCTCTGCCTTGTCTTGTTTTGTTAGTACTATTAATTACATCATCCAGACACCGACAAGAGCTCATAAGGGTCCTGATTCTTGAATTTGGCTGCTTCGTATTGGGATATTTGGTTTTATGGAGTCCGCGCCATCAACGGATATGTTATTATTTTTTTGGAATCCATGGTCTGTTCACCCTAAATTCCCTCTTTTTACTCATTTATTTGGCCTTCCTTGTGCTTACAGAGAATAGATCCACCACCCTCTGACAGCTTGAACCGCCTACTCTGCCATTAGAGAGACCGCCTCGGACTAACGTTACAAGGTAGATAAATAGATTATAACGGAATACAAAGCAAACTTTAAATATTGTCTCTCATCAAGGGCTAAGGCATGGGAAAATGATTACCTTTTCACTAATGTAACTCTTCATGCACAACCTCAAGAAGAAATTCAGAGGACTCTGAAGTTTGTTGTCTGCGTTCATGGAACATTAAAGCACAGAGATAAACTCTAGCGACTTTCCAAAATGAATTTAATAATTTGGAAAGTGCACTAATTAACAATTATAATTTGATAAGTTAATGAATTCAAACACACAGAGTAAGACTTTATTAAGTGAATAACTAAAGATAAGAATCCAGTACAGTTTCCTTACTGCCTGGTGGTATGTGAATTTAAGATGGACCGTCTATAGATATTTAGGTTTTTGACTATGCTAAAGTTTACCTCAGCCTGACTTTTTTAGCTAGTAATTTGGTTAAATTTTTCCTGTCTTTCCCCAAATAATGAAGGCTGTTTCCCTCTGGAATATTACAACCTAAAACGAGAGCTCTTCCTTCCCCCTTCCTTCACGATTCTCATGGTATTTCCAGGTTACTCTTTTATCTCTTTGTCTCTAAAAAAATGCTTTATCTTGGAAATATTCTGCTAATGGACCTGAATACTCCATACACGAAGCAGACATTTTCTCACAATTGTAGAGATGAAAAAATTAAAAAGCTCATCTCCAATATTTGTTTGAGGAGATATCTCTCAATCTCTCTTTCATTAAAATTATTTGTTTATATTTTAAAACTGATTTTAAAAATTATAGATATCATAAGATTAGATAAAATTCTAACCTATATCTAGGACATTTGCCATTTATTTTCTAAAATTGTTAGAAATCAAGGTAAAATGGTATATAGCTTATGTTGATAATGTGAAAGATAATATAGGACTGTTTTGTTTCTAATATATTTTACTTGTAAAATAATCACAATTTAAACTTAAGTTTAGTCACAATGATAAAATAATTATCGTCAAAGTTTTAAACTCATAGTAATTAGAGAAAGCAAGACTTACATTGGCTTCTACTTGTGCATCTTAGGGTGGTGTAGGGCATGTTTTTGAATGAATGGCTAAATATTTAAATGCATGCTTTAGCAGTTCTGGGGTATATTTCCATTGAACATCCTTGGCTCTTCTCTGTATTTCATTCTTCAGTCTGGATAGATGTAGAACATGTCTTCCTCTCCAAGTCTCTCTGTCTCTCTCTCTGTGTCTCTACATTCATTTAAATTAATATATAAGAAACAATTCAGCTGCTACAAGATGCTAAGCATTGTTTCTTTCTGCACACAAGAACAGGCCATGTCTTGGTGAGTGTTAAATATGTTGTGGAATACCCACGTGTTTTCCAGGCCCCAGTTGAGCCAGAAAGAAATCCAGCTTCTCAGTAGCTCAGTTCGTTTCCTACTATGAACCTTGGATTTAGGAATTCCACTGTGAATAAGCCACAATCTAGAAGACATATCTTAAATTGTATTTCTGCTGTATGTGAGTGGGTGGGTGTGGTTAGGAATGAGTTTGAGACATACAAAGATTAAGATAAAGCTTAAAAATATACAAGAATTAGACAGAAAATTGGAGAGTGTCTTTAGGCTGATATTCCTCTCTACTCTTATAATTTTGTGTTATTCAGGATTTCTTTTAAGAGATATGCTGACAATCACAATTTCAAATACTTTGAAAAGTAGATGTGTGCGTCAAAACCTTTTTAATTTATTTTCCATTATGGCATTTCTTTATCTGAAAGTACTAATTACATTGAAGGTAAGGGTAACTTTACAGAAAATTTCAGCGTTTTATTTTTAAAAACATCCAAGCTTTCTATATAATTAAAAAAATACAAACACAGAGACTTAGGCGTGAGGACGGGCGGGGCCGGGTTCCTTCCTTCTGTCTGGGGGTGAAGGGTCATGCACAAGGGTGCATCCTCCCTGCCCACTTGTATCCTAGCAGAAAATGACAACGGCGAACCTCAGCAATTGACGAGAATACCAACCACCTGAAAGGCAGGCGGAGCGCTCCACCAAACAGGTGGTCAGCCAAGAGGCCACGGCGACTTACACGTGGTGCGTGCAAACACCCCCAGGCTGCAGGTCGGGGAATGAGAGTGTGTGCTCTGTGTGTGGAAGGCCCTGGACTGGAGGCGTCATGGAGAATGGCGCTGAGCCCCCAGAGGAAGCTGAAAAGCAAAGGGACGAATGAATGAAAGGCAAGGTGCCAGCGTGGCTACGGTGTGGGGGAGGAGGGCTTGGAGAAAATAGAACTAAAACACTGGTCCTTACCCCCTGAGTGTCTTCTAAATGCAGAGACCAGTGGCAGGGAGCGAAACGCGGTTCATAACCATGGGGACAGAATTCACGTGTGGGAAGAGCACACACTCGGACCGTCCAGCGCCCACCGCTGCAGAGGACTCGCAGGTGCAATCGTCTGTGCTTCTTTGACTAAGTTAATTTCACCTGTAGTTTAAGAACAACGATAAGAAATAAACACCATAAATATCGGCACTGGCAGAAATGCACACAACTTGATAGAGGGATGCTGGTGTGTGAAGGAATGTATGTGTGTGTGTACACACGTGCTTTCTGTGCAGGTGTGTGCACATGTGTATACAGCAGTGGAGGACACATGCATGGGTAGGAGGCTGTGTATATGCGTGCACATGCGTGTGCTCACTTTGGTCACATGCTCTTACGGTACATGTGTGCACATGCTAAAAGTGATATGTCACATGACATCTTGCACCATTTTCAAAGTTGTTTTCAACGCTAGCAACTTTCAATAAATTTTCCTGAAAGCCATTATTGATATTTTTAAATACTTTAAACTTACTAGGTGAGTCTCTCCCTTTTTCTCTTTCTCTCTGTCTCTCCCTGTCTCTCTCTGTCTCTCTCTCTCTCTCTCTCTTTCCTCTCCCTCTCTCTTTTGCCAGACCTGACATAGACTTTCCTGCCTGGGCTGGCTTCGAACCGTGATCATTAGATCTCAGCCTCCTCAGTCACAAGGATTACAGGCTTGAGCCACCGGCGCCTGGCTGGTCACTGTGTTTCATTTGAGTTTTACGTTTTCATGAAGTAGGGACAGGGAAAGAAGGGTAGATGCCATCAGTGCCCTTGTCCCGCCACCTGACCGTGGCCTCGGAACAGTGACGAGATGGAAAGAAGATGGAAATTTAACTCTCAGCATCGGGTCTGCCACAGAACCACCACTCGGTACGTAGAAGCTGTCTTGAAAGGGCAGTAAAACAGCACCTTTCACATATGACTTTGATGGCAAGAAGTGTTACTATGCACACCTGGAATGATTATAGAACAACAGCCAGCAATGCAAAAACTGGCGATGACCATTTCTGCATAGAATTCCTCCGCATTTGGTGCTCCTGCAGATTGTTCAGCGAGCAGATATCCGTGCATGTTAACGAAAGGCAGGCAGCCCGTTGATGTGGTCTTGTTTATACACAGTCTGGACTGCTCCATGTGGTTTGTGTTACATACATGTTACACAGACTCACAGACTTGCGCACAATCAGTACACAGATGGTCAGATGACTCTTTCTCTTTAGATACACACTGAGATGGTTGGGGAATTGCTGCTCACTGGCATTCAGTGTTTTGACTTATTGTTTGTGCATATGTATAGTTTCAGTGAGAAGGAAAAAACTATTCCATTGAAGTTATAAACTTTTAAAGCTTGGTAAAGCAAATATAATAAGAAATAAATAGAGAAAGAGAAAGCATTGTTCCTATCCCCACCATTCTTGTGCGCACATATCTTCACGCGTGCGTCTCAATCAGTGAGATTAAAGTTGGTTCACACTGTTTCCACACTCAAAGTGTCTCTGCTGCGCCGAGGGCTGCTCTTGGTAAATGTTCATCTGCAAGCCACGCTTCTTGTCTGCCTGCGTGTGCCTGTCAGTGTTATCCACTTTGAGGTCACTTATTGCTTGTATTAGTATTTTGTGTGTTAAACTAGAGAAATATTTGATTGCATTTATTGGAATTTCTGTTTCCAGTCTGTTCCGTAGCTGTTGAATTATAGGTATTTTTCTTTACTTATTTTAATACTATATATATACTTCTATATATATCCTTTCATTGAGAAATGGTGAGATTCTCTCTCACTTAAATAACACAAAATATTCTGACTTTCCCAAATCATTTTGGTATTTTTAAACATTGATAAAAAATACATTTACTTCATTTTGAGTATATATTTTCACAGTAACTATCAATAGCTTATGAGTAGTTATTCAATTACTGCAACACACATTTGAAATATTAAATATTTGTCGATCAATTTCATTTATTTGAAGCAATTTGAGGCAATATCCTATTTAGGGGCGACTGGGATTTGAACTCATGGCCTCATGATTTTAGGTAAATTCTTTACCTTCTAGCTCCAGCTGCAGCCCTCATTCTGTTTTAATTGCAATAGATTCTTAATTTTGACATCAGGTAGAACAAATAACCACTGCTACTATTTTTCCAAAGCAGTTTACCAATTATATTTCACAGCAGTGTTTCAAATAGACTTTTAAAATCTGATAACATGATAGCACAGTGCTGAAAACATTTACTCTATGAAAACCAAGGTGTAAAGACAAACTGTGTTGTATTTGCTTCCTCAACAATGAAACTATTTGCAGATCACCATCTTAATCCAAGAGATATTTAAATATTGATGAGTCAGAATTGATTCTTTGTGAGTATAGATTTCTGCAGCTGAACAATAGCATCTACTGTTCCTTATTCAAATACAATGGAAACGATTGCTAGAAGTGTTTTTCCCCAGAAGTGACTTATTTTTTCAAAATACAGTGATTATTTTTCTAGTCCAAGGCTTCTTGCAATTGTTGGTCAGGAATGTTTCAAGCATTTCTGCAAAGACTGCGCCACCGACCAACACGTGCAAACAATTTGGGGTTCGGTTTTGCTGCTGTTATTAAGAGAATTGCGATGCGTGGCATTTCCGGTCCTTCCTGCTTGTTACCCTTACAGTAGAATTTTGTCTGTGCGGAAGCCTCGCAGGCCTTCCACAGGGGCTCAGAGCAAGAGCACCTCAGGGAGCACGTCCCCCAGGCGTCTGTGCGGGAGCCTCGCAGGCCTTCCACAGGGGCTCAGAGCAGGAGCACCTCAGGGAGCACGTCCCCCAGGCGTCTGTACGGGAGCCTCGCAGGCCTTCCACAGGGGCTCAGAGCAGGAGCACCTCAGGGAGCACGTCCCCCAGGCATCTGTGTGGGAGCCTCGCAGGCCTTCCACAGGGGCTCAGAGCAGGAGCACCTCAGGGGGCACGGAGCACATCCCCCAGGCGTCTGTGTGGGAGCCTCGCAGGCCTTCCACAGGGGCTCAGAGCAGGAGCACCTCAGGGGGCACGTCCCCCAGGCCGGGTTACAAGGACAGAGCATGCAGATCCCGCCATCTTTCTACGCATTCAAGTCTCAGAGTCCCCGAATCAACTATAAGATAAAACGCAGCGCATCCGATGAGATCCTGCCATCTTCCCTGCCAAGAATGTGTTAAATCACAGTGAGAACACTTTAAAGGGCAAAGCCACAAGGCTGGACGGAGCCTGAGACTCGCCAAGGCAGGACTGTCTCATTTCACTCCAAGCCTCACCGGACGCTTCCGCATGTTCTTCTGTGACCAACCAGCAGGTCAGGCCCAGGTCCATGCCTCCGCGGGCTCTGGTGTCCGCCCGGTGGAGGAGCTCAGGGCACAGCGGAGGAGAGGGTGCCTCCTCCTCCCCCGAGTCTGCTCCTCCTCCTCCTCCCCTGAGTCTGCTCCTCCTCCTCCTCCCCTGAGTCTGCTCCTCCTCCTCCTCTTCCCCTGCATGTGCTCCTCCTCCTCCTCCCCTGAGTCTGCTCCTCCTCCTCCTCCCCTGAGTCTGCTCTTCCTCCTCCCCCGTGTCTGCTCTTCCTCCTCCCCTGAGTCTGCTCTTCCTCCTCCTCCCCTGAGTCTGCTCTTCCTCCTCCTCTCCTGAGTCTGCTCTTCCTCCTCTCCTGAGTCTGCTCCTCCTCCTCCCCCGTGTCTGCTCTTCCTCCTCCCCTGAGTCTGCTCTTCCTCCTCCTCTCCTGAGTCTGCTCTTCCTCCTCTCCTGAGTCTGCTCTTCCTCCTCTCCTGAGTCTGCTCCTCCTCTCCTGAGTCTGCTCCTCCTCCTCCCCCGTGTCTGCTCTTCCTCCTCCCCTGAGTCTGCTCCTCCTCCTCCCCCGTGTCTGCTCTTCCTCCTCTCCTGCGTCCCTCCTCCTCCCCCGTGTCTGCTCCTCCTCCTCCCCCGTGTCTGCTCTTCCTCCTCCCCTGAGTCTGCTCTTCCTCCTCCTCTCCTGAGTCTGCTCTTCCTCCTCTCCTGAGTCTGCTCCTCCTCCTCCCCCGTGTCTGCTCCTCCTCCTCCTCCCCTGAGTCTGCTCCTCCTCCTCCCCTGAGTCTGCTCCTCCTCACTTCTGTCCTTCCCACCCCTCCCCGCCCCTCCCCACTCCTCCCCACTCCTCCCCACTCCTCCCGCACCTCCTGATGAGCAATCCTACCACCCAAGTAGAATAAGATCTAAAATCACAAACCCCATGCCTATTGTTTGCCTCTGAAGAGAATTCAACTTAAAAAGATCCTCCAAGCCCCTTGATCAGTGGTGAGTTTCCATGCTAGTGTGCCTGGGAGGCCTTGCTATACAATTCTATGGCTGGGAAGGTGGCTCAGTGGTAGAGCACTTGACTTGCATGGATGAGGCCCTGGGTTCAAGTCCTCAGTACCACATAAGCAAAATAAGCCGGAAGTGGCGCTGTGGCTCAAGTGGTAGAGCGCTACTTGAGCTGAAGAGCTGAGGGTCAGTGCCTAGGCCCAGAGTTCAGGCCCCACAACTGACAAAATAAAATAAAATAAAATAAAAAATTACAAGGTGGTTTTAAGGAGCAAAGGAAGCAAGCCGAGTGTCTGTACGTTCCTTCCAGGCTTCAAGCGCATAGCACGGCCCACGACGATGGCCAAGATGCTTTGTTCCCCGGGAATGGAGTCCCTGGTCGGGCGGCATCCTGCAGTGGAAGGAGCCTCTGCGGACCCGCCCTGGCCCGAGGCTCACACACTGGGCAGATCCTTTTCTCAATGGTGAACAAAGTCAGCAAAAATACCTGCCTTTGGCTGTGGTGAACACTCAGAGAAACGCAGTCCCGGGAGGTGGTGGGACCCTGGGCCGTTTGGATGGGAGAAAAGGTGTTCCTGTTCATTTTGACTATAATAACTAGCGTAGGCTACACACCGTGGTGTTGAGGAAGTGAATGGAGAGAGTATGCAAGGTGGTGTTTGAGGGGACCGTGGTTTTGAACCCCAGGATTCGGGGTGTGTGACACAGGATCCCGGGTCTGCTGAGAGGTCACACGGATCTGTTTCCCAGGTGGGCTCCAGGACCATCTGACGCCTGGTTTTAAAGTTTTGCAAAGAATGGCAGCGAGCTGGGAGATGAGGGAGAGGTTCAGTGCTGTGATTTTCTAGACTGGGATTCTGGGACAGCCTCAAGCTTCCTTCCCGGCTGGCTGGACGTCCCGCCGGCCACCATGGCCACGGCGCCCAGCAGGGCCTGCCCAGACATTCCTGATTCAAATGGTTTTCATGGATCTTGGGAGTTCCTTCTAGCAAAAACAAAACCAATCAAAAACGGTGTAGAAGTAGAATAAGAAAGGCTCTGCTGCCTCGGCAGACCGGAGACAGTTTGCTGCTGTCCTTGGTAGTCTGTGGCAGTCCTGCCTGCCTTGGGCAGTCTGTCTCCAGCCCTCGAGTTCTCTGTGGGCCCCCGTGGTCGGTGCATCCCGAATCCTTTCAACTACTTGCGTGGGAATTAGGGCACTGTGTGCACGAACACCCCAGGATGGCACCCAGGCCTCCACGGGGGACGTGGCTGAGAGGCGTGCATGGATTGAGGAGTGGGCTGTGGCCGCGGAGGTGCAGCTCAGAGCCCCCATTCACGTTGCACGTTGCACCACTGAAACCAACGTGCTCACTGAGTAGATAACATTAAACGGCCACATGAATAATCTGGAGCTCAAGGAGTGCATTGGGTCGGAAAATGTAAACAACATTTTTGTTGTTGATCTAATTCTGTATTTTAAATTATTTTTATGACTTTCAAAACGTTGCACAGTGGGTTTTGATACAACGTGTCCATCTAAGTACCGGGTGCTCCTCGCTGAGTCCATCTAAGGGTCGGGTACTCCTCGCTGAGTCCATCTAAGGGTCGGGTGCTCCTTGCTGAGTCCATCTAAGGGTCGGGTGCTCCTCGCTGAGTCCATCTAAGTGTTGGTGCTCCTCGCTGAGTCACCCCTCCCTTCCTTCCCCTCATCCTGCCTCAGCCTCCCCCCATTCCCTGTTCCCACATACCTCTCCCCTTCTCACACGTCTATAAAAAGTTATAGAGAAGGCATCGTGAGACAGTGAAGAAATACTGGGTTTATTAATGCTATTTTCTAAGTGAAGCATGAACAACTTCACAACTGAAAATTAAGAAGAAATAATAGATGTGTATATGAAAAACACATATGTGTGAAGAATATATAAAGAATAGGAATGCATAACACAGTACATTGTATCATATATTATTCATTTGCCCATGCAATATGCATTAGATATATACTTTTGCATATATATATATATATATATGTATATTGTCCAGTGCTGCATATTGAACCAGGGCACCCAGTCATGCTGGATGCACCTTGGAATGGCAGCCACAGCCAAGTCTGGCATATATTTTGACCTTCATTATTTTCCTAAATATTTGTCTGAGATCAGCATGTTTACCTTTCTAAGTTTCTGCAAATTCCTCCTCAGACTTTTTGGCATAACAGAAAATGATTGTTTTATTTATCCCGAGTGATTGTTCTTGACTCCAAGCCGCCTAGTATTTCAATTGAACTGGTACTGTCTCTTGGACTCTGGCAGTCGCTGTTTCTATGAAGTTCGCTTCCCAAGGACCATTTGTATTCCACGCGTGCAAGCATTGCTCTCTGGGTATTTACTTAGCTTGTGCACATCCCTAACAGCGCTGGGGATATTTGCCATTCATGTGAGTGTGTGTGTACATTCTGTGTTGATTTATACAGGACAAACGTGTGCAAATTGATTTTTTTCTAAAGTTTGGCAATCCTGTGGTCTGAACTTCACTTTAGGTGATGTTTATGCCCTGGACATCCCACAGACATTGTAAATACCAGTAGCCCCATGATGGCACTTAGATATAAACTCTTGTTTATTTTTACTGACATAGATGTGATCATCAATTAATATTCTCTTGTCAGTTCACAGACAGCCGTTCATGAACTATCCAGTCACCTGGACTCACTTCCCTTGGCTGTCAAGAAAATGAGCAGAATCTGAGTTTAAAATAATAGAACTTCAGCCTGGCATGGTGGTGCCCAGCTTTAATCCCAGCTACTCTAGAGGCTGAGATCTGAGGATCACAGTTTGAAGCCAGCCCGGGCAGGAAAGTCTGTGAGACTTTGATACCCAACGAACCACTCAGAAAACCGAAGTGGCGCTGTGGCTCACGTGGTAGAGCGCTAGCCTTGAGCCGAAGAACTGAGGGACAGGGCCCAGGCCCAGAGTTCAAGACCCACGACCCACCAAAGTAAAAGTCTTTTTTAATGGAAATTTGTTTTCACGGTTGTGGAGAACCTAAGGCATCTGAAGTAAGCAGCCAACCTCCCAAGGTCTCCTTCCTGGAGCCAGGAGTGCCGGGTCCCGGTCCCTCGTGTGTCCTGCCTGGTGAGGAAGTGCAGACAGACAGACAGACAGACAGATAGACAGACAGACAGACAGACGCGGGTCAGGAGGTGTGCGCGCGCTGGCCGGGAAGGACGGACCCGGGCCGGCTCTGTCAGATGAAGCGCACACTGAGGAGCGGGAAGAACTTGAGTTCGGAGGAAGGATCTGGAAGTGGGCACGGTGGTGCACCAGGGGAGAAGCCAGGTCGGGCCCAGGGTGGAGCCCCGGGCGGCCAGGGCCACGCCTCGCCCAGCGCTGGCCCACTTGCGAAAAAGCAGCTGCTGGGTCCTGCCTCTTTCCCTGGAGAATGGCACCTCCCTCCTCTGCCCAGGTTTGCAAAGGCAGGGTAGTTTCAGGAGTCCCCATTGAGGAGGCGCCCGGGTTCCCCTCACTCCGGCTACCTGGGTGGGCATTGCTGCCCGGCTTTGGCTGGGAGAAATGCAAGGGCATAGACGCCACGGCCAGCGCGCCCGGGAAGAGTGCGCCCGGGTGCAGCTCCCCAGGTTCAGTTCCCCGGGTGCAGCTCTCAGGTGCAGCTCTCAGGTGCAGTTCTCAGGTGCAGTTCTCAGGTGCAGCTCTCAGGTGCAGCTCTCAGGGTGCAGCTCTCAGGTGCAGTTCTCAGGTTCAGCTCTCAGGTGCAGCTCTCAGCTGCAGCTCTCAGGTGCAGCTCTCAGCTGCAGCTCTCAGGTGCAGCTCTCAGGTGCAGCTCTCAGGTGCAGTTCTCAGGTGCAGCTCTCAGGCTCTCAGGGTGCAGCTCTCAGGTGCAGTTCTCAGGTGCAGGTCTCAGGTGCAGCTCTCAGGGTGCAGCTCTCAGGTGCAGCTCTCAGGTGCAGCTCTCAGGTGCAGCTCTCAGGTGCAGCTCTCTGCGTGCAGTTCTCAGGTGCAGCTCTCAGGTGCAGTTTTCTGGTTCAGCTCTCAGGTGCAGCTCTCAGGTTCAGTTCTCAGGTGCAGCTCTCAGGTGCAGCTCTCAAGTGCAGTTCTCAGCTGCAGCTCTCAGGTGCAGTTCTCAGGTGCAGCTCTCAGGTGCAGCTCTCAGGTGCAGCTCTCAGGTGCAGCTCTCCGGGTGGAGCTCCTGGGTGCAGCTCTCAGGGTGCAGCTCTCCTGGTACTGCGTGCAGTAGGCAGACCTTGGCTGGGTCCAGGAGATGCTGTTTTCATGGTGTTCAGGCCCACAGATCAGGGGCTGTGGGGTGGTCTGTGCCTTCCACCCAGAATTTAGAGGAAAGATGGGAAGGGCTGGTGGGCTGCTCTACCCAAGATGAGCGCAGGTGTGGTTCGGGAAGTCAGGCCATCTCCCACCCAGGACTGCCAGGAGACAGCTGAGTTTCAGAGACTTGGATCCTGGTGGCAAATGTGGTAGCTCAGATTTGGATCTCTCTTCTTGGGAATTCAGAGTTTGGGAACTAGGATGAAGTTGTTTTAAGGATGCCCTTCAAAGAGTCTCTGGCAGATAAGAGTGGAGAAGTATGATAATTGCACATAAATTATAGCTAAGATTAGATTATTAAATTATAGCTAGATACTCAAAACTGAGTAATAACTAATAATAGTATCAAACCATCTTGATTAGAATATTAATGACAGGGAAAATAAATCACATCCATGCATCTTTAAGGGAAAAAAAGTCACTCAATCAGGTTTAAGTTCACAACCATCATCTCTTTGAAATTAAAAAGATCTGTTACTAATGCAATCCTGCTTAAACCCTTCCCTCCCTCATGGGTACATTTTATACAAAAGCAGATGCTCCTTCTCTTCATCATACAAGTGGAAAAATCGGAATATAAATCCCCCAAGTTTAATGTGTTTGAATGTATTTTCAGCTTTCCTTCCTACCTAATCAGACACAAACATGGAACCAGTGGTCGTGAATCAATCTCAGCAACATCAGCCTCCGTTCTTTCCGCGAGAAGACGCAGGGACCTTGGACTTTCCCTTTGATGCTGGGACTCAGAGCACTGACACTGTCCCCAAAATAATTTGTCGTCTGGACAAACTTCTCCCTCAACCCTCTCTTTAGCATCAACAAAATGAAAAACAAATACTTTTAATAACCTGTAATCATCATCCTTAACTTGTACACGCAAACTAAGACAACATAATCACACGCTTCAAAAACATCTCCTGATTTACATGACAAATGCATGTAATTCTGCCTGTCAGTTACAAGAAATGACGAGAGCTGGAAAAGGAAGGGAAACGGAGCGGGTTTCCATGGGGTGGTGGGGGGCTGAGTTTGCGTTTTGCAGGTTAAGGATGATGATTACGGGTTATTAGCAGCATTTGTTTTCCATTTTGTGGATGTTCTCCTGGCAGCCCGCCGACCCTCGCTCCTCATGGGGTAAGCATTCCACCTGTCCGGGCGTGTCTGTTCACGAAGCCAGAGGGAACCAATTTCTGCGTTAGGTTCCTATAGGAAGACGTGGAGGTCAAAGGTGTCACTGTTCCATCTCCTAACACACCTGACCCTGATCACAGCATAACTGCAGATGTGTCGTGAACGCTGTTGGCTCCTTTCTGTCACAACTTCAGAAGTTTCACAGGTACTGGGAATCCTTCTAGGACCCACCACTAGTGCATTATACTGCATCAAATGTGCATCTATCCAATCTAACAATGTATGGGTCCAGCGGAACGCAGGGCAGCCTTCTGTGGCACACATGGATGTCAGAGGGCAGAGAGGATGGCCGAAGTCCGGGTTTCTAGTCAACCACACCCAGTTGTGTGTTCACGGAGGCTGTGGGGTGTGTGTTCCCTTCACACCAGGCCGGGTTGGGCCTGCTCCCCTCCTTGGCCTGGGAGGCTGCAGCTCTCCAGCCTGTCCCTTTCCCCAGGGAAGTCAGGGGAAGGATGTCTGTGCGTGGGCCTTGATCCTGATCCTTTCCCTTCACCGGGTTTGTAACTACTTTATTTCGTGTTCAGCCTTTTCTTTAAAGATGCATTTACTTTGGTTGTCTTTCAGTGGTTTCCAGAGGGTTCCGTTCCGCGTGCCGGTCTGGGAGGGCAGCGTGACCGGGTCCCTGTTGTCTCCTTCCGTGCTCCCTCTCCTGCGCTCCCGCCTCCCGCGCACCTGCACTCCGAGCTAGCACTGGAGGTGCTCACCCTTCCAGTCTTCATTCACGACTTTAAACATCGTTTTACATCGGTAATAGGGTACACGGATGCCCTCCACCGCAGTGCCCTCCACCTCCTGATGTAGAAGGATGCACACAGCTCACGCATTACATCTTGTGAATTGTTCTAATGTACTATACGCAACTGCAACACTCAGCAAATGTGCTAGCGAGAGGTGATTCATTCTTTTAAATGACCCTTATAAACCCTTCCCGTTTAAAAGTAATTAGCAGTGTATGATAAATCTTTCTGGATGTCACCTATTTACCATACTAAGGAGGTTTTTCTCAGTGACAGCGAATTTCCAGAGATTTAGATTGTATGAAGAGTTGACTTCTTTCACCTGCACCTGCAGGAGGGCCTGTGGAGTCGGTAGATGGCAGCACAGCTCTTCCGGAGAGGCTGGGAGACCAGGCCAGAGTGGAGGGAGGGAGTAAGGGAGGGAGGGAAGGAGGCAGGGAGGAGGGGAAGGAGGGAGGGAGGAGGGGAGGGAGGTGGGAAAGGAGGTGGGGAGGGAGGGAGTCTACCCATCTCTTGCATCCAGGGTCTGATGGAGTCTTGGAACCCTTTTCCTGGGTTTTGCATCGCAGGTGACCTGGTGACCTGTGGGTTCAGGAGCTGTCAGATAAAGAACCATGACTATTGCTATGAGTGTAACTATGACAAATGATCAACACTCCCCTCATAGAAAAGAAGTCGGAAACCAAAATTTACCACGAACAAAGTATGTTCCACCGTCCGTCTGTCCTGCACAGAGCAAGGAGCGTTTTACTAGGCCAGTCAATGTGTTTTAAACATTTCAGTGGGAAAGAAAGCAAGACAATCTCAAATATTCCCCACAAGTATAGTAGCCGATCAGGAAATGTAGCACAATGCAAGGCTGTTTTCACTGTTATTCGGAGGATTTGAAAGACTTTGAAGTTGATTTGGAAAACCTGGAGTGCCGGGATGGAGTAAAGAGTGTATTTAGGAAGACAGAATGAGCTGGCAGACGGGAAGGAAATCAAGAATTGCGGTGGCTATAACCTTGTAATCAGACGTAATACTTCCCAGAAGACAACACAGCACTGCTTTCTACTAGTATTCTTAAAGAACAATGAATGCGTTTGGAAGGAAGTCCTCTGATCACTTTCCTACCTTCTCAGAAGTTGTACACGGAGGAGCTCACGTGGATTGAGTTCCTTTCCATTTCAGTTTGTCTGTGCTGGAGATGTTTTCACAGCCGCATGCATGCATGCTCACCTGGAACGTAGCGGTGCGAGACGTGGTTCTATCCACGATTCTCTCCTCGGTGGCAGTTCTCCAATCACAGCCCGGTCTGTGGAAGCTTCATCCAAGGGGCCAGTGAATGCAGAAATGAAGTGATCTGCTTGAGGAGCCAGTGGGAGTTCGTGTTCACTGTGCACAGTGCTTCAGGCCCACACTGCTTTAAAACGTAAGCTGTTACTTCATGTACCACTTACTTGCAACGTCCTTGGAAATCCCTTATTTCACCACACTCCCTAAAAGTGGTGGCAATTCAAACACTTTTAAGGTTATAAGATCAATAAAATTAATTTAGACTTTGATAAACTTTGTAGATGTATATTCGTAAGCATTATAATGCCAAAAACTGCATTCTCTTTAAATGACTAAGAAGACATATTAATAAATATGAAACTGAAATACACTGAAGAACAGGAAGAAGCCATAGTACATGCTGTCAAGCTGTATCAGCTTAAAACCCATTATGAGTTTGCATAGATTTATTTCTAAATTACTTGACAAAAGATTGGTATTTGAGAATTTCCCATAAGGAACATTTTACAGACGTATATGTGCATGTCTATTTATATACACAACTGTGTTTCAATGTAATGATTATTGAAAGCTGAATTATTTCAAGTATAGTAATATAAAATGTTATTATTGAAAAAAACTTAATTGACAAAATAGTGTTTCCATAGTTATAAAGTATGCATGCTATAGATTATACCTATCAATGCAAATACATACCTTTCGACACATTATGGTTAACTTGACACATGACTATTTTAGAGTAGTTTTTCTTCCTCCACATGAAATTCATAAATCTAGCATGTTATTTGACTGAAATAAAGTGTATAATACTCTTAACAATAAAGCATATGGTTGAGAGACAATGTTGATGTTTCTATTTTATTAAATTTTTCTAGTGACTTATTAAAATTAATTATTTGATAATTAATTTACTGAAAGTGGCTCTTCAATTTTAGTTTGTCCTATGTAGCTGGCAGAAAACTTGGATTCTCCACCTAACAAATGTAGATGGCAGTCCATGAGGTATTTAAATAGAACTATGGTACAAACTCTCATGCCAAGAGACAAGCATTGAGAAAAAATTTTCCCTTCCTCTCACTCTTCCTTTATGTAAAATACATGCAATTTATACACCCATGCAATAGCATACCATTACATAATTCTATGTCACATTCTCTCATGTATGCAATCATGATGTCATACCATAGCATGCCACACATGTAATGTTACTGTGTCGTAACATGCCATTTCACATCTCAAACTGTATTTGTAGTAATTGTCATGTCATAAGTATTTTTGCATCTCCTATCACAGAACAGCCATACTTTTTTTCTAATATTAGCAGACACTTTTTCTAAGCACTGTTTCATTAAGTTTTTTCTTGTGTGTATTTCATTAAGTTTTTTCTTGTGTGTACTAGGGGCAGTTGGGAGAACCTTTGGTACACTAAAAATGTTTCCAAATAAATGTCTCATACCATGCCCATAAAAGTGCTCGATCCGATGACTTAAGCAAAATGCAATTACTTAAGTCAACAAATGAGAGGACTCAATAGACCTTCACAGGGCACAGAAGAGAGCTGAACTGCTCCAGGGAGTTTCTGCTGTCAATTTCCCCTTTTCCTTTTAGCTTTCACTATCAGATGATTTCTGTTTCCTTAAGTCAAACCTCTGGTTTTGTGTCTACACTCTGGAATTCATGACCCTAATTCCAAACAATAATAACAAAAAAAAATAGAAGAACCTGTAAGAACTGTAAGAGGCTTGCAGTCAGCTGTTGGCTGGACCCATTCTGTGCAGTTTTACAGTGTACAAACACAAGAAGCCATTAGTGGCCTAGATCAAATGGTTTACATTTTCACACTCTGGTCAACTTCATCTTATCAACATTTCCTAATTTTCCCAACTAAGAGAAATAATCTATATTATACCATGGAAGTAAATGTATTAAATTACAAGTATCAAGTGTGTTTTTATAATCCAAAACTTTCTCAAATTTATGCTTCTATTCTGAATGTTTCCAATTCCAGTTACTTTTTCAGATTAATCTCCATTTTCTGTGTCTGACCTAATGGATACTAAATATTTTAGATATAATCAGAAGCTTGCAACTTTTCATTCTTTCCAATGATGATAAATATTCTTGTGTTTGAAATGCTTGAGTGAGGATCTAGGGACTGGATATGTGTACATGGGTTAGACACTGGTGTTCTATTTTGCAAATAGAAAATATAAATATATAGTTGACACCCACATAATAGAGACATAGAGAGAGAGTCAAGTATTGAACACTAAGCTTATTATTAAAAATCAATATACTTCTCTTAAACATTTTTTTGTTGGTTGTAGGGCTTGAACTCTGGGCTTGGGTGCTGTCCTTGTGCTCTTCAGCTCAAGGCGAGCTCTCTACTGCTTGGGCCACAGCACCACTTCTGGTTTTCTGGTGGTTCATTGGAGATAAGAATCTCACGGACTTTTCTGCCCGGCTGGCTTTGAACCGTGATCCTCAGATCTCAGCCTCCTCAGTAGCTAGGATTACAGGCATGAGCCACTGGCACCCAGCCTCTTAAACATTTTTATGTCTTCACTAACTTTTATAGCTTCACTAACTTTCCTTTATATTAAAAAGGGGGAAATATAATCAATGGAAGCATTTTACTCCATCAAGTCTTAAGAAAATCCACAGGCAGCCTTTAAATTAACATTCAAATTCTTCTGAAGTTTCAGAGTTGTATATTTCTTACTGTTTCAGTACTTGATAACTCAGGGTCTACAGAGAGTTATGAAGGTCACAAATAAATATATCTCCATTTTCTGTACTGTTTTGAAGTCTTAGGTAATCTAGAGAATGTCAATGAAATTCAAAGACAAGAATAATGTTCTCTAAGCCTAAGGAAATGGTGAACTGGTTGTGTGTGTGTGTGTGTGTGTGTGTGTGTGTGTGTACACTGTGGGCATTGTGGGACAATGGCTAGTTGACAGGTGCAGGGGAGATCCAGTCCCCAGGAGGGTGTGGGCGTTTTCCTCCTCCTGGACTAGATGCTGTGTGGCAGGGTACAAAATGAAGGGGCAGGAGTGATGTGGTTTCCACACAGAGACGGCGTAACTCCAGTGTCCACATTCGAGGACTTCAGCATAAACTATTAATAAAACAAGCATGGCGGCTGGTTGCTCTCACAGGATGCTTTCGGATCCCTCTGTGTGCGACCTGACACCCAGGGGTCGGGGTTACTCCAGGCTGCTGTGAAACTTTGGAGCAATGAGTTTTATCAAATTAGCCACTCCATTTAGATATGTTCTCTCCCATTACAAGCTAAGAGTGACCATTAAGTTTTGACAATGCTTACATCAAAAACATGCTAATTTGTGCTTTTCTACAATCTCTTCCTCTTGATTATTTTTCTTCTTTTAGCAAGCTATTATTTTCTCAAGAGGATTTACAAGTAGCATTCACTGGTCATGACAAACCTTCAATTAACTGCTTTCATACAGTGTGTATTATTATCTCATTATCGAGTTGTCTCTTTGTTCTTTTTCTTTTTTTACTCTTTCAAGTTATTTATTTATTGCAATTGGCCCACATAAAATTTCCTTAATTATTTTAAATGACACTTTTGTTAGCACTAACACATCTTGTGCATGGAGTTATTCTGGTAAATAATCAAGAGCCTAATTTAAATTTTCTTCTTAAAAGCACAGATTAAAGGAGCCCACAGTGACATGAAAAAAATGGTACAGAAAATTCTCTTTTTTCTATTGCTCAAATGGCCCTCTTGGAGGTTGGTTTTCCTGGCTTTGTAAAATCGGAAAGTTAGGTTACAAGATTTCTTCTTGTGCTGTGTTTCTCTTTGTCCAAGGTTTTATATATAGATGTAGTAATGACTTAAAAACAGAACATTGAGCTCATTGCTTGGCATTATGATCCACTGAGTTCAAATATCAAGTTCCTCACCTGAATCTCCGATTCACGCATGTTTGGTACATGGTGTTTCGGCTTGGGCCACGCCGTGAGTGAGGCCGGGTGTGGGGACATGTCTTCCCTCCAGTGCTGGTCACCATCCCCCCGTCAGAGCCAGCAGGTACAGCGGCTGCGTGGGGAGAGGCCGCTGGCCCTGAGTGAAGATCCACCCTCTTCCCGCCAATGGTGACTCCATGTGAGCAAAACCTGGGATGCTGGGCAACGCTAAGAAACGTGTGGCCTCTGGAAGCTTCACACCCTGCAGAGAAGGGAGCAGCCAAGCCCCAGACCCCCAACTCGGCAAGAAGGTGGATGTTGGCAGCCAGGTGGCCATGGACATGTTGGTTTGCAGCCAGGGTCTTGCTTTCGATCCGGACTGACCTTGAGCTTCCTGTGACCTGGCCTTAGTCTCTTGAGTGCTGGGATTGTGGGCATGCACGCCACATCTAGCAGTCAACATTGAAGATGCCTGAGCTCCATGTAATCCCAAACACGTCTAAAATAGGAACAAAACAGACCATTACTACTGGGCAAAATAGCAGACAGTCCAGGTGATTTAACGCTCTCACACTGTGCGTTAGACAAATTCAGGCTCTCGATGGAAAGTGGAATGCTGTCTGTGGAAAGGACGGTGTGAAAGGAATGTTTTAGAAGCACAGAATTTCAACATCGAGGGGAGCAAAGCTGATGGGCGGGGAGCAACAGCTCTTCTGTCTCCAGATTCACACGGGCCTGGCTGGCTCTTCAGAGGGTCTCCTCTGTGATTGCCTACGGCCCAAAACAAAGCAGGGCCAACTGACACACTGATTCCTTAACAAAGTCTTGGATGTGAAGCTCACGTTTGTAAAGCATTGGAATGTGGGCGAAAGACCTTCATTCTTTGAACACAGTGTACAGATCTCCAAATATTTAACGGTCGATTTTTCAACGGTGTCTTTCGGTTTGCACTGTTTATAACCCGCAGACTCTTTAGTATTTAAATGACTTTTATGTTATGTTAGGGAAACAACTAACACGTGCTGGCTTATTTTTGCTACTGACATGATCTATACCATACTGCGTACGTTCATTTAGGTAGAACGTTTTTTTTAGGCCGGTCTCACTACATGGCCTATGCTGTTTGCATTGTCACTGTGTAACACGAGATGGCCGAAAATGATCTTATGTGCTGGGATTACAAGTGTCAGCTACTGTATCTACCACACCAGTCTATGTGGTAAAATTTGATACAATATGATTTCTTGTAAGAAGTAATCTTAGTTTTCCTTAAGTAGGTTTGTTCTTCATATTAATTATTAAAAACCTAGAAAAAACATATTTTCACACACAGATTATGATGAGCATTCTTGTCCTCAAAGCTAAAAAAACACTAGCTCCGTATTCCTAAAACAAATTTACTTTGGTGGGTGTAATGAAGGTGTTTTGCTTGGCATTTATGTCTTTCAAAAAAGGAAGCTTCACATACTAAACCTCCCAGAGCTACAGACACCCCCTAGATGAAGACAACACTTGTATTTTCTGCTCCTCCAGCTGTTGGCATCCTCTGCCTCTGACCTTTCCTATCCACCGCTGACCCCTGACTTCCACCATCCCACCTCACCTTCCATCCATCCGTCTGTCCGTCCGTCCGTCCATCAGCATTTCCTTTCTTTCACCCGGGGGTGGCAGACAGGAAGAATTCCTCACAGGCCTGGCTCAATGACTCAGAGAATCCCTCCAGTCATCACCTTCATTCTTTTCATTCTTCTCCTTCTAAGTTCCACTCATTATCCATTCTGTTTTATCCATTTTCTCTTTGACACACAGCGAGCTGCTTTGCGTTCAAAGCTATCCATGGCAAATGGCATCCATGTTCCCTCTGGCTTTCCCTTATTCCTGGCTGCTTTGTAGACTCAAACCCTTTAAACACTCCTTATACATTTTTATGAATTAGGTTCCTCCATAATTGTCTCTCAATCATTATTCTTTCCCCTGCTTTTGTCATTTTAAGTTTCCTTTGTTGGGCTTTATTCTGTTCAGACCAAAAGATTAAGCCTGGTTTTCCAAGAATATAAAATGTATATTCTCTCCAAATTACCACATGTGCGCTCTCGACTTCCAACAGATAACTACGTGATAATTCATAAATCAATAGCCACTTGTGATCCAAATCCCTGATCTCGAAGTTCATACACAACATTAGTTCTTTGAATTCGTTTTCTTATTTGAACTTCGTATTACCCTTCCCGCTTGGCCCTATTTTCTCTTTAGGGATCAGAAAACTGGCGTGGCAGAGTTAGCATAATTGAGTCATTTTAGAGCGGTTTCCTTTGGGCCGCAGACCGCTACGGTGGCAGACCTGTGGTGTCCGCTGTGATTCTGAAGCCGCTGATTCTGAAGCTCTGGGGACCATCTCAGGTCCCTTCAAAGTCAGTCTATTCACCACGGAGCTCACCCCGGCCTCCTGGCCTTCCCGAGTGGAGCTGAGTTCTGGGAGACGTCCACAGAGGCCGCCATCTTCCCTCTCCCTGTCTTCTAATCCAGGCACAAGTGTCTGACTTTCGTGCTCCTTTGTCTTGATTGTTTTATATTATTACTGTAAAGGTGATGCATAGAGGGGTTATAGTTATGTAAGTCAGGTGATTTCTTTTTGGATAATGTCCTCATTTCTTGCTCTCTCCCGGTGTTCCCTCTGTCCCCACGCATACTTGTATAGTTCATTTTTCACATAGTGTGCAGTGAGAACCACGCTGCACTTCACAGATGTTCATCTCCCATGGCTCCATGTGATTGCTGGCACTGGGAAAAGCCCGAGGGCTCCAGGTGTGCTTCTGGTTTGTAAGCTGTGAGGTTCTGCCGTTCCTTAAGTCCGAGCAATTACTATCTTCAAACATTTTGAAATCCAGTGAAAGGAAGGGAGGGAGCATGACCTGCGTCTCAGTAGATCATCCTGAATTGTACGCGGCTCCCAAGGCAACGGACAGGCCAGAATCGCGGATAAACCATGGTCTCGGGAAGTGATTCTGACATAACTCCAAGGAAGGAAATAAGGAGGGAAGAGAAGCTGAGACCAGGTAGGAGAACAGAACCCGTAGAAGATGAAGTCAGGAAAAGGGAATTGTTGGGAGGAAGGTCACAGCCGATGGGGCTTCCAGTTAGACGTGAGACTGAGTGACCGACCACGGTCCATCCTCACCCTTCCTCTGTCTTGCGTGAGCTGGTCGCCCATCCAACCTCCGACTGTGGTCACCCTCCACCCCCTCCACCACTCCATCCGCCAGCTTTCCACTGGGTGGACGTGGACTCCGGAGCCCGCCTGTAATAAATCATTTTTCATATGTGTCCACCTAAAATGCATGGATCAAGAATTTTCCTAGATGCCTGAAAACCTTCAATTGCCTCGTTTACACACAACAGTGCAATAGCATGCTATAAATCGCCTAGCATATGTATTATAAAATTACTGCACTTGATTTTCAACCAGCGTTTATGTAATCAATAAATGCTTCATATTTTTCTGATCAGGACAATGGCTGCACATGTCTTCCGGCCATGTTTCTCAAATACAAGTCTGAATAGACCAGGTTTTCTAGAACCTTCTAGCTGATCCTCTGTGCCTTTGCTGAAGCTGTGCTGACCCTCAGTGCTTGTCTCTCTGGACACCTCTGTCTGTCTCTGTGTGGAGAGTGCTCTTCCAAGGGCCACGCTGCCCAGGAAGAATTCTTCAATGAAGAACTGAGGCAATCCCTGCTCTGGGCCCTCCTCAGGAGTGCTGTTTATTCTCCTGTTTCTGTAGATTCCTATCCATCTCTGTGCTTATAGGATAAATGCTGAACCGGTTGGTGGGCACTCAACCTATTTTCCTTTATTCGGCATCATTTATAGTGTGTGGGATATTATTGACACAATTTGTTTATTGCCATTGAAATAGGAAGACAAATGTTACCCATCATACACACGACAAGAAGCCACCTTGATTCACTGTTCAGGTGACAGTGGACGGGCCACAAGACAGGACTCTGGGGATCGGGGGCAAAACCAGGCAGAGCGGAGATCTGGGGGCCGATGTGCTGTGAAGCAGGATGAATGGTTCTTGCTGCTCTCACCCAAAATGCACTAACAACATTGTCACAGTCAGGGCCAAGGAAGAATGTTCTGGATCTTGTCCTGCCTTCACTTGGTTGGTCTTTGATGGAGACAGATTTGGAGGAGGAAATGCTACATTTCCTGAGATGTCTAAAGCGAGTCTGGGAACACACCAATACTTCCCTGGGCTCTGTTTTATTATATATACATCATATATTATACATATAAATTTTAACATCTGTACACTCGGCTCAGCAGGAAACAGGGCGGGGATCACATTCAAGAAGGCTAAGGAGAAATGCTCATAAGACCCCGTGTCAGTAGCAGGAGTGAGCGTGAGGGTAAGGGCCTGTGGTGCCACAGCTGGCAGGAAGAATAAGAAGAGAAGGTCAGGCCAAAAGAATAGAGGGTAGAGGGCTGCAGGCATGGACAAAGCCCAGTGCTACACAATAACCAAAACTCTCACTGTTATTAAAATGTTGCTGTAGCAACAAGTGTTGTGGAATATTGAGGAAATGAACTGACTTTCCCATTTATGCAAGTTATAAGAAAAAAATAAGCTTGAGCCTCGTTCACCTTTACCACCCCCTGAAGAACACATTTCACTGGGCCAGTCTCCTCCACCTGCCCGGCATGCTGCCCGAACAAATAACTGTCTGTGGCTTACCTCAATTTAAATTTCTAATTTAAAGGTAGCCTCCAAATAATCATAAAAGGTGGCATTATTAGTTTAATTAGAAAGACGTTTTATGAAAGATTTAGTGCAATATTATCCAAGCACAACTTTTAGAAATTATCAGTGTCTAAAACAGGAGCCCGTGCCTGAATATTCGGGTGAAATCACAGGGTCTCCTAAAAAGTATCAGACCTAAGTCCTCTGTTCGATGGGGAACTCGGCTTGATTTTGGCCTTTTGCGTTCCAATATGTCATTTGATGATGGGGACTTGAGCTGGGAAAAGGCTGTACCTGCTGGTAATACTCACGTGACAGAGCGTGTCCATTGGTCACCTGAGGGGAGGGTTGAGCCCCCGGGCTGCCAGGCCTGCCCGGAAGACAGGCGCTGTGCCCCACAGGACACTCACCAGCCTCTGCAGAGATCATGCCGGCTCACACACAAGCGGCCTTCTTGGTAGTACAGACACCGTCTCAGACTCGGGCCAGGGTGCAAAGAGGCCTCTAGGATGCATCTCCCGGGCTCAGTCCTGATTGTCAATGCTATCGGGACATCTCTGCGGTCCCTTGTATGCACCTAAGCATTTTTGTTAAATCGGAAATGCGCTGTGGTACCTGGTGCACACAAATGAAGTTTAAATATCCTTACACTCATGAGGAGGCCGTGAAGTTCATGATTTGGACTGTATTTACAGATTGCCACCGATTTCATCAGTGGTTTTCAGTGACGGATTTAATCTAGATGACAAACCGAACTCTATTTCTGTTTGATCATTCAAGCAGTTACACTTCTAATTCTATCGATATGTTTTGTAATTTTATGACGAAGAACACAGACTCTCTCCTAATTACAAAAGATAACTTGTAATTACTTTTAGCTGAATACCTAGGGATTCATTTTTTTTGAGGAACATTGCACAATCTGTGTGTCTGGCTCAGGGTGAGCGCAGGCTCACTCCGGCTGTGTCTGGCTCAGGGTGAGCACACGCTCACTCCGGCTGTGGACATTCTCAGAGTCGGAGGAGCTGCTGCTGTCCTGACCTTCTCTTTAGGAGATTTGTGCTCATTAGGGGAGAATGCCCGCTGTGTGGCGGCTTCCTGGTGCTCTCCGGTGAGCAGGCCTGGGCAATGTTAGAATAGTTCGAATTGGGTCTGACCGAGGCAACCTCAGGCATCTGCCCGGCCCAGGCCCCTTTGACTCCTGCCCATTTCCCTGTCCACTTCGACTCGGGGAGAATTTTACCTCTTCTATGAATGAATTTTGCAAGAAGAATTAAAAAAAAAAACAAAGCATTTTTACTGTGGATCACCCATGTTGAAATAATTCTTTAAAGAAGTGCATTTCAGAGAGAAAATCCTGCAGAATGGCTTTCGATAGCACATGACTCATTAGGAATTTTGTGCTTCAGGGGACCCAGAGTCCAGCCCGACCATGAGCTGGAGCTGGAGCTGGAGCCGGAGCTCCGAGCGCCCTGCTCCGAGAGGCCGGGCCCTCCCTGCTTCTCCACCAACCCCAGCACATCCACTCTCCACTTTGAATGGCTTTCACAACGATGGTGGAGAAGTGGAAATTAGCAGAATCCTGAGAGGGATTCTATGCTGCCATCTCAATAAAAACGTTTATTGTGTATTTGCTGTAGTTTAAAAAATACGTGAATCTCAAAATGTTCTCCTACAGAAAAATCTTTCCTGCGTCGATGTCAAACTTGTAACGCACAAATCGTGTTTTAACTGCTGGAGTCAGACTTGGAGTTTTCCAGGGAAATCAAATAAGTAAATACAGATAAAAATCCAAATCAATCTTGTCTGCACTCATATTCAGGATTAGTGCAATCCAGCAGCTTTTAACATAATCATGTCACCAGTAATAACATAACCACGTCACCAGTAAGCAGCCTGTCGATTCTCACAGTACTTCTGCGAGCGCTGTGGAATGAGCCAGCCCACACCACAGAGATCAGGAAGGAGGATGAAAGACAGAGAGGCCTTTGGTCTGTAATTATTTAGCAATGGACTTGAATAGTGTATAGATAAATCACAGAGCCTTGTTTGGTAATAATTCTCTACTATGTTTTAAACTATTTGATGTACAGGGCCAAAGAACTTCCTAAAAACAACTTTTAAATTGTCAGTCATCACTGGTAACAACACAGAAGAAAAGCTGGCAATCCTTAAAACTCAGCAGTACCTAGAAGTTGGACACTAGAAAATAATTAATTAATTGATATGAGGGTGGGAGAGAACATGCAAAGAGGTAGGATTGATTGGGACACGTTGCACTCATGGCCTGACTTGTGGAATTGTCACTCGTGTGTACAACTAATTACTAATAAATCACAGAAACAAGCCAGCCATAATTTCACTTACTTTTCCCCCCTCCCAGAGTCACCTTTACTCCTCTGGGATGCTGCTCTGTGTTGGACGAGCACGGGTGGCCGTCTCCGTCCCCCGACTGGAGCTGTTTCCGCGCCGCCCCTCACCCACGTCACACTCACTCGGTCTGTGGGAGCTGACTCCCTGCCCTTTACGTTTCTTTTGTGAAATGTGAGATACTGCTGCTTCTTATTGCATTGGTGGAGAAATTAGCAGCTGCTGAATACCCAGTATTTAAAGCGATTGTCCAGTAAAGAGTAAAGTTAGAATTTTAATGCTTTCCATTTTAAATCTGTCACAAGCACATTGTTCCATGTTGGCTGGATAAAGTTGATTTGTCCTAAAATTTTATTAAAAATGAAAGCTTATACAATAAGTAAAATAGTAAATATATGATTTAGTGACTTGTTCTGTATTCACCTAACAGCCACTAGGACAGAGTTGGGTCATGGTATTTTACCTTAGCAAGGCCCCCCACGGCCCCCTGAGCACTGCAAAGAACACATCACTGAATCTTAAGACCAAAATAGAGTCAGTAGTGTGTAGCACCATTTTCTGTATTTGTTTACACATGGAAGGAATTTTGATTGGTTTTATATACTGGCCTTTGGGAATGGCTGTGCAAATACCTTTTCTAGGTCCTGATTTGCGTTCCTTTGGTTATATGCCTGCCACTGGGATTTCTAGACCACTAGGTAGTTATAGTTTTAATGTTTTTGATATATTCCTACACTATTTTCCTAAGTGACTGAAGTAATTTACGTTCTCACTAAATTCCGCATAAGGGTGTTGTATTCTTTAACATCCTTATCAACCCTTAATAAGTTTCATCATTGTAACCATCCTAAAAAGTGTTCAATATAATACTTCATCTCAAGTTGAATTGTATCTCCCTGGCTATCAGTGATATTGGGCACTTAAATACAATCTTTGGCTTTTGAACTTATCTGAACTATCTCTTGAAGCCATGTGCTTATTTTTAATTTAGTGTATTACTTGGCACTACTGAGTTTTTCTTTGCTTTTCAGACCAGTTACCTGTAAATTGACCACCAAGTCCTTTGCTTCCTGCCCCACAGATTTCCTCTACCTGCTGTAGACTGTTCAATGCCCTGGCAGTGACAGAGACAGGGTTGTCTGTATTTTATTTAATTATATATACTTTGTATAATTTAATTTTATATAATCCTGTAGTAAACTCTCTACCTTTGCAACAACTTGCACTTCCCTCTTCTAAGCTGGAAAGTGACTGGATTGTTAAGGCAAAGAGAGGAAATTCAAACCCATTTCCTTTTTACTGTTTACATTATGCTAGCAACTAAAGATGGATAAGAAACAACACCCAGCACTCCAATACGTGGTGCCCATGCTAAGTTAATATCTACCCACATGCATCAATGGATACCAGCCTCCAGAGATCACAGATGCTCACACTGACCATGTGGTACTCACATCTCCTCACAAAGCTCCAGAAATGTAAAACAGGGTCTTGTGGGGTAGAAACACTCACAAGGCATTCTGGGTATACAGCCCATCTCTCTCTACCACAAAGCCAATTTCACAAGTAGTCAAAGATGGTTCAACAATTTTGTTTCAGACTGAGTCCATGAGTTTTCATTCTAGCAGGTAGATAGAAAAACACAACTTAAAAACAAGGGCATCTTGGCAGCACAGGATTCAAGTTGCAGCTCAAGGCTGGGTGTCAACTCTGCCCAACAGGCACCTTTGTGTCTCTGGGGAGGAGAGAGAATGTTCATCCAGCTCTTAGCAATAGTGAATTTAGTCAGTGTTTTGAAAGCAGAGCATGCTTATTAGCAGTGTCTATTTTAATAGGGAATTCTCCTTTCTACCCCTGTGAAACATTTGAAATGGAAATGCCCTGATCTCTCTCTTTGGTGTAAACACAAGGAGGAAGTTCGGAGTCTGTTCTCCCCAGAGCTTTGTGCTGCCCAGAGGCCGGAAAGCACGCTTCGCATGGGCGGGCATGTGCAGCGGCGATTTAGAGAGATGGATGATAATGCACACGGCGCGTTTCAGAGCCCATCTCAGTGCCTGGCCAGAAATTGAAAATGGAAAGGGGAAACTCTCCCACCCAGCAGCAACAGGCATAGGCAGACAGACTTAACACAGCCAACGGTGCTCCAGCCTCACTGACACCTGCCATAAATTTCACATTAAAGTTACCGCTCTGTGAGAGCAACAGACACAAGAGACGTGAAAAACCTAGATTTTTATCCTAGATTTCTCCTAGAAAAATGAGATCCTCACACACCCTCCCCCGCTGTTTTTTTGTTTTTTTTTTTTTGCAAATGAATAAAATTTCCTGGGACCAAAGACTGGCAGCTCCTCTCTGGATGGAGGTGTGGCGGCGGCCTGATTCCTCCCGCAGGTGGTGGGCAACACTTTCAGGCTCAGACTTTCCTGGCGCCTTGAGTTTTGCAAGGTCCCCAGGCACATAAACACGGTGATGGCAGACTCTCAGAGGGGTCATAAAGCGGTGAGCTTTGTGAAGATTTCAAGCTCTTTGACATTTCACGTGGTACTCACCTGTGCCTGGGGACATAAACCAGTCACCGAGACAGCAAAACTTCCAGAACTGAAACTCATTAAAGAAATCAGTTTTGGGATTGAAAGATGGATAGTTGTTGGTAGTTTCTGAATCACATGCAGAATTCTTGGGTCTCAGGAGAGGTGAGAAATCAAATGTTAATTCTGTATTTACTAATAGGTACAATAAAACTTGAAAACAATAAATAATAATAAGGCTTGAAAATAGTATTAAAGCTTCAAGATAGCTTTAGAATTCATTCCCACACTTATCTTCATACCCCAAACACTCAAAAATTGATTTATCTTAGTGGTATCTTTATTTATTGTTAGCAATCATTTATAACTTTCTCAATGTTTGTGAAGGAAGCATAAATCTTTAGATTTTATATAGTAACACGAATGAAAAACAGTTTGAATTTATGAAATATTTTCACAGTGTACATTCAGTTTTCTCTGGCTAAACTGGATTCCTCTATATTCACTTAATATTAAATCTGTTTTGTAATGTAAAATTATAGCATATATATATATATATATATATATATGGAATGCTGCTGGTCAGACTTTAAATTAACAAATTGACATTCTTTATCATAAATAGTGAATTGGCATTTTTCAACATACAGAATTGCAAATATTTTCATCTATCATATGCAACTTTTTTAAAAAAAACTAGTAAAGAAAGAATAATTGTTGGTGTTAAGCAGATAGGTTATAAGTTAGGAAGGTTTTTAAATTGTGTTTTATTTTCTTTTTTTTAAAGCCATTTGAGACTACTGTTTGTAAAATGTAAGGTTCATTAATGACCTTCAAAGGTGTTAAATGCACAGTTTTACCCTTTGAAAATAGTCTAAGTTTTGACTCTTCAGAAAATAGAGGTACTGCTAATTGCCATGTTTATTAAGATCTTTAATTAAAATAAAGATCTTCATAGATCTTTTCTTTTTCTTCTGCATTTATATGATGATATATGAAACATAAAATAGATACAAATGATCTCAGAGTTGACTTATTTAAATAATTCGCTCAAGAATTAATTTTCTAAGCTGTAATTGCAAATATTCAGGAGGAAGAAAGATCAGAGTCCAAAACTAAACTGGGGGAAAAGATGAAAAAGCACACAAAAAATGAGCTGAAAAGTGTAAGGCATGGGAATGGCCTTGCTAGTGATGGTAACATCTCGGGTTTAAATACAAATAATGTGATGCGGCCAAAATAATCATGTGCTCATACCTGGAGAAAATGAACCAATTCCGTCAGTTTTAGAATCTCTTTTCGGCGAAATTAGTCACTATCTCCTTTATTTCTGCTGGCATTTCTGATAGTAGAGCCTTTGTTTGTGTTTAAGATATGAGGGTCATACCTTTAGGTATAGTGATTGCTTTCTGAGGAAAGAAGAGAAGTGGTAGTGGAAAGATGAAAGAATTCATGTCTTTCTGTATATTGTAAATGTGAAACAAATGACTATTTAGATTAATCATTACATACACACTTGCATGACACAATGTTGAAATGTGTTTGTTTAGTTACATTTTATAGCTACATTTTATGGCATACAGTTATACTTTAATACATGAAGTTGAGCATCCAGTTGTATTTTCCTACCTGGAGTTATATCTTAATAGATAGAATTGGGTATATAGTATTTTATCTTTGTGCTTCACTACTAAATGTAGAATATTTAATGCACAGTGCTAGTATATTTACTTTGAAGATAGGTGCTTTGGATGTTTTATGGAAAGATGTCTCGAATGGTTCTATCTAAGCCTGTGTCAGCCCTGTCGCCACAGAGCTGAGCCGTGATCAAAGATATAATTCCATCTTAATGCACAGAACCTATGGGGGGGAGCCCTTGGGTACCAGGACTTCCCAGCATGCTCTGCTCTCCCTGCCAGAGCCACTGGGAAGAGCCCAGGATTCTACACTGTTGGATTTAAGGAGAGATTGCAGGGGCCGAGCAGGTGCACTAAAGAATGAGGAAATCTGTGGAGGATGGAGGAGGCAGGAAGGGAAGAGGGCAGGCTTTCCTCTAGAGATGCCACAGTTAGCAAATTGTCTTTAGCCTTGGAGACAGAAACTGCAGCTTTGACCTCCAGGTTGTAGTGTAATTGATTAATGCTGTTCTGAGCTGCTAATTTTATGACAGCTTGTTAGGGAAGTGTTGGGAAAGTAGGAGAGAGGTTTTGTTTCTTTCTAGAAGGAGAGAATGAACTTCACTGAATTAGTTGAGTTGCAATGAAGAAAAGGAAACAAGTAAAAGTTAGATCAACAGCCCTGGGGAGATGAGGATAAAAAAATCATGTCACACAACCTGAGGTTTCCAACAGACTCATGGGAGATGTGAGGAAAAATAAACTGGGATTCATGAAACACGTTCTGTGTGTGATCGATTAAAGGTAGAAGGTGGCGGGAGTATAGCCAATGAAATACGACTGAAGAAAACAGAAAATGAAGATTACAAAGAAAACGAAAAGAGTAAAAATGTACAGAACTTCAAGTAACGTTATCCCACCAGTAAGCAAACTTAAATATGAGGAAGTAAAAGAAAAAGACACAAAATTATTTAAAGCAATGATGGCTAGAATGTCCCAGATTCAATAGAAACCATCAATATGCACAATTAGTGTGTGTGGCGACCACGGGCAATTTTCAGTACAAAGGGAAGGGTGGTGGAAATGGAGACCCCGCGCGGTTGATTGCCACAGTCAACTGGTAATCCCAAGCATCATGAGAATTTGTGGGGCTAATAGTGCATTCCTTGTTTCCAACATGCCTTATTTAAAATACATGTATTTTTATTCAACAATAATTACTTATAATCATAAGATAGTATGTGATGTTTTCACCTATTAAATAGTAGAGAAACCAAAGCAATTCAAGCGATTAATAGCTCCATCCCCTCATCAATGATCTGTGTTGGTGGTATGAAGGTGGTCCTGCCATTGATCAGAAGATGTCAACTTTACCCTCCGTCTGCAGGAAAGGCTGGACCTTTGACCCCTCCACTTCCCTTTCTCATTCCTTCCACTTCCAGCCTTCGGTCCTCTTTCTTCTGTGCAGCACCAGGCTTTGCTTGTGTTTGGGCTCAATCTGCAGGCGAGAGTGAGCAGGGACATCATCCCAGGGCTCCATGGCCACAGCTCCCTCTGGCCAAAGTGTACGGAGAAGGCTCTCGACGTGCTGACTTGTTAACTTGTCCAGATGTGGGAACAGCAGCCTGCCTGGCTGCCAATGGGAAGGAAAACTAAACATGCAGATTTGTTTGAAAGTGACATGCTTTGAAACAGCACATTGGGGGGGGGCATGCTTGCAGTATCAGAATCTGAGAATGGAGGTCATGAGTTCCAAGATAGCATGGAGGGAGGGAGGAAAGGAGGGAGGGAAGGAGGGAGGAAGGGAGGGAAGAAGGAAGGGAGGGAGGGAGGAAGGGAGGAGGGAGGAAGGAAGGGAGGAAGGGAGGAAGGAAAAAGGAGAGAAGAAGAAGAAAAGGAGGAGGAAGAAAGGAAGGAAGGGAGGCTATGGGTTGTTGAGCATCTGAGAGAAGGGATAATCACTGTCCTTACCAACTGATTGTTTTTGCTGGACCAACTTTCAATCTTGCCCAAAAAAGTTCAACAAAGGAATGCCAATAAATAACAGTGATACAACTCATCTCTTCAATCCATGCTTGCAAAGTGTACATCCACAGACAGCAGTCCTCCTAGACAATGAATTTGCTTTGAAATATATCACTTTAAATACTTTGAAAACATACAACCTTTTAAATCCCAATTATTCTCTATAAAATCATGATACAATACAATATCAAGTACATGTGATATTCTTACAATACAAGTAGAAAGTAGAACTCAGTTGTAACTCAACTGTAAAAATATTAATTCTCTGACTTCTAGCTCTTGGCAATAATAAGTTTTTGTGATGCTAATAAATTAAAATTAGTGTGAGCTGAATTAATAAGACTGAATCTAGAAATTCAATGATGTTAATCTTTCTTTAAAAAAAAGTGCATCCCAGAATAAAAACTGTTAGGACAGAACTTTTTCTTCTGTTGCACACTAAAACAAAAGGCCTAATTCATTCAGCAGTTCTGACAAGAGCAAGCAGTTCTGAAGTTTCAAAGTCTAGCTAATCAAAGAATAAAAAGTGAATCTTTCAGCCTGAAGAATAATTGGATTAAAGAAGTATGCAAATGTCTGCTTTTTAAACATTTTTATACTGTGGTCCAGAAATCCCTGAACTATAATGTGGCTGCAAAAATCTAAATAAACTTCATTACTGCATAATAAAAGCAGCTCGGTTTTGAAATTGGTCAGTTTATTGATTTTAGAGGCAAGGGATTTGACTGTGTTTCTTTGTCTGTCATTAATTTCTTGCTCTCTGAAGCCAATCTGTGATTGCCGGTGGAGAATTGAGCATGCGGAATTATTATAATCAGGCCTGAAATGAAGAGTGTGGTCCTCAGGTGCTTTGGTAAGTTACAGAAACAGCTCTCCTCTCTATTTCTTTTTCAGGTATGGGAGATCAAAGTGTGGGGTGTTTTCAGTTTTTGTGGTATATTTGTTAATTATTTTCATACAATTGTTGAATTTCAATGGATTTGGTGGAATTGCGGACGGGGTCAGAGCATATTTTGATGGCTGATGGAGGGCCTGCTAGAGGTGGGAAGAAGCCTCTTCCACCCCTCCACCCGCCTCATTCCTGTCCTCTGGGGAAGACTTCTGATCAATCGCTTTTCTTTCTCTAGCCACGGTAACCATAAAAGTGTTTAAAACATGGTGGGCAGGGGCCAGGAGTCCGCATGCACACTCTGATCTGGGGCCAGGAGTCCGCATGCACACTCTGATCTGGGGGCAGGAGTCACATGCACACTCCGATCTGGGGGCAGGAGTCGCATGCACACTCCGATCTGGGGCCAGGAGTCCGCATGCACACTCAGATCTGGGGGCAGGAGTCACATGCACACTCCGATCTGGGGGCAGGAGTCGCATGCACACTCCGATCTGGGGCCAGGAGTCGCATGCACACTCAGATCTGGGGCCAGGAGTCGCATGCACACTCCGATCTGGGGGCAGGAGTCGCATGCACACTCAGATCTGGGGGCAGGAGTCACATGCACACTCAGATATGGGGGCAGGAGTCGCATGCACACTCTGATCTGGGGCAGGAGTTGCATGCACACTCAGATCTGGGGGCAGGAGTCGCATGCACACTCAGATCTGGGGCCAGGAGTCACATGCACACTCAGATCTGGGGCAGGAGTCGCATGCACACTCAGATCTGGGGCCAGGAGTGGCATGCACACTCCCATCTGGGGCCAGGAGTAGCATGCACACTCAGATCTGGGGCCAGGAGTCGCATGCACACTCAGATCTGGGGACAGGAGTCACATGCACACTCAGATCTGGGGCAGGAGTCGCATGAACACTCCGATCTGGGGCCAGGAGTCGCATGCACACTCAGATCTGAGGACAGGAGTCGCATGCACACTCAGATCTGGGGCCGGGAGTCCCATGCACACTCAGATCTGGGGGCAGGAGTCGCATGCACACTCAGATCTGGGGCAGGAGTCACATGCACACTCAGATCTGGGGCCGGGAGTCACATGCACACTCAGATCTGGGGGCAGGAGTCGCATGCACACTCAGATCTGGGGGTAGGAGTCGCATGCACACTCAGATCTGGGGCAGGAGTCGCATGCACACTCAGATCTGGGGGCAGGAGTCGCATGCACACTCTGATCTGAGGCAGGAGTCACATGCACACTCTGATCTGGGGCCAGGAGTCGCATGCACACTCAGATCTGGGGCAGGAGTCGTATGCACACTCAGATCAGAGGCCAGGAGTCGCATGCACACTCAGATCTGGGGCAGGAGTCACATGCACACTCAGATCTGGGGCCAGGAGTCACATGCACACTCAGACCTGGGGGCAGGAGTCACATGCACACTCAGATCTGGGGGCAGGAGTCACATGCACACTCAGATCTGGGGCAGGAGTCACATGCACACTCAGATCTGGGGCCAGGAGTCGCATGCACACTCAGATCTGGGGCAGGAGTCACATGCACACTCAGATCTGGGGGCAGGAGTCGCATGCACACTCAGATCTGGGGCAGGAGTCACATGCACACTCAGATCTGGGGGCAGGAGTCACATGCACACTCAGATCTGGGCCAGGAGTCGCATGCACACTCAGATCTGGGGCAGGAGTCGCATGCACACTCAGATCTGGGGCAGGAGTCACATGCACACTCTGATCTGCACCCACGCGTGTCCCTTTCTTGTCACTCACCACCCCCTGTCCACCATGTCCGCCGTGCTCAGATTTCTCAGCCTCTGAGCTGTGGGCCTCTGGCCGGGAGGAAACTTTTCAGGGGACTATTTCCATGGCACAGAGCAGCACTCAGACTGTGAGCACAGCATTCCTGTCTAGTTTTTCACTCGCTCTTGTTTTTGGTAATAGGCTTCTGGGTGTATATTTCTCAGGAAAACTTACTGAAGCAAAACTTTGCTGCCTTCGGAAGGACATGATTCAGTTTTACTGATAGACAGAGATTTTCCCTAAACTCCAAGTGTATCAGTCTGACAAGTCTCTGTGAGGAAGTTCACACAGGTAAACTTCCCAGAGCACAGGACATGCGATCTATAGCTTCAAATCTTTACAGTCTCCAGAAACGTAAAATTAGGGACATGTTTATTTCCATTGCCAAAACTCAAAGGCATGTATGATGTTTGAAAACAAATCACATGATGCATAGATAAAAATACGAGTTTTTTGTAGGCAGTCCTCAAGGACAAAAAGTATTTGAAAAAATATTGGCGTATTTCTTCACCTACCTTCACCTGCGTTAGTGTATTAGTTTGGAGTAGTTGGAGAGATTGTATCCACATGACCTTTTCTAACATAAATCAAAAGCCACTTTGTTGTGACAAAACAAAGTTATCTTGGCCTAATCAGAGATGCCAAGAAAGTCATGCCTGTTGCCCTCCACCCTGCCCGCTGTCCAGGCTGGCCAGGGCAACAAGTTCATCTCAGGGAGAGGCTGGAGGGAGGAGGCTGGGTGGGCCTGGGGGGGAGGCTGCAGGGGGGAGGCTGGGGGGCCTGGGGGGGAGAGGGGGGGAGGTTGGGCAGCACAGGGGTGGGAGACATTTGGACGCTGAAGGGGACCAAGTGGCTTAAGTTGGAAAAGATGAGTTGCTTCATCAGAAAGCTCTGTGCCAAGTTGGTTCTTGGTGTGGAACGGTTCTTTTATAATTCTAGGCCTCCACTTGGACTCTTCTTCAATTCTACTGCATGGGCATAGGTTTTTTTTTGTCTTTTTATATATTGATGAATATTTTTATAATGCAAAGAATAAAAAGCCATGCCAGATACTTTTATGCATTTTTTCTGCTTGTGTTATTATTGCCTTTATTTCTATTTCCTTTGAAAAAAATATCTCATCCACTGATGACTGCTCTATCAGTTATCCTTTATTTTGATAATGTACACCTGAAATCATGGCCTCTAATGTGCAAAGCTGCATGTTAGCACACTTCCTAGGACAGCCAGCTCACCCTGAGTCAGAGCCGATCATCCATCGCCTGCACCAACTGCAACCGCAGTCGGCCTGGGCAGCCCTTCATAGTCAGTACGTGCAGCTAGAGGACACCCGCCAGCTTCCTGGCAGAGTGCTCTCCACCGAGCGCACGCGGGCCCCGCCGTGGGTCCTGAGGGAAGTGCCCAGGCCTCCATCTCCTGCTCCCGCAGAGGAGAAGCCGTGGCCTGCCGAGTGGCCATCACACAGCCTCGGTGCTACAGAGTGCGCAGCACGTAGTTCCACACAATCATGCATGGATGCATAAACATTTTTAATTAAGAATTATCCCAGAAGAATTGGTAAACACGCGAGAAGTAATGGCATGCTCAGGTCAGAGGTTTGTTTGCAAAGATGTGCTTTGACTCAAGATTTCGGTTCCTACCCATGACACTGTTCTGTCTGCACCCTCGCAATGCTAATCTTTATTTTGCAACCAAAAAGCACTAAGTGGTCCACTACAGAGAAGGTTCTAGCTGCATTTCCAACTAGTATACTTTCTTTTATTAGGTGATACATTTTAAATCCTCTGCTATTTTATCCCAACTGCCTACAATTTACAGAAAGACATACGTATAGAATTATAGCGATCATGAAAGCAGCAAGACGTATTTGGGGCATCAAGAAGCTAGGGCGACTCAGTGTTCTATCAAGCACATGGCGAGAAACAACTCTCAGCAAGTCCACAAGAGGATGCCGCATTTTCACAGGGAGCATCAAGCGTTTCTACCTGCCTGGGGCCTCCTGGGGTCTGGAATAGGGTGTGTTCAGGTGGGGGCCCCGGGCTCCCAGGCTCACCCCTGAAGAAAGGTTCTTGGAAACGGATGGCCACTCTAGTGTAGTTTTAGTGTGAGCATTACCGTACTACATCCTCATGTGCTCGGCTCCACGCCGGAGGGACAGCCTAGCGGATATGGTCCGAACTCTCAGCACGGCGTGGCCTCTGGCATGAGGGGTTTTGGAGTGGTCCAGCTCCAGGGCAGGTCCATCTCCCGAGTGCTTTGACTGCGGTGGTCAAGAGGCCCCGGGGCTCGCAGTGCTGTGGAGGTGGTGACAGCGATTCAGCGTGGCGCTGCCTTCGGGGGCTGCTTCCTCCCACGCTCACAGTCCCATGCAGACAACCACCGCACAGCCAGCAAACCCAGACCCCCGCCCGTGTGTCAGCTTCCCCTCACAGAGTTTAGAGGTGGGAGAAAGTTTGAAGGTTCAGTCATGGAGAAAATCTAGAATGAAAAAAACCCAAACCCAAACCCAAACCAAAACGTGAAGTGGAATCACATTTTACAGATCAGAAAATGAAGAAAAGGAAACTCCAGTCATGTCAGCTTGCATTACGTCCTGGCTGTCTGGATTGAATGGAAAAGTTGATGTTCCAATTTGAACCCGAAATTGCCTTTATTTCTTACAAATCATTTGCTATGCCTCGTTTCTCTAGGCAGTCTATACAGTTACAAGTGTACGTTTTCCAGGTGTGAAAGGACATCTTTTTCACCTTTGATTTGCGGAGCCCTGAGACTGAGCCTGGGCGACCTTCCTCCTCCTGGGCTCCGGCGTGGCGCTAAGTGGAAATCTTGTGCTGAATGAGCACTGGCAGCGCTTCCCGGTGTCATCCGTAAGAAACGGCTTTCAGCAAACGGGAGCAGAGAATCTGAATCAAAATAACGCCGCAGTTCACAGTGGACGTGGGACATGGATTTCCGAGTTCGGGGCCTCGCGCTGAGATGAGGACATAGAGATTGTCCGTGCACACGTGCGCACGAGCTCCTCAGCTTGTAGCTCACGTGGCGCTGAGCATATTTGCAAAGCGCAGTGACAGCTTTTGTTCTGCTAGACCATCATTTTTACTATGCTAATCTGAACATAATACTACTCCGTTCTTATATCAAGAATCAGTGTTGGGTGACTGTGTTCGAGGTGGGATAGTTGATTCATTAAACCCTTGTACTTTTATAACAATGGCACACCCTAAGTCAGTGTAAACACCCCGGATAACGCACTCTGCTAACGACTATGATACCAGATAATTTTCAAACAAAACTACACCATCGATTTCAGTAGTTTGTGCCAACCTCTCATGTTTTAGCTCTGTCTCTTCAGACACCCGAGACACCCTCTCCCCTGTGATTGTTCAGGAGGAAGCATGTGGTACATGCTTCTAATCGTGATTATGCAGGGGCAGATATAGAAAGATCACGGTGTAAGCCTAGCCTGTAGAAAGATGCAAACGCCGATGTGAAAAATACTAAAACATAAAGTCTTGTTTGTGGCTCAGGGAGGAGCAGCCAATCCCTTGAGTAGTCAAAAATGGTTAGTCTTTAGATTAGAAGGAAAAATTTCCCCAAGTATGGTATTGCAATATGCTAAAACAAAAGCTGATTGAAAATCTGGCTTTTTATCTTGATTCAAATGGAGATGAAAGTGCATACGAACACATTGGTGAGAATGAAATCATGAGGATACCTTTTAGTCTACACTGGTGGGCACTGAATGGGACTACTGCCACCAGAATACATAAAATTGGGATTTATGTGGTAATTTCCATTATGGGGCTGCATTGGCGTGTAAATGTGTATATGCGGTGCAGTTCTGTTGCAAATATCAGAGAATCAGAGACTGCACCAAGTCCATACTGCACTTTCAAGTAGGAAATAGAATAACAGGTTGATTTGTAGTTTCTTGTTATATTTCAGTGACCATAGTCTCGTCACTCTTAAAAGGAAACAGCTATCTCACATCATAAATGAATAGCAAAGCAGAGAGAATCATGAATATATTTTAATGATATTTTCCAAATAGAAACCATTTGCTCTAAGCTGGGTCTGGACAACCTTAAATCATCTGCCGTCAAAATCAAAGAGAGAACTTGAAGCACTCATTTTTGTTCTCCTCGAGCCTGACAATGAATATCACTTTTATGTCAAGTGAAGCATAATCATAGTGAAACAAAAATGGATGTCTCAATGACATTAAGAGAATACATCTTTTTAATGTTGGTTAGTCTCTACGTTCAAAATAGCCACATGAAGTAGAATTGAGGTTCGTTTTTATTATGCTCTTTTTGTTGTTATAAATAGGAGGAACTATTGTAAGTATTTTGAGCACCAAGAGTATGAATAAAGAGCCAAAACGTAAACTCAGCAGACCAACAGGTGTCACTGGGGCTGAAGATCTGGGCAGGACAGCCAGGCCCCCTTCAGCCGGGCTGGAGGGCAAATGGCGCCCGCCCCTCACCACCAGGGTCTCTTTGAATATTAGGCAGAAAAGTGAAGTCAGCGGGGGATGGAGGGGTGAGATGGGGAGCCATCTCATCTTGGGTCAGGGGTCAGGGGTCAGCATCAGCCGTGTTCACCGGGGGCTTCAGCCCAGAGGAGGCCTTGGTCTCAGGTTCTCTTCCAAGACCTGGTGCGTTTGCTCAGGGAGGAGGGGAGGTGATGGGGAGGGGCAGGGAGGAAGGTTCTAAGCCTGGCTGCCGGGGAAGGGAGTGCTCCCAGCTTAGTTCCCATCAATCATTGAGAGAACACCTTTACTATTTTACACTATTTTTTTTTCTCACAAAGAACATTGATATTTTTACCTTAATAGAAAAAAAACTAAAAAGTCAAGAAACAGTAAATGGATATTTTTCATCTGCCTTGCAGAATTATTCAGTGTAACCAATGCAATTCTCTTTCCTTCTCAGTGTAAATTAGTGACACCCCCTTCCGTTATGCACAGTGAGGGCTCAGATGTCCGTTGCTAGTACTCTCTAAGCTACTGGAGTTCTCTGTCGAGATGTCACATGTTTAACTGAAAGCAAACAGGCCTTGGTCAGGCTGAGGTACTGCATACAGCTGGTGAAGCAGCCCAGAACAGCCCGTGGGACGGTTAGCATGTGATAATGTTAGTGAGCTGGAGGAGGGTCAGTGTGCCCCAAGAACTTCACGTGCATGCATTAACATGGCGGGGAAGCTTGCTGAGCTTCCTTTGGGAAGGGGAGGGAGAAGGAGAGCAGAGTCTAGTCAAGGGTGGTGCCTGTGTGCATACCCAGCCAGCTCAAAGTGCAAAGCGCATTTTCAACTCATTGATGCCAATGCAATTGTAAAGAAACTATTAAGAAAACACACACCAGAAATGTCAATACCTGTTGAGTTGGCCAACTGCAAGGAAAACTATCTATGAGCAGCGTTGTCATCATGTGTAATCAGGCACAAGTCTGTTAAAATATTCTTATAATTGACTACAATGAGATGTGAGTGATGTTTTCTCTAGGTTTATACTGGTAAGAAATGAAACTACATTCATCAAGGAACAACTTATGTTGGAAATTTTACAAATAAGATAGAATGGCTAAGGTCTTTCCTAAGCTGAGTGACCCCAATTGTCCAAATGAATTATTGTTTAAATTTAAAGAATTAGACCCAAAAGAAAAATAGTGGACGGGAGGGTCTCACAAGGTAACTTATCTGAATTTAAAGCAGATGTTGGAAAAAGCAGCTTCCAATGAGATATCGTAGTTACTTATCCAAGTCTTGATTACTCTAATTTTATAAAGCATTTAATTTACAAGTTAAACACCATAGGATTCAGTGTCATTCTGCTGATAACATTGTAAGCAATCAATAAAGTAAAAATAAGATTTCATGTATATGTAAATTCAAATATCCCTCAGCCAGGGTTTTCCGGCAGGAAGGGTGCAGCAGGAGGAGGGCAGTGTCCGGTCCCAGGGTGGATTTGTCCTGCGTGAACACCCTGCCCAGCCGGGCTCTTCCCCTGACTGGAGCCTTTGTCCTGCTCTTACCAGAAAAGATCCTCGTGCTGCAGCCTCCAGGTGATGAGCACTCCCACATCGACTCCACCTGGCCCTGAAAGACCCACTCCACAGTCACAGGCCTGAAAAGCAAGGGTTCCCAGAGCGTCTGTCTCCACTTGAACCTGTGAGACAGCGTGGAATCTAAAATGACCCGAGCTTAGGAATGGCTAAATGCCTACCTCCCCTCCCCGAGCCCTGGAGAGAGGAAGAGAAAGAAATGGTTCCAGGGGCTCAAGAGAGAACATTCTAGAAAGGCGACCTCACGACCAAGTAGATCTAGATTTTTAACCTCGTAACCATTATTAGGCTGATGGACACAAGCACTCTTCAGCAAAATCATGACACTGAGCTCTTTAGTCTTAAGAAAACTAGGGAATTAAGGCTTTTGAATTAGGCAAATTCTTGTTCCCCATGTCTGCTTTGTTGTAGTTGAGCCTGCTCCTTCATGGGTCCAGAATACACATCCATTCGATAATAATGCCTACTCTTGTTTCCATTACGTTTTCTCTGAAAACGGGAGAGATTGCAAGGGGGAAGAAGCGCCAGCTTTAATGAAGGGCAGAAGAAGGCCGCGTTGATGGTCTAAATCTCTCCTCTGGGTGGAGGCCCTAATTGGCCTGTAGAGGGGATGCCGGAGTATCACCCGGATTAGAGAGAGCTCTGCCGGACCCGGGAGGGCCAGAAATAGAACAACACCGAGAACAGGCACAAAACAGCAGCGCAAGAAGAACGTCCCCACTGAACTGCTCTGCGTCGGGTTTAACACGGATCTCACGTTGCTCAACCATGATTAGGGAACTCGAGACAGCAGGTCAAAGCGAGAGGAATGTAGGGAAGTTACTCTACAACTCTATCCATCTCATCCACCTCCAGGACACAGTGACACAGTGAACGTCTTCAGCATTCAGCTGGGCCTTTGGTTATTCCATATGAATTTTTGGATTGTCTTCCTACCCGACTAAAGACAGTCACTGGGATTTTGATGGGGACTGTACTGAATGTGTGGATCATTTCTGGCAGTGCGGTCATCTTCACAATATTTCTATTTTTGGAAAATTGGCCATTTTACAACCTACTTACGTGTATAATCCAAGTAACCAATATTGTTTTCCACTTGTAATGAAGTACGTGCTGCTCAAAATACATTGCATGGTTATTTTGTCTGTGAGGAGAGCGTATACACCGAATCCCTGCTCCCTGGGAGGCGAACTTCAAAGGGATGGTGGCCGAGCCTGGCAGGATGCCATCCTCAGGTGTGGTGGCCCCTCTGCTCTTGTGGCTGCGCCAGGGCTCTGTGCCCTGGCCGAGGGGCGTCTGAGGGACACACGTGAGGCCAGCCAGGCAGGCCTGCACCACCCCTTCTCCACACCCAGCTCCTCACGGCCGGCCGTTGCAGGCTCCGTGGGGGCTGGCCTGGGGGGGCTTGGCTACCACACCAGGCAGACGCACGAGCCTCATGTGCCTACCAGGGCAGCCAGGCGTGGGGTCTGCCCAAAGCCCTGGGAAGCACACAGACTAAGAAGAGGCTGATTGCGGCTCAGTGTGTGTGAGTGGGAATCCAGTTCCTCCCTACAACTAAGCTGTCCAGACGGGAAGTGTGCCTCCATGGCTTCGCACAGCCTAGCGGCCCAAGGCCCGGGCACATCAATGGCTCCACCACGCACCTCGGCAGAAGGGAATCAGGAGAACCTGTATATGGCTCCTGACAACTTTTATAAAGTAGCACAGACCTCGAGGCCTCAGCACACTGGACAGAGATGCATCAGTTCTCCAGGGTTCCCCAGGCAGGCCTGCTGGCTCCATCGGTACCATGAACTTTAAACGGAAGGAAAGGTATAATAGCAGCGATTCCAAGCCCACCAATTTGACAAATAAAACGGACTAATTCCTCGAGGACACAAATGCACAGAAGCACACAAAGAGAAACGGATGACCTAATTGCATGAGGCAGCTGTAGATACAGAAGTTAGATGAGCAATAACTCCAAGAAAGAGAGAGCACGGCCCACACCAATCTCTCATGGAACTCTACCCTATGTTTAAGGAAGAAATGACAGCAATTTCCTCAAACCACTCCAGAAAAGAAAAGGAGGAAAATGAACATTTTTTTTTACCCCAAACACCTTATGCAGTAGTCACAGGTTGCTGCTGACCGCTATGTGTGAAATAAAACTCTGTCAAACACCTGGATGCAATACTAATATGTCAGATTCATCCGCGTACACAAGCAACCATGCACTGACCTCAGGAAAAGGTGCAGGAGAATCACCCGACTCTGTCCCTGTCTTCAGCCAGTTTATCAACATTATCCATCACATGAACAGATGAAGAAAGAACAAAGGCCATCACCCTAGCCATTGGCGTGGGAAAGCATTAGTTACAATCCAACACCCAAACCTGAGCCGGGCTCCACTGCCACAGATGCCTGTCCACCACCCTGGGGACCCCGGTTAGGACAGCCTATCCCCGGTTATTTCTGGGACTGCCTGCATCTCATCTTTGCAGTCAGAAAGAATTCTAGAAGGATCCAAGGAGATGAGGAGCCAACTCCACGCTGCCTGTGGCTAAGCTCACCATTCATGCATTTTGTTAGACAGACAGACTCCGTCTGTTAGTGTGGAAACATTCATTTGGCAGATCATCAGGGTAGGAACTGGGTGAGCTCTCCTCAGGGAGGGAACGTTTTTCTCTGAAGGAAAGGCTGCAGCCAAGGTGTCTCACCTCTCCTATCACGTACAGTGCCTGGCTCCAAACAGATACTTGTGTTTGGGTTTCCCCCCTTCTAATCATGGAGTACCGCCACACAGAAGTGGTGCCTAGGGAGGCGTGGGCAGCCTGGTGGATGTGAGGCGCGCGCTCACACACCTGGTAAGCCGGAAGGAGGGCTGCTCTGCCCTGCGGCAGCACAGACGGGAGCCGGAGCTCCGAGCACCTCCAAGGTTGCTCCAGCGACCTGTCGGCAGTAGCCATCTCCAAAGCCTAAACCTCACCATCGTCACCAACCTGGGGAATCACATCAGGTACCATTTTCTGGTTCACAGTTCCAGTGCTTTGTTTTCCTTTCTGATTTTAGGAGAGCACATTCCTGGCTAACTTGATACTTCCTTATTTTTAAAACTATTGTTTTTTTGGGGGAAAAAGTTTACCTAATGATCTTTTTTTTTTTTTTTTCGATCGTGGGGCTTGAACTCTGGGCCTGGGCGCTGTCCCTCAGCTCTTCAGCTCAAGGCGAGCACTCTACCACTTGAGCTACAGCGCCACTTCCTAGCTAATGATCTTTTATACATTTTTTTCTTTTTATACGTTTAAGTAGGTACAGATTATAATCCCATTTGGATATTTGATCACCATGCTGTCAGTAAATACGTATATGACGTTCTGTCTCTGTGTCAGGCCTCCTATGGTAGGTGCTAGGGGAAATCGTTACCTTACAGAGAATCAGAGAAAATACCAGAAGCCACATCCTTGGACTCATCCTGTGCCAAAACTTTGCTTTTGGAAACAGGAGAGGGAGATGGAGAAGACTGACATTTTGGAAGTAGTACATTTGACCAAAGGGCTGCACGTGTGCATAGATAAATAGATAGATAGATCAATAGATTGATCCACCGATTGATTGATAGATAGATAGCAGTTACCTCCCACCCTAGTGGGTGACAGATGCCACTCCAAGCTGGTCTTCCAAGATGTTGCTGGAATTTTGAATTATTCATAGGTGAGCTGTTCAGATCTGCTCGGAAAGTGAGGTATCACATAAAACCAATGGATGTGTCCTGCTAAAATTCAGGGACAAGAAGCTGACTGTACAACTTAACCATTTTGGTGTGAAGGATACAATAAAAAGGAAGTGAAACATAGAAAACAAAATTGTGATGCATCATTAAGTACATTGGATGCTAGATGTGCCCAAATCTACGATAAACAAACTATCATGAGCAGATATGCATCTTTGAAAGCTTACAGAGATTGTGAGCAATAAGACATGGCTTAGGTGTGTAAGAATCTTAACAGAGGGCCGTCAAATCTGGGAACAAAAATGGATACACAAAAAAATTCAAATGGACATTGCTAGATTAAAAAAAATTTATGAAATAACAAACAACTATTAAAGTCTAGGATTGAATAATTTAGATGCCATTCCAGGCTCTGGGAGGAAAACTTATTAAAGTTCTGTGGTAATAAAATGCAAATGGGGTGGTACTTGCCAGGAAGCGGGAACGGCCATGCGCAGTGATCTGTCAAAAGAAAACCAACATCAAAGTTTTCTCATACTAATTTGAGTGTTGAAGATATTGAATAAAACGAGAGTGTGGCTAGAATGGGAGAAAAGTCTCATTGAACAAGATTAAAGAGACGAGAGGGTGCGGCGTTTGGGTTTTCTCATTAGTTATCTTGTAAAATTCAACCATGATGCGCACACAGGCAGGACCGGCGCATGCAACAGCCCTGGTGCATCTGGTAGTCAGAAGTAAGAACAACCCGCACAGGCGTGGAGGTGGAGTTCGTTTGTTTTCAGGGAGGATTGCTTGTTCCAGCCTTAGCTCTTACGTTTTCCACTAATTTCTTTTTAATTTTAGTTTTATTTGTTATGGTTATGTAGAGGTGATATACAGAGGGGTGATGGTTACATGCATCAGGTAATGAGTTCAATTCTTTTTGAGCCATGTCTCCCCTTTCCTCCCCCTCTCCTATTTTTTCCCTCCCTGCCACCTACAAGATGTACAGTTCGTTTTCCACGGCGTCCAGTGAGTACCGCTGCTGTATCTGTTCACCCTTTGTCCCGCCTTTTCTGAGCCCACTACTCTCCAAATACAAACTAGCAAACAAGACAAAAGGAGAAGAAAACAAAAACAGAAACCAAAAAGTATCTCTTGTCTCCTTTTCTTGGAGTTCATTTCATAAAATGCATTTGATATGGTCCTGTGCACATAGCCACTGAGCCTCTGTCCACCACTCCTGTGCAAATCCTGCTTCGGCCTTAGTGTGTGCATGTCCAGAGTCCTGTGTAGTTTATCCTGTCCCTGAGTGTGTGTGTGTGTGGTGGGGTACATGTGTGTGTGTGTGTGTGTGTATGTATATGTATAGAAATCATTCAGTGCACCATTGATTTGCAGGCACATTCTAGCCACCAACGAGGGAACCCATGCAGCTTAATTTGGCTAATGCTCTTCACAGAGCTCTTTCCAGCTGTAAACACACTTGCAGAGCACACATAAATCTGGAACATTAATATGCCCTGAACAAGAAGGACGCTCTCAGGAGCCCAAGGGCACCCCTGAGCAGCGCTGGGGCTTCTGAGGAGCCCTGAGAACCATGCCAGGCCCATGCAGCTCTTGGCCGACCGATAAGAGCATGCGCTATGGCCCCCTCACGGGAGTGGCTGGAAGTGGCACATCGTGGGTTTCTGGTAAACAGCGGCCTTCGGCCATGCTTCCATCCCATGCAAAGTCTTCTCTGTTCTGCTCACGACACGTCCTTTGGTCCCATGCTCTGCTGTGGGGCTGTGGCCGTCATTCACTTATTGAGATGTCTACTGCAAACCCATCTTTCCAATTACACACGAACACCACAGACTCATTTTGTCGGGGCTTCCAAGGTGATAGAACTGTCAGAATTCAGTAGAGCTGATATCCCTAAGTGGCCGAAAGCTATGTGAACAAGGTTTTCCCTGAGATCTATCTGGTTTATGAGTTAGAGAAAGGATATGAAGTGATTTTCATATCATCTACCAAATGAAGCTTCTTCAGTGCTGTCAATCAAATAAAATGGAGCACGCGATTCATAATCATAATTGTCTTTCTTTTCTGCAAAATGCTGCTTTAATAACATTTATAATTAATGTTAGTTCATTAACATGATGGAGCTGATCAGGCAAATTTTAGTAGCATCTACTCTGTAAAGTATACATATGGATATATCTTATTAGGGCTACTTCATATGATAAAATAATTAAAAATGGTCTATTAGAACTTCCTCAAAGACGTGATATCATCAATATTTATCAGGGGTGAATGTCTAATAATTATCTAGTAAACCTGATCGCATGGAAGCAAAAATAAAACCCCACTAAATCCTATTAAAACTTTGCTAAATAATTTTTGAAAACAGGTTTCTTCAACTTCTAACCATTAACTTTCTGGGGAGCTTGTAGCAGGATCGTGCATTAGATGAGTTAACCTGTGCGATTTATTGTCTCACAATGTTGGGGGCCCAAATCAAGGCATGGGAAGGCTCAGGCCCCCTGCGGGGGGCTAAGCTGTTCTCTGGGGTTCTAGGTGGTGCTTGAGCTCTGGGCCTATGGAAAGCATCTGCTTTCTTTCTCGTAGTGGTCTCTAAATCTCCGTCTCATGCCTGCAAGGACTGACCATGTGTTAAGCCTGCCTTCCATACCATTTTGAGTGGAAATCTTTGAGGGGACCCTGTTTTCAAATCACCTAAGATTCTGAGGTCCTGAGCTAACTGAAGAGTACATATTGCTTTCTTTTTCTTACTATTTCTTATAAGAAATTGGCTACATATAAGGTGTATTAGGAAAAAAAGTGAAAGTACATTTCTCAAATTTCTTTTATTTCCACTCAGATAAAGGACACAGTGATGTCTTTCCAGTAGATCATATAAATAGTATCTCGTTTACGTGTGACGTCCATGATGGATACATAGTTAATCTCTATTAAATCCCCATCTAGTTGTTTGGCTTGGTGCTTGATCAGGTCTCGAACTTGGTGCCTGATGCTTTCTGATTGGTTACTAATACACCAACTGAGCCAGGCCTCCAACCCCACGTTGATCTATTGTGTGTATTCATAGCACACATAATCACATGTATGCAAGTAATATCCAAACCCAGCTTCTTTCAATCAACTCATACAACAGAGCAATGCTCACCAAATACATTTCCTAGAGCCTATGGATTAAACTATTTAGACTAATTTGATGTAATACATTCTCTTTACTTTCATAACACATTGGTATTACACTTGCTCTTATCTAACATAATCTAATTAGTGTAAGCATATCATTCGAAGTGACTTTCTTAATGTGTTATTCCCTTTATAATTCAGTCATGGAAAACAATTCAGAAAGAATTCTCACTAAACAAAGTTGGTTAAAATGCTTAGTGGTTAAAGTGGTTAAAATGCTTAAAATTAATTAAAACCTAAGTGTGCTTAATGCACATGTACACAGATAAAGAAGTTTTCCAGTTGATGATAGAAAGATGTATTTCCTGCTTTTTATCTGTTCTAGAAGAAATAGTTATAAACTGAAGCCATAAAAATTATTGGCCTGCAAAACAAGTCTTGTTTTGCAAGCTTAGTTACACTGAATTAGAATAACCACTTTCTGTTTAAACCATTCTTCTCTGTGAAGCGGTTTTGAAAATATTTGTCATATGTTGAGAAGTCTACAATATAACATATATTGTATGCTTTATTTGTATTTGTCATATGTTTGTTTGTCACGTATACACATGCATTCCTTGCTTTGTGTGCACAGAAGAAGGTGTGGATGTCAGAATTGCAGCAAGAAGACAGCCAGGATGTCTACTTTAATTTTCAAATTCTCCCCGAACTCTTCAAACTGCATAAAGGAAGATAAATAAGCTCCCAACCCATTAAAGTCTAACCAAAACATATATTCTTCTTTTTGAAGACATATTTGAATTTCCAAATTAAAAACAAAGGATGATGTATTTCATTGAAATCATATTGCAGTTTACTCTCGTGGAGGATGTATTTATCTAAATCCACCTTCACTGCACAGACTTTTCCGGGGCTGCGTCCCACTGGAGAAAGGGGCGCTGGGCGTGTCCCCAAGCTACCTGGCTCATTCCAATGCGTGCGCACGGATCAGTGTCTTTCTTGGTCCTTTCATACTTCTTAGTGCTTCTTAGTCCTTTTTTGAAGATACCATTGAATGCCTGAGTCCCTAAATAAGGACCAGTATCGGCACACATGAACCCGAGATTATTCGAGCAACAGCCTTTGATTTCCTCGAATTTTCAAGATTTATATCATGAAGAATACTAGATGGAGACTTGCCATTGTAAACATTTCTGTTCTTCTAAAAAGGTGAGTCACAAACGATAGTCACTGACTTATGAGGGATCATGGAGGCCGGGGACGACTGAGGCTGATGAATATCTGTTGGATTTTTGAAAAGCAACAGGACGTACGAGTCACCTTGCCTCTCAGCACAGCGCCGAGCACACCTCTGGCACTCAGAGGCCTGCCAGGTGCAGAACAAAATTAAGATAGTTGGTTTCTAGAAATCTGAGGATTTTTTCCCCAGAACTTTGCATAGGTGGCTTATCTCATTTTCACTGTCGACTGTAATTTGGGGAGAATACTGAAATCATCATATTTAAAGGAGAGAAAGCACACTAAACCCTGGTTAAAGCGCAGAAAGAGTCGAGTCCTGGCAGACGGTGGTTTCAGTTGCTGGGGAGTCAGGCGGAGAGAAAGCCCTGGAGCAGGTGTGACTTGGCTCTGAGGAAACAGACAGACAGAGTGACTGGAGTTTAAGGTTCAAGCAAGAAACTGCTGAGGCTGCTAATGATTTCAGCCCCCCTCTAGGCCGGCCTTCCCGGGCTGCGTTCCTACACACAGCAGCTCTACGCACATTCTTCTTTTTTTTAAATAAGTTTTTTTTTTAATTGTGAAAATACCATACAGAGGGGTTACAATTACATGGGCAAGGAAATGAGTACGTTTCTTATCAAGCATTGTTGCCTTCTCCTTTGTTTCCCCTTCCCATCCCTTCCCATCTTCCCCCCACACGCCAAATTTCGTTTTTCGACATAACGACTTGTACATCTCATTGTTGCAATGGGTCCACCTGTATCCCTATTTAAACAGTTTGTTTTTCCCCTTCCCCTCCACAAATTATACCAACATCAAATACAGTGAAAGCAGGGGTTATACCGTGGGGGAGGGACATACAAAGCAACAAAGAAATCATCTTATAAATAGTCTGCACAGCATTTCTTTTCATTTGGGGGGAGATAATAGAGACCCACATATTTATCTCATGAGTTTTGATCAATGTTCCTTCTTCTTGTCAGGAAGTGGAGATTTAACATGAATAGACGTTAATTATGTTCCATAAAAATCCTACAAAATCAGAACAAAAGACGAATTCATCTCGAAGGGATGACTCAGATGCATTGTGTACATAAACTGCTTTGTTAAATGGGAAAAAACCCGATACACACCCACAAAATGGAGAAGAGTGGGGGAGGGTGGAGGACGGGGGATTGTTGCGCAGTGACGTGGATGGAGACACAGTGTTCATAACTGCTTCGCTGAGTGGCAGTTCTTTTGTACTACTTCATTGTTGTTGTTTTTTTTTAATTTAAAAAGGAATTCCTTTTCAGTGTGCCCTGTTATCGCTCATCAAATTGTACAGAGCAAGTATCAAAGTTGAGGCCAATGCTCAAGCCAGCTGGAAATCCAAAGGCAGTATTACTTTCACCTGCTATCGGGGAGACTTGTCATAGTCTTTTCTTCCCCTCTGAATTGCTTAAGTGACTTGAATTACAATGTGATATACATTTCACAAGCACTTCCTTTAAGTGCAGTCTACTTCCAGCACAATTGAAAATACATGCTGCAGTTCGTTGAAAAATGGATTGTCAAATTATGAATTGCTTCACTAGTCGCAGTTTATACTACTATTAATAGTTGTAGAAAAATGCCCATTTGCTTGTGATATGCTTAGATCTTGAACAGCACCTTTTGTGTGTGTGTATGTGTGTGCACGTGTGTATGTATGTGTCTGTGTTCATATCATGGCTGATCCGCACAGCATAGTCAACACATGTTGGATGAATATGGATTGGTTGACATATAGAAAAGTGGAACAAGTAATTCTTTTAGAACCTGAACTAAAGGAAGACACACGTGTGTAGTTTTGGTAATAAGGGCTGAGTGTGCTACTTAAAACCATACCTATTTTTAAGATGTCAATCAAATTGTGTGCGTGTTCCCCTGTGGATTAAAGTCTGTGTAAAATATCAACTGTGGAGCCTAAACTGTCTCCTAGTTTAAAGATGCCAGGAATTATGTCAGACCTCTGCATTTAAATAGCAAAGAAAGGATTATTTACTAATCTCAAAACAACACTAACTCAGTAACCTAGAAAGGTCCATTTTCTAAGCAAGTATTTCTTTACCGCTTTCCAAATGAACTTGCAAATAAGGTAAAATCAATTAAAGTTAATAGAAACTAGAAGTGAGGAAAATAGGAAAGAAAGTGAAACCAATCAGGTTTGTCTTCTTAAAGAGAATGCAAATGACATTGAATGTAGTCTGCAGATTATTTAAGATCTGCCGCTGCACTGCACAGCAAGCCCGAGCTCTGCCTTGAATGAGTGCTTCCCACATGCCGGAACACCACACCTGATACACCCATTTCAGAAGTGCTTTCTTCTCTTCTGAAAATTATGCACACTCATCTGTAAGCCTGCTTTCAGTCACAGAAAACAAAATCAACCGGACTTTGCTGTGTATGCAAAGATACACAGAGGGAGATAGCAGAAGATAGCAGATCAGAAATACTTACAATTACCCATTGTATGGTGGAGACATGCATTTTTCATTTAAGTCACTAGAGTAAGCAGCGATCACATGACAAATAGGTGTGTCTTGTCCAATAGGCTTTGTATTTGTGTGTCTGGGGACATTATTCTCTCAGTCGAGAGCACCACTCCCTATTGCTTATGATTTCTGAAGAAGTGAAACAGAGCGATGAGTTGAGCTATAACAATGATGTTTCAGGCCTGGGTGTGGTGTGCATTCCTGTAACCTCGGGAAGCAGGTAGGAGTGTTGCACCTGCTGGAGCAGCTCTGGGGTCAGGTCTGCGGTCACAAGCAGGTTGATACTGGTCTATATTTGAAGACTGATTAATAAAAATGAAGTTACAATAGTGATTGTTTGCCTTTCAATATTTTTCTATCTCAATAAATAAGTAAGCCAGGTTCTGGTGGCTCACGCCTGTCATCCTAGCTACTCAGGAGGCTGAGATCTGAGGATCACAGTTCAAAGCCAGCCCAAGAAGGAAAGTCCATAAGATTCTTATCTCCAATAAACCACCAGAAAACCAGAAGTGGCGCTGTGGTTCAAATAGTAGAATGCTACCCTTGAGCTGAAGAGCTCAGGGACAGCGCCCAAGCCCAGGTTCAAGCCCCAGGACTGACACAAATAAATAAATAAATAATGATATAAATTTTATGTGGGCATGTATATGATTAAGCACCCAATTACACACCTCCTGTATAGCAATATGTTCTTCATGCAGTTATTGATTTACAAATCATTCTCGCTTCATTTTGTCAGAACATGTGATGTTCCATAGTTGAAGTACATTAGTATATCTGACAGTAATCTCTCAGAAGCCCCAAATAATATTCCATAGTTCACAAAATAGAACCTAGTGCCTGCCAAATTTCTAATAGTATCCTTTATTTTAATATTGTATGCACATAAAAGTCAAAGTTTAGAAATATATCTGGCATAGATTAGAAAAAATGTATTTGTCATGAATGCTTTGAAAAGTTTATGGAGATTTTTTTTGAACTCACTGTCCCAATAAGCAATTTAAGAATTCTGTGTCTATAAAGTCTTTTTATTTTGGGAGGAAAAGGCATATTTAAAAACAGAAGTACACAGAGTGTGTAGGATAGTGGCAATCTGTCAGAACTTTTATCTGGGCATGTTCACACGAAGGGAGGTCACTGGAGATAGCTGCACTTGCAGTATTGCAGTAAAAATACACAGTTGCTAGAGAAAACAAACTACGAGTCACAACACTACAATGGTCTCGTTTTCTTTGCATATTCACTCTCAAATTTAGCAAGGCTTAAGGTCTATTCATTTTCCTGCTTTAAGACTCCTCTATCGGGGCTGGGAAGGTGGCTCAGTGGTAGAGTGCTTGCCTTGCATGCCTGAGGCCCTGGGTTCGATTCCTCAGCACCACATAAGAAAAAAGAAAAAAGCCGGAAGTGGCACTGTGGCTCAACTGGTAGAGTGATAGCCTTGAGCTGAAGAGCTGAGGGACAGCGCCCAGGCCCAGAGTTCAGGCCCCATGACCGGACCCAAAAAAAAAAAAAAAGACTCCTCTATCATTCTGATTCTTGAATGACCTTGTGTAGTCTACCAAACAACGCTTGTCGTTGTAGTTTGAAGTATCAGAGGTGGGTGTGACATGAATCTGTGTCTCTCTGCCTTGGTGCTCAGCGAATCCTGTGTCAGTCAGCAACATCTTAGAGTCAAAGTAAAAAGCACATTCAACATTCCCTCAAGAATTGCTACCACTCTTTCTTTCTAATAAATTAACTGCTGAGCCGTTTACAGCTCAGTTTTCATGGGCAACCTGGAAGCTCCAAGAGTCACAATATTTAGAATAATAAATAACGAGTACAGAGTCTTACTTTTTATTAATAAGCTATTCGTTTTGTAATGCATAGTCAAGTTACTTAACCTCATCGCCACACAATTTCATAATCTGGAATCGATTAATGAGAATATTCACTTGGTGGAGAGTTGGCAGGAAGTAAATTGGAAGCAATATGAGGTGAGGGGTCTTAATTTGAAAGCCTTGTCAATGACTGGCAATTACTACACTTGTCAAAATGTCAAGATTATGGTTTGTCCCCCGCATCAGTGAGATCTATCTGTGCATGTCTCTGGTGCTGTCAATAAAGTTTAATTGCAACACTGTCCTGACAAGATGTTTACACATACCCAATGGTGTTTGTGTCAGCTTTCTTTCCAGAATTCAGACACAAGATTACCACTTCTGCTGTCTCCTTATGGTATGGCTATACTGTACCAAAATGGTGACTATCTCATTGCACCTACATAGTTTACTTTATTGAAATCATTATATTTTATTAATTTAATGTATTATTTTAGTGTGAAGTATTTGACTTGTTGAAAGACTTTAGCTAAACTACAGAACTTCAAAAACAGCTTGTCTACAATAGAAAGCTATAATTAGACATTCAATTATACATTCATTAAAATAAGTTATGATGTTTCTGTAAATGAGAAAATAATTACTTTTTTAATTGTACTGTAAGAAGTCTTTGCAAATTATAGTATCTACATTAGGGATTAAAATTAATGCTGGCTCCACACCATTTGGCAATTCATTCATTGAAAGCCTTGCACCTCCTCAGCTGGCTGTATACCTGATCGGAGCATTTACTATCGCATACAAGTTTACTTTCTTTAAACAAACTGGAAAACAAGATTCTGAACTTCGAGGATTTACTACAAATCTCAGCAAAATCTTGGAGGCATTAATTTACATTTCGTGAGTCTAAAGAATATATATGTATATTTCCTTTACAGAATAATATCAAGCAGTAAAACACTTTGCCATAGTTGGAGAGTAAGCATAAATAATGACTCAAAATGCACACCTTGCTAATATTTTATAGGCAGAGGCGTTCATACTTGGGCACCAGCTGGTGTTCATGCTGCTTTAAATCCTTGAAAAAGAGACAGCTGCAATGACCTCAGAAGAATTCAGTTCAGGAATATTTTTCATACAGTTGGTTTCCAGTCCTGTCAATTGAATATTTGAGTGGTTTATCACCTCCAGCTGGAAGAACAGAGAGGCCAAGAGAAAGGAGATCTCTGGGACCATCGCGTGCCATCAAAATACAGAAAGGCAGCCTTGGGAGGGAAACAGTTATCAGGAGCGGCTCTGGTAAGTGAGTATTACGATGACTATGGTGGTCACCACAATGACTATTAAGTTATTAAGGACAACAGACATCACCCAGGTTTTCCCCGATGAAACAAGATGTGCTGCTTGATGTTTCAACATTATCTTAATTGTAATTATATATTCTAATCTTATAGTTTTACAACTGTTATGCTCTGAGGAGGTTTGTGGCTAGTTATATTACATGCATGTAATATATATATATATAATATAATATCAAGTATATACTGTATAAAGTATATATACATATATACTATTCACAGATAATATGATTTTAAAATGACATATTAACTATTTACTTGAAAGACTTATTTTACCAGGGACTATATTTGAATAAATAAATAGAAGAAACATGTTAGAATGAAAAATAGAAGGTATATCATAGGAAAACACAAATGTGGCCTAAATACTAACCAACATATGATTTTTCTCATTGTTAGAAAATCTAATTTATAGGCCAGGTACTGGTGGCTCACGTCTGTCATCCTAGCTACTCAGGAGGCTGAGATCTGAGGATAGGGGTTTAAAGCCAGCACAAGGCAGGAAAGATGTGAGACTCTTACCTCCAATAAACTACCAGAAAACAGGAAGTGGCGCTGTGGCTCAAGTGGTAGAGTGCTTGCCTTGAGCTGAAGAGCTGAGGGACAGCACCCAGGCCCAGGTTCAGGCCCCATGACCAACAACAACAACAAAAAATAAAATCTAATTTATATCTAAATATAAATACTGGTAATATATTTGACCAATGAAGCCAGAATTTGCCGCCTGGATATTTGCTTTCTGGGTATCTTCTGTGTGGTTATATGGGTCCCTTCAGTGGCACATGGCTCATATCACATCCAGAAATCAGATTCCTCTTTCTCCTTCTCTCTTTCTCATTCTCCTCTCTCTCACCCTCCTTCCTTCCCTCCCTCCCTTTCACTCTCTCCCTCCCTCCTCCCTTCCCTCCCCCCCTCTCTCTCTGTGTCTTTACTGAGTCAGAAATTGTGTTATCTTGAAGTTTGAGAGAACAGCTTTTATTTCAGCTCTCTGTCCTATTTTATGTGTGATGCATTATGGACAAAATAGTTGTCTCCCATTAAAAGAGCAAAAATAATTCAAACAGCTTTTTTTTTCTCCTAGTATGATGAGCATGCTTTTCCTCTTTTCAACACCCATTGGATTTTACTCAATATCATGTTATTAAAATAATCAATAATATCCAGGACTCAAATCAAAGCTTTATTTTAAAAACTAAGTTACCCACTGTTCTTTTTAGATTGTCAGTCTAGCGTCATGCTCATTTTTAATGAACAACAAACAGAAGCAGAGAAAGAAACAGCTCTGCTCAATGGTGGAAAAGCATAGACGGTGGTACTGAAGGCCATGGTGCCCACCACAAAGAGACATAGATGCGTCTCAGATGTGGGAAGACAAATCACACCCCTCAATCAGCTTTGTGAACGACAGAAAAGTTTCTAGATTATTAAGGCTACTTTTTCTTTTTTAAGATCAATGCCTATGTAGATGAGCATGAGGGTAATGTCCTACCGAATGGAAGCGATTTGCCTAACTTTTTCACTGGTTGTTAAAACGACACCTCCGAGGGGAATTTTACTGAAGGAAATGTAATTACTAATTATAATAGGAAAGATCAGAGCATGAAGGGAGGTTTCATAATCGCATGCAAATTGCCTCATTGCATACGTGTCCTGAAAAATATGTCTCCAAAATAATCACTGAATTTATTGTGCAGTGAATATATCTACGGCTTTCTTTCTTGGTCAAAAAATGCTATTTTTATAGCACACTAATACCTGAGATTTCTGGTAATCTGCAACTGGAGGCAAAATGGTAATTAAAGCCGTCGCGGGGGCCGGGTGTGCGTGCTGGGCTCACTGGCTCACGGCCCTGGTCTCAGGGCAGAGCGGACTGCCCTCCTCCCCTCTCTGCTCCTTCTGATGGCATACTCTCCCCCTTCTCATCTCCACACGTCTCCTCTGCTTCCCCCCGCCTTTATCACCAGTCAGGCTCAAAATCTTCACAAGAACAATTTCCAGGGGGAAAATAAGAGAGAGCGTGGAATAGAAAAATATCATTAAGACCAGCTCAGAAAGATACAACGTGTGAAGGCTCAGATGAAATTGCTCGCCGAAACGAAATCACCAGGTCTTATGCCATATCTATATAACACGAAGCGACAAAAATTACAAATGAGTCAAGGAGAAGAAAGGAGTGACAGGAGAGGCACCTGTTTTGAAAATTAAGAGTCATCTTGTAAATTAGATCTGGAAGGATGTAAGGAAGGCTTTGGGCCTTTGACCATTCTGAAACTGTTCTGCTGTCACGTTTCCTGCGAGCTGCTCACTCTACCTCCACGCTGTCCACGTTTCTGGTCCCCGAGTGTCTTCTGTTCCTGCGTTTCACCGTGGTCGTTTTCACAGCCTTGCCAAGGCTTGTCCCTGGAAGCTGGGCCATGGGCGCGGCATGCGTGGCAGAGCCCACCCATGGGCCAGCCACCCACCTCGGCCCTCCTCGCTCCTGGTTCATGGAGCTACCGTGTGCCTTTGACACGCTTCCATCCCCGCCCCACCGGGGGCCAGCCCTGCCCAGGGAGCCTACGAGGCTCCAAGAGCCCCAAGTAACAGGAGCAAGACAGGTCCAGGGGCGCGGTGCAGGGGGAAGGCCAGCAAGCATGCGCTTGGGAACGAAACCCGGCCCCTGCCTGCAGAGCTGCACCCAGCGCCTCCCGGCCCCTCGTGTCCACGCGAGGCTGGAGTCTCCGTCACCAGCACGACAGTGCCACCGGCGTTCAGCTGTCACATACGTTTTCGATGATGTGTCGTGTGAACCTATATTATTAAATAACCAGGCTCAGGTTTTTACTTTGGGAAGGAGCGTGTTGCAGAATCTTCTCTTTACAAAAAAAGAAAAACAACATCAAGTTTCCAGGGTCCTGGATCTTTTCTCCCTCTTCTTCTGATCATCTTTAAGGAGTTGTAGGGAGGAGCTGTTGTTGAACAGAGCAGCTTATGAACGCCAGGCCCCTCGATCGGATCGCCCGCCCCTCTTCTTGATTTCCCACATTGAATTCTCCTTGACTCCGCACCATCCCCTTCCAGTCATCCCTTGGAAAGGCAAAATTAAAATCCAGCAAAAAAAACACTACCTTTCTTTTATCATTTCCTTACAAGTTTTAAATATTTTAACGAACTTGCAGTACTTTGTAAATGTTCCAGGTACATTTTATACTCAAGGAAAACTTGTTTCCAAGGGGCTCACCACAAACAAAACCCAAAGTAATTAATAATTAATGGCACTTCTGTGATGTTCTGTTCCAGTCATTCAACTGCTGTAAATCACGTCTCTCATCATTGCGTGTTAAATAACAATGTTCATTTTCTAGAGTTGTTCATCAGAACATTCAATAATTCAGGAGTGGTGCATTGTTTGTTCTTCTATTATATTACTGCTAGTATCGAGTAGTTATATGTTTGAAATGAACTATATTATTCAATAAGCAGGTTAGAACTTTTTTATTTGAGGTGCTGCAAGGAGAAAATCATTACTTAACTCTAAAGAGAATGGAAGACAAAAAGACTCTGTCCTCTACTTGAGCAATTTTGATGCATAAACCTTTTAGACCTTAAAGTAAAATGCTGACTTAAGATCACATTAGAGTTATCACAAAGGCAAACACACATTTTACTGAGGAGAGACGCAGTCCTTCATTAGGTGGATATCAACGTAACCACCATGCGTGCAAGGTGCTCACTGCTCCAGTTTACAGATGTCTCTCACACTCGTGTCCGGGTTTTCTGCCTATAATGTTTCTTTCAGGAGTTTCTGGAAGCCTGGCTGACGTAACAGGCCAGAAGAAAAGTGTTCTCATGTCATTAGTGAGTGCATTCTCAGGGAGGGATGTTGGGGTGTGGGTGACTGTCAGCGCACCCTCGCTCAGCCTCTACCCTCCAGACGTGGCCGTCCTGGCTGGTGACTTCGCAGGTTCTATCCTATCTCTCTCCAGAACTTTAGCTACAATCTATTAGTTCATACAGAAATTTGAGTATTTGAAACCTCACCTGCACATGTGCATCACTTACTTTGATCTTTTCTCTCCTCGGGCCTCTAAAGATTAATGTTCTCCTAGGCAAATTAGTCCTCATTCTACCCTGTTTATTTAGCTGCCTGCTTTGAAGTTGACATTGAAAATCTGAATTCACAAGTTTCAGGCTCTATCTGCTTTTCTTGCTGAGCTATATCACATCATATATATTTTCATGAAACTTGGTGTCTATATTTGGGGCATTTTTTCTTCTTCCTTAGCATGGGAGCAATCAGAGGGAAACTGAGCAGGAGGGTTTATAGTAGAACTAGCTGTAACCCTTATTATAAACTCCAATTCTACACAAATCAGAAGGGGGGAATCACATGTTTTAAACTCTGTTACTTACGGCAAGTGAGTTTTCATGACATGAAGGGGAACTCATTGAATGGCCTGATCAACAGGGTCTGGTGCTGCTCAGTGGTGTAGTCAGCACCCAGCCCCGAGCCTGGCAGCAAGCTGAACACCATTGTGTCTCACACCTACAGGCGCACCAGAAAGAAAAAACTGCTTATCAGTCATTAATCGCATCTCTCCTGAGTGCGTTTATTTTATTCTTTACAAATAAGCATCTCTTCAGCTGCTTATTTCCATTTGTAGTATAATGATTACATGTTCCAATGTGCAGTAATACTCATGACATGAACAAATGTTTTGACACTCGATGCTTCAGAAAAAAAGAGATAAAATATGAAATCGGGGAAAACTTGAGAACCTATCCTTAAGAGATCGAATATCAAAATATATCAAAATATTGACATGCTTTAAAAAAAATGCCCCTGAAAAAAATGACGGGCAGCTCCCTCGGCCTGTGTGTGGGAGCGAAAGGAGGGCGGGAATTAGGTACAGAGAGTCCAGCGTAGGGAAGGACCCGGACCCGGCGGACAGGGCCTGGTAGAAATCCAAATTATCAATTAAACCTCTGAAAGCGCAGCAAAGCGGGAAATGCAGACGCCTGGCTCAGGCCAGGCCGCACGCAGCACAGCATGCCCAGGACCTGGCCTCGAGGGGTTTTCCTGCCATTGCTTTCTTTTCTCTTAGTTCTCGTTTCCTCTAAGGCATTTATTAGGACACATAAACGGCCATGAAACACAACCTGCAAAATTCTGTTTGAAGAACTTACAGGGTCCAAAATTTGCAGAGCAGCAAATGGGCGTTGATTAGATCACCCGCTTGTAAACGTGCTGTGGGAAGTGGTCGCAGAACATAGCTTAAGTGTAAAAGTTACACAGGGAGCGCGTGTGTGGCCGGGGCCTGCGGACTCCTTCCCTCCGGCCTCCCTCCCCGCTCCGGCTCTCCTCGCTGCCTGTGCTCCGGGCTCCTGCGTGGATGCTCCTCCTTTGCTGTTCAGCTCAGTTCTTCCCCTCTGCTTTTTTCTCTCACATTCTGTCCCATTCTGTCTTATTGAACATTCACTTTTCTTCAAACATGGCAACCAGTCACGAACACTTTGGTTTGGTATTCCAAGCAGGTTAGCATTTCAAATACCTGCATGAAAAAGGAGATAACTCAACATTAGACATTCTTAACAATTCAGTTTAAATACACTGCACATTTGAAAGAACAGTTTAGTGTTAAGGGAAAAAGAATCAATTCCCAACTGTTCATCTGCGAGATTGATAATTACCTCATCTTTCATGGATCCGAAACAGCAACAAAAGAAACAGAATGTTTACTCATTGGCTACAGGACAATAAACGCCGTAATATTGATGGTGAAAACATAAAATAAAACATTATTCATTGCAGCCTGAATTTTCTGAAGATACCATTTTGAAAATAAGACAAAAGCCAACAGCACCCACAGAGCGGCCCACGGCCCTTGGAGTTCAGCCGCAGCAGGCCTGCTGGTGTCTGCCGTTCCTCTGGGGAAAATGGAATTTTGGTTTCCTTCTCCACCTATAGTATAGCGCCTTTTAAATAAAACTCATATTTAAAAATTAAAAAAAACCATAATAGCAGCTTACGTGCCTTCCCCAAGTCATTTATGCGTTCTAGAGAACAAATTCAGAGCAGGTGCCGGATCCCTGCACACACTTTCAGCATGTGAAACAATCGTCCTTTAAAAGCGATGTGGGTTTCAAATGCCTTTGAGATGATTCACGGTTCACTGACAGCTGTTTACCTTCAAACCCACCTCAGATAATTTACCCCTTTCTCTAGTCAAATTTGGATTCCATGCAAACACGCTCAGAGAAGCCTCCGGTAGCGGGTAAAGTTTAGCCCATGCCTTGGCAATGGGTGTCTCGCAGGTGGGGACAGGCAGGCAAGGTGCAGACACAAGGGCAGACAAAACCAGGACAGAATTTTAATTGGTGCCGAGGGGATTGTTGTGTCTGGCTAACCTTTCATTCAGTGGCATGAGATACACACTCGAATATGTATCTAACAGTTACTCAACATTTTCTATTATATTTTCATATGACTTTTGAGAATATCAACATTAAAAATCCAACTCATATAAAAATTGGACAAGGGAAGAAAGGAAGGGCTTGAACGCAGCCAGCCCGAGCTGTGCATCACCTAGGGAATGAAGAGAATTGGGGGCATTGGGCTGGGGGGGTGTTGGGGAGAGTAGACAGGGTAACAAGCGTTGTGCTCTGGAACTGCTCTGTTGGTCAGTAACTCCTTTGTACACTACTTACAGATAAGGACAATACAATTCAAAAACTAGATCCTGAGCTAATTCCCATATTTAATGCTTTTCCACGTGTGTAAAAGTCCAAACTATGTGAGAACACAATTAACGGAGAGCTCACGTAGCCCCTGGTGCGCACAGGCCGTGGGAGGCGGGCTGGAGGACGGAAGCGGCGGGCCGTGGGGTTTTCTGTTTCTTGTGACTGCCTGCATTGCAGCGGGGAAAGCGTTTGAGTTTCGTGAGTGGTTCTGGCGGTGCTCGTGGGCGGGTGGTGGTCTGTCTCCGGGCCGGGCCGGGCCGGGCCCCCACTGTGGTGACCCTGGGACCTGTGGTGCCACCCGCAGCTCCACGCTCTGAGCTCGGCGTCATGACGCACTGCGGTGTCATTTCTTGGTGCTTACACTCCAGCGAAGGCGTCCATCTCTGTTCTTGTCTCAGCTTCCAAATGCTCTTGCTTAGTCACGGCCCCCCGCGCAGTGCCTGGCGAGGGTCTGTCTCCCCGCGCACCCTTGCTGATTCAGCTTCTCAGGACCACGGCGTCAGAACCTGAAGGTGCTCACGTTATTGGCGTCCGTCCTTTTCCATCTGTGACGAGACCCGCTCTTGTTGGGGCGACAGGAGGTGGTGCCTTCGCCTCTTTGCTTGAATTCCTTAAGCATCTCACTGGGAGTCGAGTTAGCATTGCTGGGGGGTTGGCCCGCTCCTTCGGGGTGTCTGACTGGCCAACACCGGCTGGAATCTGCATCACTTCACAACCGGCGACACCAGGGTCACCAGCTCAGCTGAGGGATGGGGCCAGCGTTGTCCTGGAGCTGAGGACACAGCTCGGTGGTCAGCACCCAGGTGGTGGCAGATTGGAGGCTGGATGTGGGAGGCCAGGCCGTGCCGGAGGAGGCCAAGGTGCGGGTGTCCTCCTGCTTTGTGCTGATCTGATCCTCGCCTCAGACGATTCTCCGCAGCGTCGGCAGGGAGGCTCCGCTTATAGGGTTCAGTGAGAATTTTGATAGTTACCAGTAATTCCTCATTCTGTAGACTGAGCTAGATTTCCTTTCTGATTATACCGATGACATGTAAATCTGAATAAACTTGACAAGCATCCATTTTTAAGGAGTGGCACCTAAGGGAAGCTCAGGGGCTGGTTTGCGGAGGGCTTTCCACGATGCACCTCAAATGAGCACTACCAAAGGCATTAACTAGTCAATAGACATAGAAAGGTTCTGCTGCAAAGTGTTCACTTTCCAGATTGGAATGCGTGGCATAGCTGGTATGGGATGCTAAACTCTTCGGAATTAAATAATACACGTCCCCACGGGATGTCTTCACCAGCTAAATAATCAGATTTTCGTCTGTGAACGGAGATAATTAATGGCTCCCTTCACTGTGAGTAACGCCAACTCTTTGCTCTCTGTTTATGATTGCTCTCGGAAGATTTCAGTCTCATTATGAAGACTCCAATAACATTAGACGCTCCTGTGGAAGGACACAATTTTCCAGTGCTTCAAAGAACCCCAATGTCATTGTCTCTTCTCTTACGGCTTCCCCAGGCAACAAGTACGATTTCAAAAAAGAAAAAGACGTCTCCGCTGGAATGATGCGCAGATTCCTCAAACCCAGCATGGTCAGCGCCCCGGCAGCGTCCTCTCTGTGTCTTCACTCGATCACCATCAACTCATGGATTCCACAGATGAGCGCTGAGATGTCATGCTGAGGGATTTGTTTTTTGTCCTTCTTGGTGTGCGGTGAGGTTGGAAGGCGTTTCCCCTGCAGGACCTCTGAGTTGACCTTTGAGCTGGACCTTTGAGGTGGACCTCTGAGCTGGACCTCTGAGTTGACCTTTGAGTTGACCTTTGAGCTGGACCTTTGAGTTGACCTTTGAGTTGACCTTTGAGCTGGACGTTTGAGTTGACCTTTGAGCTGGGCCTTTGAGCTGGACCTCTGAGTTGACCTTTGAGTTGACCTTTGAGCTGGACCTTTGAGCTGGACGTTTGAGTTGACCTTTGAGCTGGACCTTTGAGCTGGACCTCTGAGTTGACCTTTGAGTTGACCTTTGAGCTGGACTTTTGAGTTGACCTTTGAGTTGACCTTTGAGCTGGACCCATGAGTAAACACAGAGGGAAGGGCTGGAGCGTGGAGACTGCCTCCCAGCATCCTGAGAAGCAGCTGGAGGCCCAGCCCAGCAAGGTCAGCCAGAGAAAATGGCAGGGCGGCGGTGCCCCTCTGGCCCCCAGGGGCCAGCGGGGCACCCGCAGGGGTTGATCTGTGCCGCTCAGATCCATCACCGACTTCGATCGCCCACGTGCCAAGGGTGTGAATCCTGCTTCCCAGGTCATGTCTGTAATCCCCGTAGGGAGACTCCAGACAGACACGGTCAGCCGCCCCATTTGTGTTTAGAAACCCAGTGAAGTTAGGTACGTGGGATTGTGGGTCTTCCGAACCATGGAGTTGGGATTGGAAAGGACGGGGCAGGCACGGAGCCGGTGGGATCTCACCGAGGCCCACACCCGCCCTTCGAGCCACCAACGCGGCCTCGCTGCGGTGGCCACGTGAGCTCTGGGGGAGTTTAAGCCGGACACAGCACATTCCCCTATCCAAATCTCCCCCGTGCGTGCCCCGCCCCGCATCCTCTCCCCCAGGCTGGATTGCCCGGTGGTCCTGTCTCAGGAATCGCTCTCTAGATTCTTTCGCCCAGCCGTACACCTCCAGGAAAGAACTAGCTTGTCATCGGGCCGAGTCCCGTGTCTTTCCAAACGTCCTCGAGCTGCACCACTGTCCTATCCTCCTGTCCCTCCTCTGCCCCCGCCCGCACCATCGTCCTGTCTTCCTGTCTGCTTTGGGCATCATCTCTTCAAGGAGAAAGTTGAATCTTATCTTCAGGATGAGCTCTGTGGTGTCCTTCACATGGTGTTCACAGTGAAACTGGCATCTTCCCCTCCCGAGGCCCGCTCAGGACCCGTCCCCTGACCCTCTCACGTCCCCCGTGCTCTGACCCCTGACGCTGACTGCAGCTCCATTTCTTTCACCCCTGCAGCTCAGGCCGTGTCGGGCACCCCTGCTGTCGGCTCTGGGCCCGTGGTGGCTGTGTGCAGGGCCAGCGTCTCTCCCCGGCCGCCCTATCATCCGGCACCCTTGCTGTCGGGCTCCGGGCCCGTGGTGGCTGCGTGCAGGGCCAGCGTCTCTCCCCGGCCGCCCTGTTGTCCGGCACCACTCCCACAGACGCTGACAAGGACAGGGTCTAGGCCATCGCCTCCCCTCCTGGTGGAGGCTTCTGTTTCGTTTTCTGTCATCCTATAAAGTAACTGCCAAGTGTAGACACGCCGCCACTCCAGCGCCCTTGTACATTAGTCAGCACGGCCATGCCTTCCTCTTCCTTTCCGGGGAGGGTTCTGGGAATGAGTCCCAGGCCGGCCTTCGTGGGCGCTCAGCCCTGGCCTCATGTGCCACACATCACACGCGAGTCCTGAGACCCAGGCCTGGCTGCCTGTGCGAGCCTGCCCCCGGCTCACACTGTGAAAAGCAACCTTGTGTGCTCCAGACAGGAGAAAACAGTTCACGTGAGGCATTCAAACCACCAGGAGCCCCAGGGTCCAGCCCCCAGCCCTGCCTGGGCTTGCGGGGAAATGCTGGACACGAGCTGTCGCCACAAAGGTCCAGAAGGGACAGCAGAAGGAAGAGCGCCAGCCTGGCAGCTGCTGAGATCACGCGAGAGAGTCTTCCACGTGGAATGAAAATGGCATCATACACCGGAGGTCAGTGACCCATGTAAGGCCATTTAAGGCTTTCGTTGTGATGTAGTCATCAAGGAGCGTTCTGTAAATTAAAAATCAGAAAATGCAGCTTTCCAAAAGTGAAAGGAAAACAACTTCAGAAAGCACTGTGTTCTCACGCGTTCCAGAGCAGCAGGAAGGGCCTGCTCTGGAGGATTCTTCCTCCCTCCTTCACCGCCTGTGGCTAACATGGCCTTGGCTCCAACACTGAGGTGGTCTGCTGATAGCATCTCTGTAAACACACGGATTTATCGATAGAATTATGATGCCGCAGACGATTTCCAATTAGTATTAGAGTCATTAACCAGGCAGGGAATAGATGGGTGCTGGCATTTTATTCAATTATACTTATGAAGATGTATTGCTGCAGACGATAAGAAATAATAGAAACACTTGTATAGAACAGCACTTAAATGAAAGATCAGTAAGCGCTGATTCTCTCTCCCCCTCTCTCCTCACTCCACTTCACTCTCAAACAATATAGCTGAAGAATTGTCTTCCTCTTTCCAGGCTAAATCTTGAGGGTTAGAGGTCTTCCCTGTGTGCTCATGGCTTCCTGCATGACTTGCAAGAAGTTGAGCTCTGTGGTGCTAACGAAGTCATATAACGCTCTCTGGCAGCTATTCTGTATCATTCAATTACCTGCTCAAGTTCCAGCCCAGCCGAAAGGCTCTCTCCCCCTCTTCTCCCTCTCTCCCCCTCCTCTGGAAGCGCTTACACCCTGGTTAGCACTCCAGGGGGAAGTTAGTTTGTCTCCCAACAAGCCTTTCACTTCAGCTCTCGGTGCTTTTTCTCCTGTATTTACACTTCACAAATATGACTTAGATTGAACCATGACTTTTTTCTTTTTATATACTTTTATTATGCATATCTGCTTAAGGCAGAGTAATTCAGAGTGACTCTCTGTGTTTCCTTGTCCATAAGTTTCAAACCATTCTCAAATTCCTATGAGGCAAATTCTTGGTATTCAATCATGCGTGTGTGAACTTAGAGCGAGGCAGAGGAAGAAGATTCAGTGCCAAGTGATTTTGACTTTTCAGTGATAGGCCATGAGATACACAAGTAATATATATATATGATATATGCATATGTTACAAATACCTGTTCAAATAACAACCGCCTAATTACAGGGAAGATAAAATATGGAAGGAGATATTTTAAGCATATACATACTTATAACAATAGATAAAAGGCATATAAGAGCAAACTTATATGAAATACAGTAGAAAAGCAAGAGAAACTAATATTAAAAGTTGTGATTTTCTTCTCAATTGGGTAGAATTCACCGATGAACTTTCCATTTCTAAAGGTTATTAAATTGATTTAATAGTTATAGCTTTATTCAGGTTCTCTATTTCTCCTCGGGATCAACAATGAGAGCTACAAGTAATTGCTCACTGACACTAACTCATCACATTTGTGTGTGTGGAGTAGCTGATAATCTTATTTGTTACGATAGTAATAGTGAATATTGCTTTCATTTCTGATGTCAGTAACTTGTTTCTTCTCAGTGTGTTTTAAGATTTTTACACTAGAATTTTATAGATTTTATTCTATCATCAAGAACTAATTGCTTTTCCAATTGAGAAATCATGAATTTTACTGAATCCTGTATTTTTATTAGTTTTACCTACTATGTAATGTGAATTGTATTCCCTTATACTTTGCTCCTGTTGTTAAGTTTGAATCTAGATGAACAATTGTTGAAAAATAATGATTTAGTATATGTATATTTTGAAAGAAAAGCAATACAATTAAGTGACACTGTAGAATAGTATTCCCATGTCAATGCTGTGTTTAAAGGAATAAAAATATCTTCAACCTTACCTTTTATTAGTATTTCCATTTTGTATTAGCATTTGCTGAAAAGACATGAATATGTAGACATCATTTTAAAAATATTTCAAGGAAGTGGCGCTGTGGCTCAAAGTGGTAGAGTGCTGGCCTTGAGCAAAAGAGCTCAGGGACAGCACCCAGGCCCTGAGTTCAAGTCCCAAGACCGACAAAGCAAAAACCAACTAAATGTACTTCAACATTTCTAGCATGTGTGCTTTATTTGAGATGGGGTGAAGTTCAGCGAGAGTCCGGGTCACTCTGTGTTCCTGCTCAGGTTCTGAAGGCAGAGGCCCGGCGGGAACTGTGCTCAGCGGGCGAAGCCGCAGCCCCATGTGGCAGGTGGGACTTGCTGGGCCAGGTGTTCCCGTCCCGGCCATGCGGTGGGGTGCTGGGCTGTCTCTCTGTGCAGCCAGTGATGCACGCAGTCCGACAGCCAGGCCGCACTGGGTCATTGTTATAAAGCCCACGGCCCTCCTGCCATACAACGTCTCTGCCGCAGAGCACGGGCCCTGGCCACGCTGGGCAGCCTCCCAGGCTGCCGAGGCTCAGACAGGAGCTCAACTGCTGTCAGACTCACATCAACAAACAAACAAACACTATGTGGAGAAGCCACAGGGGTGGCAAGGTCTCTCCGCCTGGGCTGAGATGGCTCTGATGGTCGGATTCACCCTTTCCAGCCAGGAGCAGCTTCTTCTCCTTCAGCAAACTCCTGCAAACTCTTACGCTGAACACACATTCACATAGAACTTACTCTGCACAGTGTTTTTTTCAGTGAAGTTCATGAATAATAGACACAGAAGACTTAGACTAAGTCTATATACTATATATAGTATACCTACTATATATACTCTATATACTAAGACCCCAAAAGGTTAACATAATGGTTGCAGGTTGACTCTGGGAATGTCCAGTAACATGGGAGGAGAACCGTGATTGGTTTATTATTTGTTTACCAGAAAATATATATTATTAAAAGCAACAGAATGAGCGGATGATCACATCTTGCAGCATTGCTTTTCCAAAAGGGGATAAACTGCAGCAGTGCTACCACCAGTGTGGGTGGATGAGGAGACTCTTGTTGTCAGTTATTTGCAAGGGGAGTCATTTTGACATCACCTTATTGCTTGGGCTGACGCAAGTCGAAGGAAATTTCAAAGTTTCTAAGAGATGACGAAGAGAGCAATGAAAGATTCCCATTTCATACAGAGCAGCGGATACATACATGACAGATGACAGACCGACAGACACCACTTCTGTGTGACTTGTGCAACCTCAGGCACATTTGATAAAGTCTTGCTTTCTACTTCTGTGGTAGTTTTAATCGCAATACGTCTGTAGACAAAATCTCCTACATGGAACATTGGAAGGAAGAACATCCTATGAAGTAGTTCTTGTTAATTAACAACGATACTGAAGTAAGAAGACAATTATATGTGGCACTGGTAGAGCAATAGGACTGTGCAAAGGGGCTGGAATTAGATCATCAAGAGTCTTAGCCTTGGGCCATTCATGTCCCTTCCCTCAGCCAGCCCTTCCAGGCTGCCCTGAGCAGTCCTTTATGTATTCCGCTGCGTCGATCCCAGGACTAAATGAAACATTGTTCCATATGAAGTGTTAATAAGGGCTTTATATAACACTCAATTCTGGTCATTGTGATTATATTTTGACTTGGCAATAATGGGCAAAATTCAACACAATAGGTAATCTAAGCAAAGTTTAAGAGCTTTAACTGTAGGAGTTTCATGGTTCGTGAATGTGGGAATTAAATTGCATTGAGTTCTGGTAAGAATTTTTTTAAATTGTTATATAACCAAAAGTAAGTGGTAGCTTACATAAATCTCTCTGTAATTGTGATACATTTCCATTTAAGAATCAAACTGAGTTCAAATTTGGGAAATAGTTGCACATTTTTGCCTGCTAATTAAAATACGACCCTGATTTTTATCAGTAATACTGATTGTAATCAGCATGAATTTCAAATGAGAATTTGAAAACAAGAAAATAAGGCAATTTTCTATTTAATAGGAACTGTGACAGGGCTCAGAGAGCACTCTGCAGAGATTGTGGGGGGGCGCGGCAGGGCGGGGGGGCGCGGCGGGGCGGGGCGGTGGGGGGCAGGGAGGCTGAGAAGCTCTCATGCCCACATTGGAAGGGGGGAGGGGAAGGCAGGCAGGGGCCATGGCCAGGGGACAGTTCACCCAGGACAAAAGCGATCAGGCGGTGAGGTTCCACCCCGAGGGCAAGACCTCTGGATGGGGATTGGGGTGCCCTCATAAATAGGATCCTGCCTTCATGAGAGATGTGAGTGGGATCTGTAGCCCCTTCTGCTCGCTTTAACTAGAAGACTGCATTGCACGAGGGTGCGGCTGCTGCAGGACTCTGTCTCTTTAACCAGTGTGCACACACTTCTAATCTGTTTTTTTTTCTTCTATGACAAGGGGTCATTTAGTAACAAAAATAGGCATTAAAAACTATCCATTAAACTGGCACAAAAACAAGTTATAATGGTTATAATCAAATAGCTTGGCCGTTCACATTTGGTTTGATGTTCTAAGTTCAAAGTGATTTTTATCAGAAAAGCATATTATTAAGTTGACGAGTTAATAGGGCAAATCTGGTGAACTATTTAGAGAAAGCTAAGTTCATAACATCTTGTTACTTTTTGTTTTCTTCTTTCTTTTAATGTAGATTAATTAATTAATTCATTCATTCATTCATGAATTTGTTGCAGGGGGTGCTAGGAATGGAAGCCGGGCTCTCACAAGGACAGCACTGGCTGTACCTCAGGGCCGCAGCCACACCCCAGCTCAGAGGAAAGTCAGCGACCCCAGCCACAAAGGCCTGAAGCCTCCTCCTGGCTCAGCATCCTTGGAGCACTTTCCTCCGACACCAGCAAGCTGGCAGTGAATCCTTGTGCTAACGCTCGGATGTGCGAATATTTCACAAACTTGACTGAACCTCCACCGCCGGAGACGTTTGCCCAGGGAGTGGGAGCCTGCTCTCTGAGATGTCAGTGGGAGGAGGAGCAGTCTCTCTCCTCCGGCTTCTGCAGCAATGGGCCCTGCGTTGTGGCCTCCCAGCCCCAAGCTGGGAGCGCACCCAGCCATGAGAACACCGGGACCTGAGGGCTGGCCTGCCTTCAGTGAAAGCCAATTAGCAAATGTGGTGACCTAATCTCCCTAATGCTCCAACTCCTAAAAACAACAACTATTCCTCAAGAGTCAGAAGGTACATAAATAAGACCTAAAAACGCTAGGTTCCCGGGAAAGAAAGAGATTTGTTATGTTGCCAAAATAACTTTTACTGATGTCAGGAATTGCCTGTAAGGTGATTTTCAAATCTATTCATAATGACTACCAGAAACCCCTGATGGATAATAAAATAGATCAGACCCAAGGCTATCCCGCCTTGTATTCCCCAGAAAATCCCGAATAGTTTGCCTGACAGCAGATCATAGGAACTGCTCCTAACAGCATAGAAAATTTATTTTTGTAATCAATTTTTTTAGTTCTTGCTGGTGTAGTACAACTCAAATGAAAGTTTCCATTCTTATCCTAGCGTGCATAAGAACACATCGCTGTCATGGATTACTGAGGTGCTTCCACGAATATATTTTGTCCCACCAGTTACCGACAGGGTCTGGACAAACCACTGAAACCAACTCCTTTGAGAGGAAAAGGAATGGCTAGGTTTACGAGTCTAATCTGGAATGGGTCTCATAGAGTGGTGGTGTTCACGTTCACAGGGCTCCATAAACTGGAACCCACCTGTCCACCAGGCCTTCCTGCCGGGTGACCCAGCGCGGGTCCCTCGGGAACGGTGTGGCAGGCACACCAGCTGACTCACGAGACTCATGATCGCATTTCATCTCAACTCAAACAGCATCATCTTACTTCAGGATCTGTGAGGGGAGGTCTGAAACAGTGGCCTGAGCCTGCTGCCATCATTAAGTGGATATATGAATACATCTATGATTTGGCATCTATGCATAACATTTCCTAACTTCTAATAGACACGCACACAGGTTGTTTTTTTTTACTGTGGGATTGTATGTTTCCGAATTTATATTATAAATGAAATACATGTGTCAGACATAAGATTTCATCATTTCTCTCACAGTTCTTAGTTATTACCATCAGTGGATATAATTACAGGCAACTCTTCTAATCAGTCACTGAATGCCTTGTGTTCTGTCTGTCCGTGACTTCGGTCTGTCACTCCTGAGATGCGGGAATGACGTTGGCAGAAGCATGGCCACCGGCGGGGCTTTGCAGAGCACGGGGCGGGAGGAGGGTCTCCTCGGCTCTCCAGCTCACGTCGCCTTCACTGCGCCTCCGGCCTCGCGTCCCTCACAGTGACCTCCACCTCCTTCTGAACTGTCACGCCCCAAACGTTTCCTACCAAACCCTGAAGATGCAGTGTCTTTGACTCCGAAGGAAAGACTGAAGACCATGCCGGACTCTCGCTGTTTACAGGGATGCCTCCACTCTGTTTGCTTCAAATAGGTGCTCTTTGGGTCAGGTTAGTCGGGTCTGACACACAGGGGTTCTTTGTGGTACCCAGAGATTCAATGCTACCGCAGACCCACGCCCCCTCTGCCTGGGCTGTGTGTCCTGCAGGTGTGGAGAGCCGGTCTGTGGTCCCGCAGGACGGGGAGCTCTCCTTTTTATTTCCTTTTTACCCTTACATTTTCACTATTCAGAACAAGACCTTTCACATATCATTTTATGTCAGTTGCGTAGAAAACGTGAAAACTTCTCCAGACAATGAGGTCAGGTGGGCGGCTGTCCACTGCTGTAGAATAAGAGGAGAAAAGGCAGTGTCAGCCATGTATCCTGGACATCTGGAGGGGGAATGAGTGGAAGTGTGTGTGTGTGTGTGTGTGTGTGTGTGTCGCTAGCATGCATCTAATAAACTTTAGGTCCTTACACTGACAACAATGAGAAATTACTTACTGTATTTCCCTCTGGCTGTGTTGAAGTCTGCCAGGAGAACACAGGTTTTGAGATCAGTAATGTTTGCCCATGTACATCGGAAGAGCCTTACTTTACTGATATTTTATAAGCTCATGGAGGTTGGATGATAACTGTATTTGGGACACAAAGCACATGGGAAGCTTGAAGCTAAACACATATAAGTGTGAAGCTATGCAGTGATTTTGCTTTGCACAGACATAGCAAAGAGTCCACATAGCTTTCATGAAGATCCTTGGAAAATTTTAAAGAACTTGTTTTTCTATTAGTTTGCACAAAAAATATTAAGGATCTTTGGTTAAATTAAATTAAGTATTTCTTCCTAAACACAGAGAAAGTCTGCATTTTTGCTTCACCTCAGTTGAGAGGAGTTTCTGACTTGAGGATCAGAGCAGGCATGCTTCGCCTGAGCACTCAGAGAATAGCAGAGAAACGAAAGCAAGGACTCTGTGGAGAAGAGCCCATGAAAACAGAAAGTTACTCAGGTCATCAAAGACTGCAGCACTCAACACAACCCAAACCTTAATGTTATAAAATAATGATAAAAATTGTAGCCTGTGCCAGTTAGTATTGACATTGTGAATACAGGTTAGGTTAAATATCTTCTCTCTGAACTACTTGAAAGCAGACTACTTTGCGTGCTCTACTATTTTGAAATATTTTCATATATGTGGGGAGATTGTACATGTGGTTGTTAGAAACTGCCTGGTAACTCTGCTAAAGCCCTGGCTTTACTGGGTTTAGTGAACTCAGTATTATTCATTTTAATTAATTTATTATCACTGAAGAATACAGACTTCTGGGGGGTGCATTCTGTGAGGCCTGGCAAATCTAGATTCTCAAACTGGACCCAACCTGCTCTAAGTCTTTATTTCACATTCACTTCCCTGCTTTCCAGAGGCAAAATAGATGCATTAGCAATGCAGATGTATGTCTCTCAGCCACTAATCAATCAGATCAATCAGCAATCCAGATACATGTCTCTTAGTCATTAACTCGTATCTTCTAAAATTTTCTAGGCATTTGAGATTCTCCCCAGTGTCCCCCGAGAGGTTTTGTGTGGATTTGCTCATTGTTAACTGGGCTTGCGCTCAGTCTCACATGCTGATGGCTGCCGTTACCTTTCTGTCGGTGTGTTCCAAGCACACCTTTCCTACCCTCCCACTTCCCCACTTCCCACATCTTAAATTTGGTTGATACCAGTCTTAGCGATGTATTCTCCCTCGGGTTATCATGACTTTTAGTTCCAGGTAAAATGTATCTTTTTGGAGCTCCTAAAACTTCAAATGAACAAAACCAAACGCAAGTATGGTGGGCGCAATGCTTTTCCGCAACCGTTCCAGTTGGAGAGGTGGGATGCGCACACATCGTGCAGGGAAAACACAACCCCCACCCCGCTTGGCTACCGCTCGTGTCCACTTGTAAGGTGTCTTCGTCGTTTCCCCGATGAAAGACCCGTGGAGCCCTGTAAGATCCCTGGGCTGTGCTTCCATTCGGCGATGTCCTCCATGAGCTGCGTAGAGCAGAGGGGGGTCCGCTCTACCCGCAGTGCTGCCCAGCTATGTGAACACGAGGAGCACAATTAGGAAAGGAATCATTACAACAATGATCACGACTATTAGACAAATGATTCGTTTATTATGAATTTGATTTAGAAGTTATTATGAATTACAAATTCTTTTCTCAGCCAGGAATATCTTCATTACAGAGTAGACAGAGACTTAATGTGGGTGCAGCACAAAATGCCTGTATAGAAACTACGAAGGGGCTAGCCTAAGACATTTGAAGAAGAAATAGTGAGAAAAGTAGAGGAAAGACAAGCATTCGATGGGTGTTGAGGTTATGCTCGAAGCCGTATTGTGTACATTTATTTGAAGCTGGTTATTTTTTTAAGTAAATCTGCTTATCGGGGTAAAGTATAACTTCCACAGTACATAAAAGTACTAGCAACATACAATGGGTGGAATCACAAGTAAACTATCCAATGTCAAAGATATACTCCAGTGTGAAAAACTGAGTAGAAGAAAGTTACAGAGACATTGCCATTCCTGGTTCATTCAGTGTCATCCCATTCTCCACACTTTAATGACGCTTAGGAAGAGATAAAGAGCATGCTAAGTGTGAGTGTAAGATCTATTTATCTTATTTATTTAGTACAGTGTGAAGCATCAAAGCAGGGACTTGGTGCTAGGCAAGCACTAGGGTCTTATTCTCTTGCAGGTAAACACAGAATAAAGTCCAGGTCACCAGGCCAAGCCAGCACTCTACCACTGCGCCATGTGTCCAGCCCTGCTGTGTTGATGAGCAGAGAGGTGTCTGTGCGTACGCCTGGTTCATGTGCCTTGTTCTTCTAGAGCAGATAGAATGTGGCTACCATTTTTCAGTCTGTGAAAATACTTGAGTGAAAAATTCAGTAAGGGATTGGGGGGGAGGAGGGAGGCTGGGAAGGGATGTGAAGGGTAAACAAAAGGAGGAGGCTGCAATGCTTGGTAAGAAATGTACGCATTATCCTGCCCATGTAATTGTAACCCCTCTGTACAGTATGTTCACAAATAAAATTAAAAATAAAAGAACCTTACTACTTAGTGGAAATCTGGACAAAGACCTGTATCTTTGGCATCTCTGGGAACTTTGTTAGCAGTTCCATAGTTAACAAGTCAGAATATGCAATTTAACAAGATCCCAAGATGATCTGTATGTTCACGTGCATTAAAGCAATGCTTTTAAACAAAAAAAAGTAAAAATGAAATGATCTTATGAATGTATCATAAACAATCGCTTGAAAGCAAATAAAAAACATTCGAATACAAAAAAAAAAAAGAAAAATTCAGTAAGTGCAGCTCGGCGACCTCCTTGTCTTTGTGAGTTGCAGGGTAGGTCCATGCAGCAGTATGCAGAGCAGATGGAGGTGTCTGCTCTCGCGCTCTTCTGTGTCTGCAGACAGGGAGTGCCTCCTCCAGCCAGGAATGAGAGGCCGGAGCAAGCGTAAAGATGAGGGTAGGGGTGAGGAACAGCTTGGGCCTGGGCGGACACAGAGGAGGTGTGCTTTGAGCAGTCAGGGAGCGAGGAGCCGGTGCACCTGCAGCAGCGTTGTGGTGTCTTCCAGCAGCTGGCCCGTGGTCTGCGTCAGGAATGGAGCACACGCTGTGCTCTTGGGCCAGAGACAGAGAGAGGATGGGGTGCCCAGCAATTTCTGCAACTCTGGGCTTACGTGTTTTCCTGACAGTGAAACGGAACTAATGGAAATCTGAGAATGATGGCAATAAGATGGATCGAACCATGGGGGGCCTGCTTTGGTGAATGTAGAGGCGACAGACGCAGGTGTACGTCCATCTCCAACAGACCCCAGTGCACATGGGCAGGAGGCCCAGCGGGCTCTCACCTGAGTCCGCGTCAGGCTGGGCAGTGGACCTGATGCCCACGCTCCTTCCTGGCCGCCCGGCTTCTCGTAACGGAGCATGAGGTTCTCCTTGGCTGGTGGTAATCGGGAAGTCGGGCACCGCACACTCATCTTGTAAAGGCTCTACGTGGTCAAATCTTAATCAAAGCGTCATGAGTCTGTGTCTAGAATGAAGAAAATAAGACAAAAAAAAAGATTGGTAGGAAATGCTTCTCAAGCCAGGGCTGCAAGTCAAAGTCAACAGAAAACATGCTGCTTTCTTTGGCTCATGTATCTCCAGAGTCTCTTTCCCAAAAGCTTCCTGCAAGTTTCCATACACTGAACGCATTGTCTTGAAAACCAAAAAGGCTTCGTGAAAATTATTTTTAAATATATTCAAGAAACTGTATTCTATACACAATCATTTTTTATGAGATTCTAAGAAACACAAAGGTCAAGAGAATTTTATAACCAATTTTATTACCCAAATTTCTTTTGGAAAAGAATGCCTTTGGATTTGAGATAGTGTGACACTTTTTTAAGATATATAATTCAGGATAAGATTAGTGTTTCTCCTCACAGAATCAGAAGAGGAAAAAGCTTACTAATTTTCAGTATTTCTAAAAACGCGCAGTCTTACACATGGAGAACGGAGGGACCCTGGGAGGCAGCTGCGGTCACTTTGTGGCTTGCCAGAAATTATTTGTGCTAGATAGCCCAATGTGGGTTTTATGGATAAAATTAAATCTCTTTTGGAACAAAAAAGAAGTCAGAGACTAAAAATGTGGAAAAAGAAAAAGGGGGAAAAAGCCATCAAATTGTGACTACACAAATTGCAGGAATCTTGTCATTTGTTCATCTTTTTATTCATCTAGAGAATATGTTGTTTGATTTCAATGTTTTGGCTCAGTGATGTACGGCAAGGCAAGGGATTGAATGTATTTCCTAAATTTGTCGAATGACAAATGCTTGAGAAACACACGGAAGGAAGTAGGCTTCAGGGAGGAGGGGTGAGGCCCTTTGGCCTTTCATTCACAAGACTTTTCTCCGTGACTCTGTGGTGACTGAAAGGACACGATGTGGATGGAGGGTAAGGTTCCTGTGAGATGCATTGAGGATCCAAGATTCCAGGTTCAGTGTTCAATTCCACCCCAAGCCAGCAGCCGGTGCCATGTGTGAACCTGAGAAATCACAATCAAACGCATATGCACTTTCAGATGACACTGGTCCTTGTTTATATCCAAAGCTCCATGGATTCTGTGATTTTGCTGGAAGAATTAGAAATATTTATTCACACACACACACACACACACACACACACACACACACACACAAAGTGACATGCAATTAAAGATGCCTATATTCATTTTCCCAGAGAGTGACAATATTTTAAAAATACCCTGGAGATAAATTCTCTTCTAACTTCACCTTCCTTACTGTATGAACAAGTTCTTGTGACTTCATCTAAAACTTAAATTAAAAAGTGAGCTATGCCTTTAAAATAAAATAAAAAATAGCTTTCTTACCTAGACTGATATATGCATTATGACTTCATTTTTATTTTGAAAAAAGTTATACAATCTGTAAGGAGAAAAGGAACTTTAATATCTGGGCTCATAAGTATTAAACCGTGATAATAAAAACAGTTTTAGCACACAAAAGTCGTTGTAAGAAATCATGACAGGAGCACAGAAGAGATTTGTCACTGAAGTTCTGAGCTCTCCAAAGAATAACTTTTCGCAAGTCATTTAACTCAGCCAAGTCTCTGAGTAGAAACAAAATTCACAAGTCAGCCTACTAAGTACAATAAGGCGATTTCTAGAAAAGTGTCCCGAATGTGATCACCGAGGGAGATAGGCTGGGAAATAATTACCTGCTGCATTCAGGCTGGCTCCGCCGAGGGGATCTTCTCTTTTGTTCTGGGTTTGTAGCTTCAATTAGCTCGAGTGAAAAGCGGGCGGTCTGATAATTTCCTCATAATTATGAACAGGCAGTGCTTCAGTTTGCACAGTGGTGTGGGTTTTCTTTTTTAAAGGACCTTCTTTATCCTGAACCTTTGTTTCTATTCTTTACATTTTACTGTGTAGAGGGTCTGTTGATCGATCGTTCATGGACTAAACACAGCACACGTGGTGCAGGAAGGGACTGCTGGAATTCTAGAGTGTCGTGAGCGTGCAGGTCTGTCTGTCCGTATATTAAGCGGACCTCATCGATCAGCCTCTTGCCATACGTGGACCTCTCTGTCCATCTCCAGTCTACACATCTGAACTGCCATTCACAGCGGTAAAGAGAAGGGCTCTGAGGACTCCTCAGGGCTGGCTTCCCGCCCAGGGTGGAAAGCAGGCAACACCGGTGTGCGTGTGCAAGACTACCCACAGCTCTGTCTCTGCCCGTGGCTTCTGCCCTGTCTCGTCCCGAGCGATCTCTGAGTGTGCAGGGAACAGGATGTGTTCTCTCTTGTTTTTCCTTCATGTTACCATCCCACAGTACTCCTGGGTTCTTAAGTCAGATTGAGATGATGATGATGATGATGATGATGATACACCACTCGAGCACTCCCAGGACTGAAGCGTTCTCCACTACTTCCTACTTAAGCATTTCACCGATGCTCTGAAGTAAATAATAATGACATATAGAATAACTACTTTTATTTCATAGGTAAGAAAGTTAAGACTCAGAGAGATGATGAGCTTTCATACGCTGCCTTTTGTGCTTGTCTCTAAAGGCTGGCATTCACATCTTTTGCATTGAAAAGCCACTCTTAAACCTAGGAGATAGCTGTGCTGCAGGCTGGGATGTGGTTCTGGGGTGATCGCTTCCACGGACCTGGAAGGAACGGACACTGCGTGGAAATCCCTTTACAGATCTGCACGATGCGGAGAACAGGCCAAGCCATGGTTTCGGTGTGGAGAGGGAAGGGGTATAGCTGGGCCCTCCAGACCCACGCAGACCCCACACAGTCATTGTTGGAGACTCACTCTTAATTTTCTCTTGTCCTCCAGAACTTCTCTGCGTGTGTAGACTTCCGGCTGATATTTTTCTCTCCTCTTCAAGGGGATATAAAGACCCATTCTTCATCCACCCCGTCAGCGTTCAGCTCCAAGCTCCCACGGCCCACTTGAGTTCCACACCTGTGTCCTTCCTGCAATTCCGATGTGATGTCTTCCTTTGATGGTCAGCTCAGTCACAGGAAATCCCACCCAAGAAAAAACAGCAGTGCAGCAGACGCCCCTTTTACGTCTGAGCAGCTGAGCATCGTGGAGGGAAGATGTCTCCTGACCCTGGCCACGCAGGGTGCTCTGGCACAAACAGCTCCCTTAGCCAGACAGAAGTGGAGAGGCTCAATGAGTCCCGATCCCTAAGTCGGTATCGTGTTACCTAAATGAATCAAAAACAGCTAGAAGAGATATCAAATATAAATTATTTGGGGAACATTTGTCCTCCAACAGTTATTTTGTTCGATGAGCAAAGTTTCTTAAACATGTATTTTAAAAAATCACCAACCCAAGACAATACTTTGAAGGTTAAAAAAAAAGATTTGCATCTCAGAAATGTTGCTGTTTCTGATATCAGCGGTGAGATGTAGCTTTGCTGTGTTTCAAAGGTTTCAAAGAAGGCAAAAATGGGAACAAACGACACTTACTTTGGAGCGATAATTATCAGCTACATTTCGTAACAGGCCGATCTCCACAGAGCACTAACAGTGCCTATTATGAATCAAGCAAACTTTTGTGTGAAGTTATTCATAACTGAGGGGCGATTATGTCAGTGACAAAGACAGAATAACAGCACTTAGCAATAATGGCTTACTCCATTTGTGTTCTCTCCCCCAAATCCTAAGGTGATGCATTCGAAAATGCCCCCCTTGCGAGAGTATGGAAGCAAAGCAGAGTATCAGTTTATTTTCTGGATAAAAATGAAATCCTCTTAACAGTAATCCGATATGACTTGGAAAGTGAAATGCTTTCTTCTAACACCCAGCCATGGCTCTTCAAGCATGCTATAATAGAAAAAACAATTGACAACCAAAATGACAGAAATGATAGACAGGCAACATATTCAAGAACTCCAAATTGTTGACAGCTCCTATAGGCTCTCCCATTCACTGGAAATTCACATCATGAAAGTTAAATATTAATGGGTATTTTGCGACCAACATTTATTCAATAATAAACAATTGTCCTGAAGGTTAAAAAAAACTATACTAGATGAGTCCATATTTTTAATTCTAGAGGAAATGAATGACGCAAAACAAAAATAGTCTACTAAACACTGAAGTAACGACTGGAGAACTGATTAAAAAGTCAGTTTAAGACTTCCAATTGTAAGATTCAGAGTAATCATAACCACATTCTGAATAGCAGTAACATCTACTATTTAAGTTCTCCTTGGTCATAGAAGATAAAGGTCACTCTTTCTAAATCAATGCAATGAGGATAATGTTAATATCAGCCTCTCACATTTCACAAACCAAAACTAATAAACTATTCTTATGGGAGAAAAGAAAACTTTAGAAACTAAATTTCAACTGAATTATTTAACTACGAAATCAGTTTCATGAAATGAGGTCCCCTTTTCCTTGTTTACTTTATCAATAAGTATCTAGAAATATATGGAGATAAATGGCTCTCGAATAGCAGAGAAAGGACCAAGCGCAGTGGTGTATGCCTGCAATCCCAGCTGCTCAGGAAGCAGAGGGAGTGGGACCACATGCTAAGTCTTGCTCTGTTAAGAAGTTGACTAAAGCACAAAGGTCAGGGTCATGGCCCAAGTGGGTAGAGTGCCTGCCTAGCAGATGTGAAGCCCTGAGATCAGACTCTGTGCTGCCCAAAGAAATGGAAGGAAGGAGGGGGGGAGAGAGGAAGGAAGGAAGGAAGGAGGGAAGGAGGGAAGGAAGGAAGGAAGGAAGGAAGGAGGGAAGGAGGGAAGGAGGGAAGGAGGGAAGGAAGGAAGGGAGGGGTGAAATTTATGCATGTGCTTAAGAATAAATTCAACAATAATACCCAGAAACCACAGTAAAATGTTGTAACATTACAGCAATTATAAAACAGGGTTAAATGAAATAACATAAGGGCATGTGAAGAATATTGTCACTGGAATTCAGGTAACTATACATCCTGATGTTGTGGCATGCAATTGTCATCTGCTCTTGCCTGGTGTAGATTATGCTTGAATTTAAGGTGTCATGACTTGTAGACTCCAATAAGTTCTCCAGAATTTAAAAAATGGAAAGAAGCATGAATGGGCATCTTGGAGGTATGAGTGATCAGATCAGCAAAGATTGACGTTAGCTAAGTGTCCTGGAAACAAGATGTCTCAAACAACATTGAAAGGATGTGATTGTACCTGGATTTTCAACATGTTTGCTTTCGTGAATTCTTATTTCTGTTGCAATTTAGCCAAGATAGCAGACATTACGGCAATGTTTCACTTGCAGTAATGTTAAAAAGTCCCTGCAGTATATTTCCTTCCTCCCTCCCTCCCTCCCCTCCTTCCTTCCTTCCTTCCTTTTTTTTTTTTCTTGGCAACACTAGGGTGACAACTCAGAGCCATGTCCCTCTCCTTTTTGTAACTTAGTTCCTTCTCAGGAACTTTTATTATTATAATTAATTAATTAATTCTTGCCTAGGTTGACCTCAAAATGTAATCCCTCTACTTATGGCTTCTACCCAGCTGGGATTATAGCCGTGAGCCACCTTGCCTCACTGATTTGTGAGGATGTGAGTTGGTTAATTTTTTTAAATTTTCTTCTGTTTCTATTTATTTATTTTGTCAGTGTGGGGCTCGAATTCAAGGTCTGGACCTGGTCCCTGAGCTCTTTTGCTCAAGTACAGTGCTCTACCACTTGAGCCATGGCTTGACTTCTGCTTTTTCAGTGGTTTATTAGAGATCAAAGTCTCCCCAGGACTTTTCTTCCTGGGCTGGCTTTGAACAATGATCCTCAGATCTCAGCCTCCTGAATAGCTAGGATTCACGGCATGAGTCACCGGAACTGCCTGATTTGTTCATTTTTGTCTTGGGTAGCCTCAAACTGTCATTGTCCAAACCTTTTCTTCCTGAGTCGCTGAGGTTAGAGGCATGAGCCACCCTGACACTTATGTCCAGAAACTTTCAACCCAGGCATATTGGGCCAGAATTGGTTTTTCTTGGGATCTAGCCTTTGTGTGCTTAACTGTCCCCAAGGGCTCTGTACCCAGATTTCCGTAGTGAGCCCCAGTTCTGAGCACTGACAGATTCACTTAGGAGACTACAGAAAGTGGGTGACCCCAGGAAGAGGCTCTGGTGTGGGGAACCCTTTGTCCTAAGCCCTTCCTCTGAATGATAAATTTACGCTGGTCCCCAAAGGTGTTAAAGACACTGTTCCTGAGAATAACTGCTTCCGACCCAGAGTCTCCTGTTCTTCATATTTAATTCATTGAAACAATCACAAGAAGACAGCCAAGTAAATAATATAAGCAGAAAAACATTCAGACCATTAATACCCTTCGGAGACAATGACTTTCCTGGCAGCTGGGAGAAAGGAAAGAAACATGGAAGGTGACCCTCAAGATCACGTGAGCAAAATCTCGCATTATTAGGAGGACAGCTGGTAAGGCTTGTAAGATGCGGCCAGTGATGGATGGTTTGGTGGAGCTTCAAATACCTGCACTGGTGTTTTGATACATCATTTAAAAAGTACAGTGACAGCCATGTAGTAAAACTCTGTAGTGCCTCTTCCTGTTCCTTGTGTTTTTATTTTCTCCATAAAAATTACCACAGCTATTTGCTGTCATCTAGTCGACTTTGCACTTTTCTGAGAGAACAAAAACATAACCCATTCTGTCTTCATGTTTTCCAAAGCCTACATGTACTTTCTCTCCTTAAAGAGTTTCTATCATACTCCTCATTTATTTCCCTTACTCGTGCCCTTGGAATGACCTTCAACACTGTATAGGAATTTTTATAAGCGATTTATATCATTAAGGTATTTAGATATGATTTCCTAATTCAAGATACTTTAAATTTGCTTTCAACACTAGAGTTCAATTGTTTAATCTGTCCTTAAATGCTCTTGTGGAGTAGGTTAATTTTCACTTCCACTTCACTTCATTGGGTCAGTTCACTGTTCATGCACACTGTCCCCAGACCACGGGCCTCCATCCTAACGCTATCCACACACGCGGACCTCAGTCTGCTCCGTGGAATTTGCGTTGTCTAAGAACCATCATGGAATTATTCCATCTTGAACATAACCATTTTAATGCATTTTTCATGATTGTACCACAATACCTGTTGCGGGGTCACTTGCTCTTAGCAGATTTCTAGTGATTTTTCTTTCAGACATTGGTCCTGCTCAAGCTCCCAAAGCATTTCCTTAGTGCAGCGTTTCCTTGTGGTTAGCAATCAATTTCTATGTCCAGACTTTCTAGTGATTTTACTGATCATTGAGCGCTACACATTTGTATCAAAAAAGCAGACATTTGCATTTGATCAGAAATGAATGAACTGATTATCTCAGATGAAAAATATGATCTCATGAGTGAAGAGGCTGGAGAAACCTCCAATGCCTTTGGCATTCTGTGGTGGCCTTCTCGCTTTCCACTTTCTTTGGAGGTGTGGCTCCTTTCTGGGGCTTCACACTGACCTCTTGCATGCTGACCTGTAAAAGATACTTTATGATGTTCTTAGAGTGAAGTGCACTCGTGGTGTTTAAAGTTCAGATGCATTTAGAAGTTTGTCTGTACACTCATGTATCCTTCTTCTGTGTACCTCCTCTTGGCACTGGGTGGATTGTTCTCGGTACTATACCCTGCTGAACCCCACTGTACCCCCTGTATCCCTACTGTACCCTCTGGATCTCTCTGTACCCCACTGTACCCTGCTGTACCCCAGTGTACCCCACTGTACCCCGCTGTACCTTGCTGAACCCCGCTGTACCCCGCTGTACCTTGGCATCTGTGCCACCCACATGAACTCTCAAGACCTGTGCTATTTACGCTTCCAATGACAACTTTCTGGGGTGTTGAATTTTTTCAGTTTAGACACACAGAAGTCATGGAACTCCAGTCTCCATTGGTGCTTCTCTTTTTCAAATGAGGATTTCTGTGGCTGACGGTACTGGCCGCCTGCCAGGCTGCCGAGCCTCGGGGTTGGCAGGGGGACATGGAGGCCTTGTGCCGGTTAGCAGCTCTCAGGTGAGGGTGAGAATGAGGACTGCCAGGCTGACTTAATTCATTTTTAGAGCTCAAGACTCCTATTTATCAAGGAAGAGCCTGTGTAATTACTGGTTTTTAGAGCTCCTATTTATCAAGGAAGAACCTGTGTAATTACTGGTTTTTGAAACCCATGTACATTTTCACTAGATCACTGAGATCCTGTTATAAAATTGTCAGCTTCCTTTGGAGGCACTTTATGCTGTGTGTCTGTTCCCGTGTGCTTTCTGACATGGAGTGGAGCGTGGATTTGTGGTTGGTGTTGCTGGTCGTGTACTTTAATCTTCTTTATGATCCCAGAAACCTCGCTGTCCTTTTCTCTACTGCATTTAATAAAGCTCAGCAGTGAGCATGAAATCCCATTTGCACATCTTGCTGACGACCTGAAGAATGACAGCCATTCTGTGCCCCTCCGGGGTGCAGCCTATGATCCAGGTGGTCATAATTAGCTTGGATGGGGTTTGGCTGACAAATTGTTTTCCCTTCGCTGCCCGATCTCTTGCTGCACTCCCACATAAAAGAAATCAACCCAACTTTATTGAAAGGTTCTGGAAACTATTTGAGAGGCAACCGTGGTTAGGTTTATACAAATGTAGCTTCAAAACTCCAAAACACTGAGGCCATACCATCAGAGAGAGCAACAATGATTTCAATGAGAAAATTTGACAAAATTTTCTCATTAAAATTGCACTAAATTCAAAGGATCAGCTCCAGTTCCTCTCCATAGCTGATTTAGTTTTTTTTTCATTTTCCCAGGAAAGTTTGCATTTCATTTACATAGTCAAACAGTTGCATGGTGACATAACTGATATAAAAATAATTAATACATATTATTTCAGCAATGGGACTATTTGGCTTGTTACAATAGAAGCAAAAAGTCAAGTGTTTCAACAGTTCCTCTTACCAATAAGAAAATAAGACATACTAAATAATATTTAAAAAAACAAAGAAAGCACAACAACAAACAAGACTGTAGAAGTCATTAGAAATAAGTCTAGTAAAGAGAAATGAATTGTTGCCTGTATGCACAGCATCCTATTCGAGGAGTACCAGCTCTATTTCACACACATTTGCCTATCATTTAGCATATCTATGGAGACTTCTCCAGTGAGATTCTCAGTGAGCTGTGAATAACAGTGTTTGAAACTTGAACATGGGTGAAACACAAAAAGCTTGGTGCATGTAGCTACACAAGATGTAATAATCCTAGAGCCAGCTACCCACATTTGCTCCCAGAAATGCTGGCTTTTTGTGTAAAATTAAGATACAATGACAGTCAAAGAATCAGTCACCAGGCTGAGATGAAAAGTCGCTTCACAGGAGTCAAAATTCTGGTAATTTGATCATCATATGAACTAACACTGGCTAAATTTAAATAGGATGTGATTTGTTTCACCATAAAAGTTGGCTGGCTTCTGTATCATTTCCTACATGTGCATCTCCTGTCAAAGTCTTCTGTAGTAATGGCATATTTCCTGGGGGTCGTATTTGATTACATCCCAGAAATCAGGAAGCAGTTGAGTTTGACTCACATTGATGCTGAATTAAAAAAAAAATCAATGCAACCCTATCATCCATTGTGAAAAACTATTAAATCCCACTATATAACACATCAACCATTCACACAAAAAGGACAAATTAGAATATACATCTAGGTCACCTGAAGCAAAGTATTCTCTGATGATCGGGATTATAAATTGTCCCTTTGGTCGGTAATAGCGAAGATGGTGATCATTTCCCACTCTCTCATGAGAGTGGGGACGCCGCGGAGATGCCTCCACTCCTGGATGTGAATTTAATTGGACAAATTTCATGTGAGCTCCTATTTCTGGACCATAGCTTTCAAGGGACCCAATTACAAACCTCCCCCGCCGGCGCCGCATCATTATGGGGCTTGCTTGGGCCTCTTGTACCGTGTCTGTCGTAAATATTGAGTTAAGTGTGGCTCCTCGGCACCAGGCATTTCTTTGATTGTTATTGCTGCTGATGGCTGGAGAGGATTACCAGTAGGAGCTTTGTTTTAAAGGAAAGGGAAAAGAGTTTGCCCAGAAATGATTGTCTTTTATTTTATAATCCATTAAACTGAGTTTTCCACCACAAGAGAATTGTAGGTAGTTTGATACAGAAAGAACCGCAACTTCCTCCTCTCACAAATGGAAATTTCTGCAAATCATGACTGTGATCCAACAGCAGGATATTCACTTATTACACCACAGGGCAGGGCCCAGACTGAGGACCGAGCAGCCCGGGTGGACACCGGGCCCTTCCTTCTCCACCCGGCCGGGGAGGCAGCAGAACGGAGCCACCCCCGAGTCCTCCCAAATAACTCCCATGTCCTCCTTTGTCCCAGCAGCCCAGCCCCGCAGACCTGGCCTCTCTCAGAGCTCACACAGGTCGTGCAAGTGCTCAGTCACTCTGAGTGTGGCAGAGAAGAGACTGTGCCGAGTTTCAGCTTCGGGGCATTTCTCCTTCAAATTCTTAAAAATTCTTAAAAATTACACTGGAGTTTTAAATCCCCATTTCCTGCATGAAAACCAGGAAGTCTCTGTCTCTCTCTGTCCCTCTATCCCTCTGTCTATCTGTCTGTCTGCCTGTCTGTCTCTGCTTCTTGTGTGTGTGTGTCTTCCCACTTTTTCCTGTAATACTAATATAAATCCATGCTAGAATTGGTTCAGGTCTGATTTCAGGGCTGTTCTCATAGTCACTTAGTAATGAAGTGACTCGGGGTGGAAGAGTCGGTTCCCAGGCCCTGGCATGGCTGCGGCCGACGTGAAGGCTTCTCCAAGCTCCCCTCTGAGGTCAGCTACTTCACAGACCACCAACTGGACAGGCAGATGGTGGCCATGAGCATCCGGGGTGAGGGAGCCGTGTTCGTGGGGGCCAGACGCCATGAACACCAAAGCTCCCGTCTGGAGTTCCTGTTTCACCAGCCTTCTAATAGATCTAAACACAGCCCCATCTGGCTTTGCGCCTCCTCCAGATGGCATTTAAGGCCTTGGCCACAGCAGCGGCACGTGTGCTGCTAGCTCCACCTGTGTGCGGCTTCCTGAGTGTGGATGAATGGTCACAGCGCTTGCCGCACCCACCCTCCCGCCACGTGGAGTAAATGACTAAGGAACACGAGGAAAACCCTCATTCTCCTTCCAGGAGGGCGCTTACCTGGCACGGCTGGCTTTGTTCCCAGCCCAGTGCTAGGTGCAGCGACTTGGACACTGCTCTCTGAGCAGGTACTGTGCATTCGGCCTGCTGAGACCAGAGGACCATTCATGAGAAGAAAACCATGGAAGCCTCTGGAAGTGGACCAGGCTGTAAGGGAGGAAATGGTCTCTTCTCATGGATGATGTTTTATGATTCAAGTACACGTCTCTACAACACTCAAATGACACGGCTGTGCTGCGAAGATATGTTAAGAGTCTAGTTGAATCTATAAAACACCACTACTGGATGAAAAAGTCCCAGGCCAAACACAACAGCACTTTACATTTCCATTTTGAAGCTGCCATGGAAAGGAAGAGAGACTTTTAAAATAATGGACACAAATAAAACGATGCTTTTAAGCACTTACCTTCTTAATCCTCTGCGCACCTCGAGCCGCGGTGCAGGAAGAAGAGACATGGCAAACCTGGGCAGGCTGTGTGCCCACTCACAGAGAGTAACTCCACACTGCCTCTCCCCAAGCAGCCCAGCTAACTCCAGGACACTGCAGATGTTGGCCGCACCAAGTCACAGAGCAGTTTGCAATTCTGATGATGTTTCACTGAGAGTAATTTTTTGGTGATACTACGTTTATCAAGAAGAGCAAATAGGCATTTCCTAAGCACAAAAGAGGAGAGAAAAGAAGCACCTTCAGGTGTCCAGGCTTGCTATTCTCTGAATTTAAACTGCTTGAAGATAGGATGAGCAATGTGTGTGTGTGTGTGTGTGTGTGTGTGTGTGTGCATGTTTGTGAGTGTGAAGGTATGTGTATGGGTTCACATGCACATGCATGCAGGTTTAATCCAAGTTTAGCATCTGGGTGATTATTTCTTGGTTCCTGAGATGGATGGCCCTGCTCACTTTCTAAGAGCACACATTGAACAGCTCCTGAGTGCTGTTCACCTGATTTCAGGGCCCTCAGTCTGATTGGTGGTGAGTGGGTCAAGGCATGGATTGTGTTCTAATATTATAGTTTGCAAACATCTTGTGACTCTAGACACTTACTCTTACTAAACTATACTCCTTACTCTTGTTTTCTTCTTATAAATACTAATGAAATGGTATTCTTATCCAGAGCAATAAATTGGGCTCCTGTGAAGATAAGCTCCTGTGAACACCGAGCTGTGTTCCTCTGTGGTGTTCCCAGGGAGAAGGAACATTGCCTCAGGCTTTGATTTCCATCAAGGATGAGACAGCGCATCTCACGTAGAACACCTTTTTCTATTTCTTCTGTGTGTAAGTTAGATACACCATTGCCAAGAAAAATGGAATCTGATTGTAAATGGGGATCTTCTGGACCTCTGGTCTCTTATGCTCACTGCTTTACTGCTCTCTGTCTTTAAATGAATATCCAGGGGGCTCTGGTTTGGCATCCAGGGCCAGATCTGAGAACCGCTGTTCCAGTGGTTCGTTTGTTTTCTCACTGTCTGACTTATACACTGGACTTCCCGTGGCCAATTGAGATGCCTCCCTGTTCTAACCCAGCATGGAACGTGTGGAACTTCCATGAGGACTGTCCATCCCAGACATGGAACAGAACCACATCAACACTCCAGGGGGTCTGATGAACACTTTAAAATCCACTTCAGTCATAGTTTCCTTCTCTAAGCATTCCCCAGTGATTGAGCCGGGTGGTGGTGGGGTTTAACTCCATGTTTCCTGTGACAATACTGACATTAGTTACCTGCAGTTCCTGGGACAAGTCGGCACCAGCAACAGGGCTTAAGACAACACAACTTGTTTTTCCTCTCAGATTGCTGATAAAAACTGTACAGTCAGCACCCCAGCTGAGCAGTGTTCCTTCCTGAGCCTTAGGTAAAATACTTTTTCTTTGCCTCTTTTAAAGGTGCTCTGCCTCTGTCCATCTGTCTCTCCTGTCCTGTCCTGTCCTTTCCCCTCTCCTTCCTTCCCCTCCTCTTCTCTCCCCTCCGCTCCCCTTTTCTTCGCTCCCTTCCCCTCATCCCCCACATACACAAACAAGGAAATCAATTTCCTCATGATGTTGCAGCTGTTGCTGATTCTTTGATAAATAACATTGTGCATCCTTTGGTCATCTGGATACATTCAATATGATCTTATTAAATTAATTGTATTTTCAGGATTCTCTTTGCCACACAAAGCAAGTGGTGTTGTTTAATAAGAAGGAAAAAATAGGCTAGGATGACAGAGAAACAAACACTAGAAGAGAAATTTATGAGATCAAATTCAGTGTCGATAATTATCTTCAGTGACTAGCCTGTGGTGCTCGAGATGAACTACAATGGTTAGTTTCTCTAGTTCTGCTTCAATATCCTGCACTGCGGTGCTCTCATCCAGTTGAGATGGCAGGCATGAATCTCCACACCCAGCTAACTCACAGAGATAGGGTCTTCCTACCTTTTTCCCCATTGGCATTGGCTGGTGATTTTCCCCACAGGAGCAGCCAGGGAGAAGGTGAGGTGTTGGCACTGTTTGTTCTTACTTTGCGACTGTTTCTTTATAGTGTATTAGTTACCCCAATATTTGAGCAGACCACAAAACTTGTGACCATGTGGAAGACTATCAGAAGACTACTATTGTTATGTTACTGAACAACTTTATCAAGTTATAAGTGAAATCAGTGTAGCAATTTAAATACAGGTGTGGGTTAGGCTGTCTTAGTAATAAATGCACCCAAATCTTGGAACTAGTTTGTAAGAACTAGAAAGCCTGCTTTGGGCAAATGAGACAAATGCAGGGAGTGCGAAGATGCCAGCCAGCCCTGCGTCACTGGGCATTCCACTGGTGTCAAGCACTGGACTCCACTTTGTAAACAAGTATTTGGAAGAAAGAAAATCCAGCGGTGACATGCACACCTTGCTACTTGTCTTCAGTGATAAATTCATACGTTCACAGGCTATCAATGCTAGCATGTCCATTCTGCTTAGTATTTTAACATGAGCATTTTTTCTCTGGTAGATATTCCAAAAATATATTTATAAATGTAATTTTGAATGATTTTCACCAATCTCACATGCATTAAGAGGGTATAAAAAGGTTTTGATATTACAAAATTTTGTACGTTATCACAGTAGACTCCTTCATTCAATGTTCAGAAGTATACTAATTACTTTCTACTTTCTGACAATTCACTGGTCAGAAGTCTCCACAATCGTATACCTAAGTCTTTCTGTATATCATCATCTCTCTTAATCCAAACATACGCCTTTGGTTCTTTTATTTACCCCAAGAATCAGCACACTTTCCGCTGTTTCCAACTCATCAAGT
>NW_012267335.1:8598958-8604970 GCF_000151885.1 Dipodomys ordii | reverse complement strand
AAACAAAGGAGGAGGCTGCAATGCTTGGTAAGAAATGTACGCATTATCCTGCCCATGTAATTGTAACCCCTCTGTACAGTATGTTCACAAATAAAAAAAAAAAAAGACTGAACTCAGCTGTAGGCTTTGCCTTAAGGGCCAGCAGTCCTGTTAATAAGGCAATGAGTGCTTCCCCTTGTCCCATGGAAAGCTAATTCCAAGGATCGTTACCATAATAAGAGATCGATTAGATAATAAAAGATCAATTACATAATCTGCCAGCAAGATACAAACACTTATGCTAAATGAAAGAACCCTCACAGTTTTATTTTTTTTCTGTTAAAATTTTCCACTTCTTTTCCTTGTTGGACAAACGGCCATTGAGAAGTAAATCTCTGCTCTGAATGTTTAATCAATTCTCATTTGTCACATAATTATGTGGGAGCCTTAGGAAAATGCTGAAAAATTCATTGTTTTTGTGGGATGCTCCACTAAGAAAACTGATACCAATGATTAAGTCAGTCCCTGAGCTAGCTCTTTATACCTGTGACAAAACCGCCTGTGGAAATGGGATTTGCAGGTGGAAGGGTGTGTTTGGGCTTGTGGGAACGCAGGCCTGGTCCCCAGTGACCCGCCCTCTGACCAGGGCTTTAATGCGACCTTTGGGTGATACTTTACACCTACACGATAGCAGTCAGAATATGCACAGAAGGGGATTCTTTTCCTGGACGGGCACATTATCGTATAAAGGTATCACACATTGTTGTATACCGCCTTCTCTTTTATGTGTACGTTGGTGTCTGGCTGTGAAGACTGGGCTTCCTTGAACTATGTGTTTTTCTCCCTCCCTTTCAGAAAAGATACACAATTGAATAGACATGCTCATTTTCTCTTGGGTATTTTCTCAACTGAATTTGCAAAAATACATGATTGCGTTGTAATATCCCATGTACAACCACTATACTTAGATGACATTTAAAAAATAATGATTCTTTGTATGTGGTGAAGTTTATGAAAAGAGCAGAGCTGCCCTGGGAAACAGATAAATGAATGCAAGGCGACTCTGGTGGAGGGATTTATGATGTATATTTAGCATGGTGGGCACACAATGCATCACTGCCACAGTCAATCTGAAAACTGCATTCAATGTCATCCGCTTTTTCATCAGCCCTTCTGGGTTCTTTTCAGATGCCATTTTTTTCAAGATTTATGCATCAGTTTTATTTCACGTAATAAAAAGACTATTACTGATTATAAAAGAACTCTCAAAAATGTTGTTTCTGTTTCAATGTTAATATTTCTCACGTGGATATTATAAGCTTCATTTTACAAACCTCACAATGACAATGAATCCCAAGAGAATTTAAGGATGATGAATGGAAATCACCACCCATACCTGAACATCTCAAAACTGCCCATTGACGTTCTCTCTGCTCTTCGTCTACTCGTGGACCACTTCTACCTTCTCCTGAATTTTACAGACACCTGTGCAAGCCCTGGGCTGGGTACTTTGACTTAGCTTCCCATCGTGCATAGTTGTCCTCCTCAGAAAACCCCCAAATCTTTGTTCTACCAAATATGCTACTCTGTGTGTGAGGACATGCTTCAATCAATGATAGTGACCATTACATCATTGAAGTGGACAATACAGGTACATGCACAGATTTAACATTTCAAGCAGGAAAGCCCCTTGAAATCTTCACTGTAAAGCAGATATTTAGTTGCCTTCTTTGTCAACTATTGATCCATTAATACAATTTTAATAGGACCAAAGAGTTTCAAGGAGACCATCTTAACCAATGGAGTTTGACTTAAAAAAGGAAATGCGAGCCAAAATTGAATAAAGACAATGTTGTTCAAAGAAACAAAAGGCTAACATTATAATGTTTGGGTAGCTGCTGTTTGCTCTAGGTTAGATTTCTGATTGGTGACTTTGAAACAACCCTAAATGCAAATTTCTCCAAACCTTCTATCTCCTCCTAACCTTCCACTTATAAACAACAGTGAGTGATTGGGGTGTTACAACTGCCAAAGATGGATATCTCAATAAAATTAAAACTAGCATAAAAGTAGACCAAGTGGTAAAAGGAATATTGAGTTTCTTTTTATTGCGTGTTTAACAATATGAAGGATAATAAAATATAATTTTATGTAACATATAATAAAAACATGCCTTCTACCACCCTGGTGTATTTATAGCATGCTTTTTCCATTCTCTACTTAATTTCTGAATATGAGAACCAATGACACAATTTCTTTATTAGTTATGTATTTCCCAGTGAAAGTGGCATTTAATCATCATTGGAGTATTAGCAATTTCCTTTTGCAAATGGCCGTCGTAACTGAGTGCATCCATATACATGAATGCATCCTGACCGCTAGCTAAGGAGCCGCAGTAAAACCTACTTCTGGAAATGGTCAGCCCTACTCAGGAAGGCAGTGTTTAGGTGAACATTTGCAGGGCAGGCTGGCTGGATGAGTGGCTCAAGGGTAGAACACCTGCCTTGTGAGCCTCATACACAGGCTGAGAAGATGGCCCGGAGTCTCCACACGGAAAATCGTTTAGTATGGATGTGTTTACTCCTATCAGATAGACCATTTGGAATATGTTTTTCTCCTTAGAAATTACTTTGAGATGTTTTATTTTTAGTTGAAGTGGAAACGTATTTCCAATGCTTTCCTGGTTGGATTTTGCTCCAGTTAAACACCACAATATAATAAAACACGGTTACTATGATGACCCCCAACTCCAATAAAGTTCAGTTAGCACTGCCTTGCAATTATTGATCTTTCCTTTAACCTTGTCAAAGCAATTTGGGCCCAGGAGGAGGAAACAGGCCTATAAAACAAAGACTTTAATGGCACCATAAAGTCTGTGTACTGAACATTTCTAAATTAGAGTGGTTAAGAATGGTTGCCCTAGGTTTGCAATAAATGCAATTAGCAATATAATTGTAATGAAACCACTCCTCTTTATTCATTCATATTTGGGTCATTTGGCTCTCATACCAGTGCTTGCCATACATCATGGGAAATGATCCAGATAGCTTTACTTTTAAGCAACTGTAAACAGTAGTATTTTCTGTGACTTTCCTCTTTGTCAATCTCATTTTTAGAAAGGTTGTGTTTCCCACAGGCAGGGACCAGTTTAAAACACACACACACACACACACACACACACACACACACACACACGGTTTGCCTTTGTGTGGCCAGACCAGTGGCTTCACTCCAGGGCCTTGCTTAGAGATCGTTTCTCAGCCAGGGAGCTGCCAGCCTCGGGTCCAGTTCCCTCCTGGAACACCAGTCCACTGTTTCCCCATTTGCCAAATTCAAACTCTCTTTTCAAGAAGTGTATTAAAGTTAAATTGTGCCGGAGTAGTGACTACGTTCATCACAGCTCGGAATATGCTGGAACAGCTTTCCACAGCTGTGTCTTTGAGGATGAAGAAGCAGGCATCTCGTGTGATTGATTACCATGGTGTGGCCCTCAAAGCTGCAGCCCTGGTCCACGATCCTCGTTTCACTTGCACAAACGCAACGGTGAAGCTATGGACGTGATTCGAGATGGATATGGTCTGAGTCACGCCTCACATCCTTATTTCTGTGGGTGAAGAACGAAGTCAGGAAACACAGAGCAGCGTGCGTACACCCTCGTACCACTCTGGTTTGATGTGTCCTCCTGTCAATACTTCTCTTTAATATCATTGCTTCATCTCTATTGACTTATAATTCTATCTGATACAGCTTAACCTTCTAAAATGTGCATTCAGAGATATGTACTGTAACAAAATACAAATTGTACTTTATTGGGAATTTTGCTGTATGCGTAGAGTGTCTGGTGTCTGTAACAAGGGCAAACATCAACAATCGACACAGAGAACCTTCCTCATTTATCCAGGATGCTCTGTGCCTCTCTGTAAACTAAACCATCCTTTTTCAGTTCTTCTATTATGTTATCTTTCTTACTTTCTTTCTTGTGCTTTTCATTTCATTTGTCACTCAGTAGATGGAATGATTACTTTCTTAAGTACAAAAGGCTGAATACCCTGATTTGATCATTACATATTATAAATATACATAAAGGAATCACTGTGTATTCTATGGGTATGTTCTATTATTATGTGTCAATGAAAACAAATTTACAAAAATTAAAATAGCCCCAATAGAGTAACTAAGTAAACAGCTGTCGCTCAAGTAAATTGGTAGCACTTGGTGGTGGTGGCTGTGTCAGCCTTCACAGCATGACTGAATTCTCGCTCTTGAGGTGTTATCCATACATGCAGAATTAGTAGAAGTGTGAAGTGGAATATTAGTATTTTTGTTGCTCAGATAAAATTCATAATGCATAAACTCAGGAGTGCAGAGGGCAATACAATGTGAAGTAATAGGGAACATATGCCTCAAACAACTATTGTTAGCTTTTCATGTATTTTACTTACTTTTAAAAATGAAAGACTTAATTTTCGATATCGTTTCATGTAGTTTGTTTTGTTTCATTTTGTGATGTACCCAGGCTGACCTAGAACTCACGACCCCTGTCTCTCAGGCATGTCCTGCGACTGGATGTTTCTCCTCGCATTTGTGTTGGCACAAAGGCTGATGAAGTGCTGAGTACAGGCCGTGCCGTTATAACAAACCTGCCTGGCACTCACTTCATCACCTAAACACACACCAAGATTTTGCTCACACTTAAATGTGGCAAGTTGAATCTTGCAAGAGCCACAAACTGATTTTCAAAGCTGGCGGACATCCATCCTTACTAAGAGTAGTGGCTTCCGTGAAAGCTTCGCTGTAGTTTGAATTCTGCTCTCTGCCTGATGGCTTCCAGAGAAGCAATCTGACCATTAGGCTCGAGGGATGTCTGGGATAAAAGGGAGGTTCAGGCTGTTTGCGTGAGGATTTGTACATTATGTATGTGGTGCATGGCAATACTTTGAATTATTTATAGTAATGAAATGTTGAAATGTTGTTTTAAATTTGTTCAGACATGAGCTGGTTTAAAGAAGCTGAAAACACCATCTCCTAGATGATCTGTTTCTCTTAATACTTGTCTTTCTCACCCTGGTCTCTGATACATTTATAGCTCTCCCTTCCCTTAGAAGCTCTATTTGTGAAATGTTTAAGGCCATATTACCACCAGTAATACAGGACGGTCATGAAACATCTTTCACTCCTTGTTTTTCTATACCAATCGGATGCATCACTTTGATTATTTTTATGCTTTAGATTTGATTTCTTGTTTTAAGAGATAGTGACAAATTACATACTATTCTGATACACTTATTAGGTAGAAAAACGCTAGGTGCTCGAGACTTTAAGATGGTTTCCCAAGAGCCCGTCAGCTGTGGGTGTCACACCTCGCTGCTGGTCTGCTTACCCCCTTGGTGGCAGACGGGGACCTGCCTAGAAGGAAGAGTCCCACGTGTCCTGAGACGGTCCTCTTCCTTGGGCCTCACCAGCGGGCGGGTAAAGCACAGCGACTGCTCCTGTCCATCGGGGGCGGACAGGGAGGAGAGCCAGGCGCGTGGGACGGAGCTGCAGCGTCCCGCGGCCCCGGGCCCTGGGCGCTGGTCCCCATCCCAGGCTGGCTGCCGTGGGCCTGACGCCCTCCCTCGCCCGGCACCTGCTCCTGCAGCGGCAGAGACCGCGGGGCAGCCCGAGAGCCGGCGGAAGCCCTGGGCAGCTGCAGGGCCCGCTGTGTCTGCTGCCCTGGCTCCCCTCCCTGCAAGTGCAGCGTCTTCCTCCCTGCGGGGAGCACCGCCGAGCTCTGCAGCCTCCCTGGGGGTGTCCATGGACGGCAGGCGTGGGCCCGGACGGCAGGCGTGGACCCGGACGGCAGGCGTGTCCATGGACGGCAGGCGTGTCCATGGACGGCAGGCGTGTCCATGGACGGCAGGCGTGGACCCCCCCCCCCGGACGGCAGGCGTGGACCCGGGACGGCAGGCGTGTCCATGGACGGCAGGCGTGTCCATGGACGGCAGGCGTGTCCATGGACGGCAGGCGTGTCCATGGACGGCAGGCGTGGGCCCG
>NW_012267335.1:8597628-8598306 GCF_000151885.1 Dipodomys ordii | reverse complement strand
GGACGGCAGGCGTGGGCCCGGACGGCAGGCGTGTCCATGGACGGCAGGCGTGGACCCGGACGGCAGGCGTGGACCCGGATGTTGACTGTAGTCCCCAGATGCTGGTGTGGTTATTGGATGCTGGGCATGATCCCTGGATGCTGAATGTGGTCCTTGGATGCTGGTGTGGTCCTTGGATGCTGGGTGTGGTACCCGGATGCTGGTGTGGTTATTGGATGCTGGTATGGTCCTTGGATGCTGGGTGTGGTACCTGGATGCTGGGTGTGGTCCTTGGATGCTGGGTGTGGTACCTGGATGCTGGGTGTGGTACCCACATGCTGGTGTGGTTATTGGATGCTGGTGTGGTCCTTGGATGCTGGTGTGGTACCTGGATGCTGGGTGTGGTACCCACATGCTGGTGTGGTTATTGGATGCTGGGTGTGGTACCCGGATGTTGGTGTGGTTATTGGATGCTGACTGTGGTCCCTGGATGCTGGGTGTGGTACCCAGATGCTGGCGTGGTTATTGGATGCTGGTGTGGTCCTTGGATGCTGGTGTGGTACCTGGATTCTGGGTGTGGTACCTGGATGCTGGGTGTGGTACCTGGATGCTGGTGTGGTCCTTGGATGCTGGTGTGGTTATTGGATGCTGGTGTGGTACCTGGATGCTGGTGTGGTCCTTGGATGCTGGTGTGGTTAT
>NW_012267335.1:8580369-8597218 GCF_000151885.1 Dipodomys ordii | reverse complement strand
CCTTGGATGCTGGTGTGGTTATTGGATGCTGGTGTGGTCCTTGGATGCTGGTGTGGTCCTTGGATGCTGGTGTGGTCCTTGGATGCTGGTGTGGTCCTTGGATGCTGGTGTGGTACCTGGATGCTGGTGTGGTTATTGGATGCTGGGTGTGGTACCTGGATGCTGGGTGTGGTACCCGGATGCTGGTGTGGTCCTTGGATGCTGGGTGTGGTCCCCGGATGCTGGGCATGGTCCCTGGGTGCTGGGCGTGGTCCAGGTTTGGTCTACAACTAACACTGACCCTCCAAGCCGTTCCTTTCCCGGCCCTACGCCGTGCCTCGCGTGGTGAAGAACCCAGGGACGGAGTTCGGCTGAGGCGGCCGTCGGCCAGCCGGCCAGGGATCCGCGGTGCGCTGCGCGGGGCCTCGCGGTCCGCTGGGCCACTGGGCGTCGGGGCTCACCTGCCCAGGAGGCTGAGCACCAGTGACGGTTAGCGCATGCGCGGGAGGGCGAGCAGCCCCTGCACACTCACCCGAGCACAGTCACGCTCGGAGGCTTATCACACACGCACAGCCTGACGCCATCACCTGAGACAGTGTCAGTGCAACTGAGATGAAGACAACAGCACTTACACCCAGCTGCTGAGGGTTTCAGAAGTCTGGAGATGCCTTCTTACCCCAGGTTTCCAACAAGAAACACTTCTGTGCTTTATCATAACTCCTGCTTCGGTCCTTTGTGTGAAGCAGTGTGAATACTTTGCTTGCCACTCTCCAAGACATTAATTGTGTTACATTGTAACAGGAGAACTGCTTTACTCAACCCTCTATGTGTTTTCTTTGTTTCAAATAACAGCCCATTTTACATGTATGAAGAAAAACATAAAGAAGCAACAGAAAAAGGTAACAGAGAGGTAGAGAGTTAATAGATACATGCATGGTATCCATATCTGTATCCATGAATCGATCTCTATAGAAAGATACAGATAAAGTGATAGTTGTGTATTGAGAGTAGCAAGTAATTATTATCAAAGGGAATTTCCTGACAATACTGATTAAAATAAGATATTTCTGCCAGATAAGAATTATAATTGCTTTGCTGAACTTAAGCTGCTCTTCATACACTGAATAAATTAGGCCATTATTATTCTCTGTTCAGATTCCTAAGGGTACCTAGCTTTTGGTTTATGTCTGTTTAATTCAGATCCGTTAGCGAACACCTTTGACTGATGTCATGATACTTCTATTATAGAACTCAAACTCTCTTGCAAGAAGGGCGTTGGGTGAATACCCTTCAGCAAAGGTGCATTCCATTACAGACACTTTGATTTTCCAGCTTCTTAGAACATGTTCCAAGAGCAGAAGGCATTAAGAAATGTGGCACAAGAGTAAAATGTATCCTTAGCTCTTTCTTGATCACATGTGCTATTTTTGTTCATTTACTTCTTGTAAAAGTCCTTCATAATTCTCACCTTCTTCGATTCAATTGTCCTATTCCAATCTATTATTTGTGCTCTCCATTCCAGTTTGTTTACCTGTCGCATTTTTCATTATTTTCCAATGTAAATCCCCAAAGAAAAGCTACTTAAGTTTAGCAGAGCTCCCAGCATTCATTATAGCTAATCAATTGTGTGAATAGTGGTAATGAATAATCAGAATATGTGAAAAATTATCAAAATAGAAAGAAGTAATATAAATATAAATGAGACAGGACTAATCATTCTCTGAATATTTCAGGAATAATATTGCTCATGATTTCATATAAAGCAAAAATTGGAAAACACTTTGTCAATATGTTGCCTGCTGAATACAAATGCCACCTGGTATGGAATGTTCTATGGGGATATAAATGAATACGCTTTCCTCTGACGGAGATCTATATAAACTTTAAATAATGACAGTGTTCATGTTTGTAAGGATTTGGGGTGTGAATGGTTTGGTCATGAGCTGAAGCTTGCCAACACTGATAGACTTCAGGGCTTTTTGTTTTGTTTTGTATTGTTTTTAGTTTGCCAATATTATGGGTAAGTCCCACTGAGAACAAAACTATTATTATTCATTTTGTTGACCCTGAAATACCAGCATTATGTGTACATTACCCATGTGATGAATAAATAGAAAAAGGATGGAAGCTAATGAAATCCCTAAGAAGAAATGGTGGGCGGCGTGCAGGCAGGGTAACACAAGCATGGGACTCAGAGGTAGTGCCCAGTGGCAGCCCAGCACTTTGGAAGTTTGAAAATCAATACCTATTTCATTATTCAGATTAATCTGAATTTCTCCTTGTTGTTTGACGTGACATTGGCTTAAAAGTAATAATGATTTCATCCTCACAGGCATGAAATCAACATTAAATTAAATATTCATGCATACATTTCTTGCATTCATTTTTAAAATACTTCTGGAATGGTCACATTTAGATTTTTGAAACATAGATACCTGGATTAAAATAATGAAGCCCTGTTTTGATGTAAGAAATATGCCTTCTGTTAGAATATGTACCTCAGGGATAGCTTCCTGTGTCTAATTGAGTCCTACGGTGTGTTCTGGATTTATTAAAAGGCGATAATGGGATAGTGAACTCGCTTAGCCCCAGTTCACAGGCCAGGGTGCCTCCTGCATGTGGGGTGATCTGAATGGCTTTCATCACCACACCTCGAGGGGTAGACACCCACACCCACACCCTGCGTGTTGGGGGGGAGGGGTGAGATGGAAAATTCTCTTCCTAACTTGTTGTTTATTTTAAATTCTCCATTTCACTACAAGTAACGATCATTAGCTTGCGACCGGCACCGTGGTGCTTGCGATTAAGCGGAGGCCTCCCGAGAGAGGGAAAAGGGTTGGAACATATCCTCATCACCGCGCTCCGGTCACCTGGGCAGACAGCACAGGCCGTCTGGAATTGGAGCACAGGGGCTCTGCTGTCGGTACTTTCCCACGGTGAGATATTGCTGTGGTTGGTTCAGCTTTCCTGTTGTCCTCTCCTCTGTCTCCCTCCTACTATACAGATAGAGAGACAGATGACAAATAGACATCTTTATGCTAGAGAATACTATCTGTCATCTATCTATCTAAAACAAATGAATATACATAAGACTCTACCTGACTTATGGTCTGTACTATACATAGTTTTAATTTGTGCTGCTATAAAAATATTACAAATTCTGTAGAAATCATAATTCCCACTTTGAGGCTTGCTGTTGCCTGGGTGCTAATTTACAGTACTGTTTTCCCTGAGGGCTGACATTCAAGCTGCCACATGTCACGATATGAGCAGAGATGGGGTACTGCTCCTGGGTTCCCATCCTCTCTGCAAGGTGCTGCTCCTGGCTTCCCATCAACTCCACAGGGTACTGATTCCAGTGTATGCAGCTAAGAGATTCAGTCACTTTGGTGCATGACATGCGTTTTCAACTACTGTGGGTTTATCGAGCTGCCACTGGAAAATTAACTTTATAGTATCTAGAGAGAAAATAATATATGTTAAAGGAATTCATGATGCAAGTACATATATAAATGAAATACATGAAAAATGTGCACACACACACACACACACACACAGCACTTTTGCAAGTCATTTCAATTTGCGGTATTTTGCAGGTTATTTCATTCACCCAAGATATACACAAATTTCCAAGTCACAGAATTGTTCTCTCCCTGACAATTCACTATTGAAAGTAAAATGCAGAGTGCTACTTTAATGACCCAATTTATCGCAATGGTTAAAGTTTGTGGTAAGGTTTTAGAGATGCATTAGAAATACATTTATAATACAATTTTCAGATGAGAATAAGAACACAAGGAACAAAGAACTATGACTAATCCAATTGTTCTTGCTTCGTGAAACCAGATTACAGCTATTGCAGGAGGAGAATTGCAGCATTCTGGCGTGAGTGGAGAAGGAACAAATTGTTTAAACTCTTGCGTCTATTTTTTTGGTTCTGTGGAGGAAGGACCCTGGAAAGCTTCATACTCAGTAATAGTCAACGTTCTGAAGGATGCCATGTGTGACAGCAATTTGTCCCCCAGACTTCACCTCCATTTTTCTAAATTGTTAGTAATAGAATCTGAAGGCACTTACCAATAATCCACATAAATAATATAAATAATAAATTCCAGCGGTGTGAGTCATGTGTCGCAGAGGCTGCTCCGCGTAGCACATGCATTACCCTGTCTGTCAGCTTGCAGGAACAAGACGTTTTTGCTCTCAGAGCTTCACAGTACGACTTCCTTTGCTTCAATTGCTGCAGACACCCAGCTGCCCAAAGCTCTTCAGTTATTGATTTATCCCTTACTTATCCACCTTTCAACAGAACAATGGCTCCCTCTCTCTCATCCTTTCTAAGTCTGAAGGGTGGGAAAGCTGAGGATGGAACTTCTCGAGGGACGCGCCTCACCCAGGGAAGGACAATACCACCAGAACCTCTGCTCCTGCAGTCAGGAAGGTTTTTACAAACTACTTTTAACATGGCACATTAGACCCAGTGTTTTGTTCTTTTGCTTTGCTTTTGTTTACTGATGTTTTCCTTTTATTCCTTTTCTAGTCTAATGACTGCAATCACCAAAAACATCTCCTCACACCTAAACTCAGGCTCATTTGTTTCCTCCAACATGTCTGTAAGAACATAAACTAGCAGATGCGTGACCAAAATGAACCATGACAATGAGACATAAAACAGGCTTTATGACTTTAACATGATGTCCATAATTGCATACTTAGTACTATCTTAACGGAGATAAAACACTGATGACCAGGATGGGCCCTAGTGGCTGGTACCCAGGCCTGTGTTGCATTCATTTTTCTGTTTCCATGCTGGGGACTGAACTACAGGCTTCACACTTCTAGTCAAATGCTCTCCCACTTGCCCCATGACCTCCTACCCCTGCCCTTTTGCTTTGTCTTTCTGACAGGGTCTCACATGTTAACCTGGGCTGGCTTTGGATTGCATTTAGTAAAGCAGACAAAAACAACAATCAGATTTTGATTTTGTGATGCATTATCAATAAGTGGAAGAAAATTATCATAAAGAAAAGTGTTAGGTGGTGAATTTTTTTCCTTGTGAAAAGATTCTATAGCTTGGAAAACCATTTAACCTCCCTGAAAGTGAGTTTGATTAACTTTATGGATGTGCTGATGTTGATACAAAGGAAGGACGTTATATTGGCAGTATTGGAGGGTGAAGAGGACACACTACCCAGCTCTGCCTGAGCGGCAGTGCCCTGTAAGTTCTGTTCCCGCTCCATCTCGGCTGGCTGGGCACAGACAGGTGCGTGTGCAAGCACCATCCTCCTATTCAACTTCAGGAACATTTTAAGATTTGAATGTCTTTGAAATTATCCTCATGAAATTACATAGTTATTACCAATTTTAGGTTTAAAATTGTCTGTTTGATTTATATTGGCTTGGGAAATAACAACATAATTAGATTTACACCATTTTAAGTCATGAGTCTTCAAATGCTCCGGAGGAGTCATGCAGACTGAATTCATCAAGTTCTGGATCACCTCTAAGTTTGTTTCAAGAATAAACAGCAATTACTTGAAAATTATTCTTTGGTTGCCTTCCTTATAAAGCTCCCACTTCTTATTTGTTGTTGGGTCTCCTAGGAGATGCGGATGCTGCTTCCCTCGCCCCTCTACACAGACCCGCAGCTCCCCGCCGCCCCCGCCAATTTTGGACTTAATCTACAGGGGATGGGGTCACCGTCTCCTTTCTCCCAGCCTCCACGGTGGAGTCCACCAGCCACAAACATCATTTCCATTCATTACAGGTTATTATGATGCCTTCTCCTCCTGTCCCCGGGTCCCTTCCCAGATACTTTCCTCTTGGGTGCAGACGCCTTTCCAATGCCCTTTCTCTGCTTCAGGACGCACACTCCTTCAGTAGTAGGGCGGAGGGCAGAAGAGTCCGCAGTTTCCTGGCACCTTTGATCTGGTGAAAACTTTTTAATACGTTTATGCTGTTGTTGAGCATTCTGACGACAAAAACCTCTTCCATGTGAAAGCATTACACGTAGAAGAATAAGAAGTGGGATGCAATGTGGATTCTGATAAATGTGAAGTGCTGTGTGGAGGCCGGGTGTTGAGGGGACCTGAGACTGTCCCCCTCCTTATCTTGCTCATCTGGTGAGCCTGAGCACCGCGGCACGCTCTCCATCAGCTGCGCTCAGGTCCGCTCTAGAGTTGTGCTCAGGCCCGCTCTCCATCAGCTGCGCTCAGGTCTGCACTAACCCAGATATTGGTAACGGTGGGGCGCAGCCGTGCAGTTTCGGGGAAGACACTGAATGTGCGTGCGTCAGTCCCTCCGTGTGCTTCTGAACCTGCCCACACCAACATGGATTTCCTTGTCCCCTTCCTTCAGATCCCCTGCAAACCAGCGAACTGTCTCGTCCAGGACAAAGTCCCCAGCCTTGGGCACCGTCCTTCGTGGTCTCCGGGGTGCCTGGGCCTGATCAGGGCCTGATGTGCACAGCGAGCCTGGCACGGCCGGGAGCGCATGGGACCTGGAGCGCATGGGAACTGCGCCTGGTGAGGCAGATGCACCACGGACCCGCAGGCCGTGGTAGCTGGGCCTCCCGAGCTGCCTCCAGGCGCGGGGTCCCCGGCCCTGGGCTGGCTTCCCGTCCCCTCCATGTCCAGGGCGCGGCCCAGCCCTGGCCTGGGCCTTGTGTCCACTGCGCCCTCCTCGGGCCAGCCCGGGGTTGCGGGAGAGGCCGGGCTCTCTGCCCCAAGCCCTCAGGGCGTCATGACTCACCGTGGCCCCGGCTCCGTGGACTGCACACGTGTCACTGGAACCGCTTCGTTTCTGAGTGGTGACCACGGAAATCCCTGGCACAAGACCACTCCCGGTGTCCCCTCCCCGTGTCCCCTCCCCGTGTCCCCTCCCGGTCCCCTCCCGGTCCCTTCCCCGTGTCCCCTCCCCGTGTCCCCTCCCGGTCCCCTCCCCGTGTCCCCTCCCCGTTACCCCTCCCCGTGTCCCGCTCCTCCCGCTCATTTCACCATGAAGTCGACCCGAGAACCACAGTGCGCAGTGCTGCCCAGGACGCTCAGATCCAGCCCCGCTTCCACCACGGACGGAGAAAATTCAACGCAAGGACATAACGGTACCAGCAAGTGATGCACTGCTCACTTCTCGGTCGTAGCTTCTGGAAGCAAACGGCCAAAGGAGACGACATCAGCAGGTCTCTGTGTATTCTCATCAGATATTGAAATCTGCCCTCCGCAGATACTCATTCTAATTAGCGGTAAATTCTGTGACGACAATCAAGTATAGGTGTCTGTTGTGTGGGGTTGTTCTTCACCGCTGCATTGTAGCTTGATTAGATTTACTGAGACACTTTACCTGTACATTATTTTTTTTAAGATAACAAACCAGTGATCTTGGCAAATGTATAATTTTATGTTCCCTGGTAAATTTAGGGGAGAGGACATTTTCATTACTATGTAAATTTGGATGTGTCATATTTTAAAGCAATTATAACAATAGCAGTCATCGAACCCCTTCCACACCACCTAATAAGGTTATAAAAATTCAGTTATCCTTGACTCTATTCAAAGTTGAGAAATTAAATACAATTAATTATTTCATTAAGTGTGTATTAAAACCACACGCCTTTTAATGAATTGAATGTCTAACTCTCACTCTGTACACCTGCATCCCCTGCCTCCTCTATTGTTCTGCGTTTTCATTTTGCTCTTTTAGTGCCTAAGTCGTTTTCCCAAATTAGAGTTATCACTTGGGAGTAAAATTTGGGGTTTCATTTGAGAAGCCCCAACCTTTCCATCCACATGACCAGCATGTAAATTTTCAACTGTTAAGTGACAATAACTCCACATAACAGTATTTTTCCAACATTTAAAGATGGAAAATCGTCTGATTTATATTTTGTGACTTGAAAAATCACATCATTTTCAAATTTCCATTTGTCCATGAAAGTTTCTTGGCAAGACTCAGCCACAACAATTCCCTTAGATATTTTCCATACATGCCTCACATTATAATATCTCCATGTCACATGCTATCACCTATCAGTGTCACATGTTATCATCTAACAGTGTCACTTGCAAATAATTGATCAGTGTCGCATATTATAATCTATCAGTGTCGGGTGTTTTAATCTATCTCACAAGTAATAATCTCTCAGAGTTACCTTGTGGTCTAGCTGTCACATGTTACAATGGAGAGATTTGTAGTTATTGTAGAAACCACATGCCTTTCAGCCTCAAATATTGACCATAACCCTTCCTTCTTATAGAGGACCCTGATGCATACCTGCATTGAATTTTCTAGTATTTTTTAATTTATTTCCCTGCTTCCTCATTGCAATTCAACAAAATTATGGTCTTTTGGAGACAGATTCCATGGCCTATTTATAATTAGATTTCAGGCACTGTCATGCATAAAGCAAAACAAAATAAAACCAATGAAACATGTCTCAACTTTTAAACATGTGGAAGAAATTATTTATTTTTGTTTAAATCACTTCACTTCCAACCCAGGATGTAACTGTAGTTCTTTTATTTTTATTGGTCTTTTGATATTAACTTTACATAGAAAAACAAAATCTTCAGTTTTCTTAGCAAAGTCATGTTGGAAACATGAGCTTTAATATTTTTTTTCTTAGCCTGTCTCCAAGAGAAGAGGCCATCCACATGAAAATTGTTCTTCTCACTAATGACACTTAATTGTCCAGAAGTGGACTTTGGCTTGCTAAATGCCTGCATTAACATTTTTGCTGCTTTCAAAATAACATTTGCACATCCATGCAAATAGATTCACAACGTGTTTATTGTCAGCTATTTAGCTCAGGTGCAGAGTTGATAATTATAGTATTTTTTAAAGAACAGAAAAATCAGGACCCAGAAAAGGAAGGACATTAGAAATTTATTTGGGGGGAAGACGAAATTTGAATCCATATCTGATTTACCGTTCACTTTGCTTTATATATGCTGCCATACTAGCATAGATAGTTATAACTGATATTTTCCTCAATAAATGAGTGTTGATGTTAACAAATGTTTTTTGGCTTATACAATTATTAGAATCATGACGTAGTTAGGTAGAGAGCTGTGTGTTAATAGTATAAGACTTGCAGGATGAAACGTATTTTTGACATTAGGAAAAAAATGTCTTCTGTCATGCAGTGAGAAGGGAGTCGTGGTTAATGCACTTCCGTGAGATTTTTCTCTTCCTCCCACGATTTGGGTCCTACTGTAAAGCTGACGAACTTCTCTGGTAGCAACTCCAAATGCTGTTTGGCTTCAACCAACCATCTGTCAAGAACTAACTACATCTGGCACTGAATCCTTACCATTATTCGTGTCCCTTGGGTCCTAACTCGGAGAAACAAATACTGGTAATCAATTACGGACTACCGTACCTTTCTCTAGGAGGCATCGAAGTCTGTCTGCAATGAACACTTCCAAAGCAACCATAAACGGTCCTAATGCCATCGCTTTCATCTTGGTGGAAAAAAAATGTCCTCCTGCTCCTGCATCAGGAGACTATGGGGTTTTCTCACACTGTGTCCCTCATTTTAAAAACAGACATGAAGTATATGAACAAACCGCGCCCTGGTTCATCAAACCCCGGTTCCCCCCAGTCCCTGGTGAACAGATCCGTTCCACAGCCATCCTGTTTGCGTCCAGGAAGACTGCAGTCCATGCTGCCTAATTCCAGGGTTTCAACTGAGACCTTGCATGTACTTGGCTCTCTACCACTTGAACCATGCCTCCAGGTCTGACAGGTACTTGCCACCTCTGCCTTGCTCCTCCTCCTCCTTGCCCTTTATCTCTGTCTCAGTAAGTTCTTTCTCTCCCAGGCCTGTCCCTTCTTCCTGTTCTATTCAAATCTACCTCCTTGACATTTTAATAGAAATATAAGATCCTTCCCTAGCACATGCATTTCTGTTTCCTCTGTCTTTGGTCAATAAAGAGCACACTTTCCTGGGCTCTCTGTGCTCCTTGAGTCCAGCGAAGACTCTCAGCTCCTCCCCACCCCAGTGCAGGCCTGGTTACTATCCTACTCTTATTTTCCACAAAGCGTGCTTTCGCACTTGACCACCGAGTCATCTTGTGCCTGCTTTGTAAAGGCACATGCTGGTCTTCTCTGTGCCCTGATCGCTCGGGGTCCAGGAGGAGACCCCAGCAGGTGGCACGCCACACTCAGCACCAGGTCACCGGGACAGGGAAGAGAGGCATCCACCCGGGAGCCTCACTGTGCAAACAAGGAGCACAAGTGAGGATGACATGGACTTGCAAACACAACTTGGAGTTGAGGGAGAGGCAGCTCACAGAGGGCTTGGCTCTTCAGGCTCCCAGCGGGCAGGGTGGTGGGGGCTGTGCGACCGGGGAGAAGGCACTGGCGGCTTGGAGGAGACCAGGGCCCCTCGGCCTCTTCAGTTCACAACTGGGTACGGACTGCGCTGGGACACATTTAATCTGAGGTGTATCCCGAACAAACACCAAAATCTTCCTAGGCCAAATCCAGCTCAGATAAATCCAGGGTAGCTCTTGACACAAGCCTGGTCTTTTTATGCGTGAGGATGGTCTTTTCAAATCCAAGATAAGTACACTATTAAAAGGAATTTTTATCCTGTGTTATCTCTTCTTTGATCAGTGAAAGGATTTTCCACTATGATTAAGTGTTATCTTTCTTTTCTAAAGAATTCCTATCTATTCCTGTTTTAAGTAACTATAAAGCCTACACCATTCTCAGATAAAGGCCCCTTATCTTCTGCGTCCAGACCTGTGCTTTAGGTATCTGTCCAATTATAAAAGTTTCCAAAACTTTACATATCTTATAACATTTCATCCCTTGCAAGTTTTGTTTTAATTTTCCCAAGAAATGTCTTGAGAGAAGTGATCTCTGATATATTATGCAAAACCTGAGCCGGCTCCCATGCTACCACCGCCAAAGGTCATTTACTCTTCCGAGAGCCTGGTGGCCTTTAAGTTAATTTCCTGTTTTATGGATTTTTATAAATTACTTCGTAATGTGCGCTCTGTGTGCAGAAAGCAGACCGCAGTACTGTGAATTTTTCTCAGATAATTCTTTTTTAAATTTTGGAAATCTTCAATGGCTTCTTAAGTAATCTCTGTATTTGTCATAAATATTTGTCTAGAAACAGTAGGACGATTAAGGGATATCTTATCATGATGAACTGGGCAATATAGCCAATGCCAGCCTGCTCAATGAGTTTTATATAATTGTTGCCAAGAAAAAAAAATGGATGCAAAATAGCAGGCTCCCCATCCCGCAGGTCCCAGGCCGGGGCAGGCCTGGCCCAGCCTTGTTTTGAGGATGAAATTCCCCAGAGGGGTTAATGGCTGCCCCTAACATTTGCATCACCCTCCCCTCCTGAAGGAAGGTGTGTTCTCCATGAAGTATCTGGTCCCACAACCTTCCATTTCCATTTTCCCCAGGGTTTTTTATTTGTTTATTTTATTTTTATTTTTTTCTGGTCCTAGGGCTTGAACTCTGGGCCTGGGCTCTGTCCCTGAGCCTCTTTGTGCTCAAGGCTGGTGCTTGAGCCACAGAGTCACTTCTGGCTTTTTCTGAGTAGTTTATTAAAGAGTCTCATGGAGTTTCCTGCCCAGGCTGGCCTTGAACCAGGATCTTCAGCTCTCAGCCTCCTGAGCAGCTGGATTACAGGTGTGAGCCACCAGGCCCTGGCTCCCAGTGGTATGTTTGCAATTGAGAGGCAAGTTTTCCTTTTGAAATGTATAAAAATTAAGTAGGAGCACATTGCTAGAAGCAAAGCACATCGAGGACACACAGAGAGGCCACAGGTAGGAAACAGTTGTGCCTTCAGGCACGGAGAAACTAACACAACTTCTGCTTTCGGCAGTACTGGAGTTTGAACTCAGAGCCTGAGTGCGCCAGGCTAGAGGGAAGCCGCCGAGCTATTCCCGCGGCCCGCTTGGTGCTGGTTAACTGTGCCTGGGTGCCCAGCTACCCCAGTCCTCCCCCAGTCCTCCCCGGAGACCCCGGGCCTCATCTGAGGGAGACCTGCTCTGCTGTCCCAGGCTCCCAGGCCCCTCACCACTGCTGGGATTACGAACGTGCACCAGTGTGGAGGTAACAAAGCAGTTTAAATTAACTGCACACTACCCTTCCCCAAGAACCGTTACGATTACACAGCTAGCTTGTGCAATTAAACATTTTATTTCATAAAAATACTACTTTAAAACTCAAGCGTTAAGTTTAAGTTTTTAAATGTTGGAGTGTTTAGAATTTAAGCCCATATTAAAAAAAATCATCGAGAAGGATCATCATTAATAAAATATTCAAGGTATGGTAAATTATGCATGCTGATTTAATATATGCAAATTGACAAGCAATATGAATAGCAAATTTGAATAGGGAAAATATGTACATAAATGAACGGCATTTCCCAATCCAAGCAAACTGATGACTGAATTATGTGCTTGTCCCTTAGGTAGATGAAATATTAATTAGAATCCTTTTTAAAAAATCTGAAGGCCCAATCATAGATAGGATGGAAAACAGGAATATTTTTGTATTTCTCATTTTTAAAATTTTTGCTTAATATATTAGCATCTTAATATTTTAATATTATTTTTCATCATCCAACTTTGATGTTTCTCACTGCCTAGCTTAAAGATGGGAAGGAGGAAGATACAGGTGTTTCCCCCTTGGGGCCCTGTGGCACAAGACCATCTCATTTAATCTGTCTGATATACCCTGTGTCACTGAGGCCAATGATTTTCTTATTTGTTGGACATGATTTCCATGGGGCCCTTTCAGAGAAACACCAATGCCTTCCTTCTGAGATTTGAAGAGCTATTTGTTTCTACCCTAAAATACTTCCTATCATAGGGTGCATCTCATTTGACTTTAACAATTACAGGACGATTTAGTAAGCTACTTTAGTCATAGGTTTGGTACTCTAAGAATTACCCTTTAAGAAAGAGACAGAAGTCTAGAACACTAAGATCACATAAATTAAAATGCTGTCTTCAATTTTTTTTTTTTACAGAAAGAAGAGGCTTGCTGCTTAGATGGGTGTATCTATTTGAGAAGATACCACCCAGTTCTATTGACCACGTCTGTTCCCTTCTGCTAATATATACATGCTGTCAATAGCTTGGAGAGCTCCATATTCTTTTGGCATACCATTATGAGAATGTAGCTAAATGACGTGTTCTTCACGGTCTGTGTTCTTCCTGGAGAGGCTGGAGCCGTGGAAGCACTTCAGCGGTCTCTCCCCAAAGTTACACAGGATAAAACGGGAGGGAACTTGGGAAGCCTTTCCTGGCAATGTGTTGCCAAAAAAGAAGGGAAGAATTTAATCGAGTTCCTTATAACCCTGTGTGTTTTCTTCTAATACCACGTTTAAAGCACATTTAACAGGAGATGTTTGTGTGCCTTTCTTTCATTCAGTGTCTGCTTAAAAACTTCTTCCTAGCGACTTCTCCCTGGCACTATGCAGATGGTCTGTAATTTTCCACCTAGCTGAATTTAAAAATCAACAAAACTAGCATTTCTTCTAGCAACTCTACTTCTGCTATCAAGATTGTCTGGTCGTAACTGAAAGACAGTGATTGACTATTGTAACATACTGTGAAGCTTTCTGTTCTGGTTATTTTTTACATGGTAGTAAAGATTTTGTAACCTTACGGACAATTGATAACATCTAATCCAGATTCACATTAGATATTATTATTATTATTTTTTTTTGTCGGTCGTGGGGCTTGAACTCTGGGCCTGGGCGCTGTCCCTCAGCTCTTCAGCTCAAGGCGAGCGCTCTACCACTTGAGCTACAGCGCCACTTCCGGTTTTCTGGTGGTTTATTGGAGATAGGAGTCTCACAGTCTCTCCTGCCCGGGCTGGCTTTGAACCGCGATCCTCAGATCTCAGCCTCCTGAGTAGCTAGGATTACAGGCGTGAGCCACCAGCGCCCGGCTAGATATTATTTTTCTTCACTAGATTCGCAATTCTCCTTCCAGAAACCTAGTATTTCTTTCTTTCTTTCTTTCTTTCTTTCTTTCTTTCTTTCTTTCTTTCTTTCTTTCTTTCTTTCTTTCTTTCTTTCTTTCGGCTCATGTCTTCCCACTGTTTCTCTTTATAAATTACTCATCTGGCCCTAACGGTGACGTTTCTCAACTATCCAATGTTTACCCATGCTGTACATCATCCAGAACTTGTAACCATGCCGCTCAAGTTTGTTTTCCTCAAATTCTAATGAATTTAACCATGGAGAGCTTAAAAAAGGATGAACTGGCCTTAAATGTGTAATATATGGAAGCTGTTTAGAAAGCAAGGTCATTTTCTGGGGTCCCCTAGCCGACACTGTGAAGATCGCACGGCTGCGCTGTGCTGGCCGTGTAGCCTGGCTCTCAGAAGACAGGAAGTGCTCAGGATCTGAGCACAGGGAGGCCCCAGAGGGCCAGGCCAGGCCACAGCGCGCTGGCATTTCCCGGATGGTGGTCGAGGAAGCAGAGCCTGACATACATCTGAAATGCACGTAGCATTTTACGGATTTTAGCTACAGCCATCAAGTGAGTGGACGGTCAGGAAGCTGGGTACAAAATGCGAGGTTGACGGTGAAGTGCGCAGCCTTTCATTTTGGAGAAAATTAAAATGCTAATTAACCAGGAGAGATTAATTTGTCAACCTGTGAGGCATAAGCCTGCGATCGTAGTAGATCTGAAAAGGGGTTCTGCTTCTGAAAAGAAGACAGCTTTCCACAACACCTGATGAGGAAAGTTTAAAATCTTACACAAGGTTACCCTTTTTTTTAAATCGAGGAGAATGTAAGTGCTGGGTGCTGGTAAGGAAAATTAATCACAACAAGATGTTTGTACAACAGCAAGACATAGGTCTCTCTCTGATTGTAACTGTGTGTCCCTTCAATGTAGACACAGGCCATCCTGGTGTCTTGGGCTTTAGCTTAACGGTCTGGACGCATGCGGCCTTACCCTCTCTGCTGGGGTGGGGACTGAGGGCCACACCCCAGCAAAACCTCCTTCTAAACCCTGTGTGAGAAACGTGGTCAGGATACAGAAAACCGGTTCTCAAACCTCTCCTGCAGGGCTGGGTGGAAGCCGTGTGACTCTGAAACTCTGATCTACAGGTGAGTGCGCTGCTTAGTAAGCTCCAACTTTCTAAAGCTTAGATAAAGACGATACCCTATTTATATGAACGATTTGACCTATACCAGACAGTGCCGTGCATTATAATGCACTTCTTTTTAATAAATGAACACAGGCAATACACGATGTGTACTGTTGAAACCATGGAGACCTGAGAGATCACAGCTCACGCTCTTTACCTTTTACCTACACTGTTCTATTACACCTAATAAAAATTAAACTGAGTGCTCTTCAAAAATAAATACTAATACCCCCAAACTTAGTATAAGATTTGAAGGCACGAGGTGGTAGAGTTTTCTCTTTTGAAAACACATAACTCAAGATGATCTCCATGTGGAGCCACCGCAGATTTATTCCATCAGTTATTAACAGCCCCCTTTCAGGTTAATATCAAGTCAACAAAATTTGGAGCACTTGCAACCCTTCTCCCAACGTGTAAATTAGTAATGCAATGACAATATTCAGACAGGCAAATGTAGACGAAGCTCTCTTTGATGACAGCCACATGAGGTAAGGCTTCCCCACTGAGACTGGTGGAAGTTTGTGAAATAGTAATTTGGAGTTCTGTCTCTGTAAGCCTAAGAAGGAAGGGAAAATGGGAAGCAGATTGCAACACCTTTACTGCAATCTAATCATATTACTTTTCTTCATTATTACACAATTTATCATGTGGGTAATATGAAAAAAATACAAAGATCTGCTTGTTGAACTTAAAAAAAACAGAGCTTCTTAATAATGAAATAATATGATACAAAATAATAACTTAATAAATCGTAATTAAGTACTTGACAGGATGGAGTGGCGCAGACCTAATATTCAGAGGCATGGCAAATCCACTCTCGTTGTTGAAGCCTGCCTGTCCCTCCGTCATCCGCCGGGTGGTCCCCATCACTGAACTGCTTTGCAGACGCCTGAAGCAATGTGTCCAGCAATGTCAGATACACACCCTCTCATCAACAACCTCTCCTGTCTGCTCCCAGGATCGCCCCGCTTCCTACATGCTACAGACACTAATAGAACTCAAACCAATGAAATTCACAATCCACAAAGCCTATTTACCTTGTAACTTTACCCCAGAATCCATACATTCCATGGCCGTCATGAGACCTACAGTAGGGTAAGAATATACTGTCTAAGTGAGAGAGCAAAATAGTAAGTATATTGTGTGGTGAGTACCACAGTCAGAAGTCTGTGAGTACAATATGAATAGGAGTTTCACCTACGGAGATCTTATATAACCATGTCTATATAGCTTTTATTACAAAATAACTAATGTGGCCTTTATTATCACACATTAATTCATCATAAGGTAGCTTGGGAAAAGTAGACAATTATCTTCAGAAACACATAATCCCCAGAGGTTACTTGGCAGCTTATTAAAAATAGATTTACACATTGAAATAATATGTTTTGCTTAAAGAAGAGGCAGATTGGGCTGGGAATATGGCTTAGTGGTAGAATGCTTGCCTAGCATGCATGAAGCCCTGGGCTGGAGAGAGATAGATAGATAGATGGACAGATAGATGGATAGATAGATAGATAGATAGATAGATAGATGATAGATGGATGGATAGATAGATGGGCAGATAGATAGATAGATAGATGATAGATAGATAATCTCCTAATGGTGGTGTATTTTGTGGCACTTTTTAAGTTCCCTGTGGTTCTGTCTGGCCCAGGACCGTGGTGCTGTGTGGTGGCTGGTTTTGACAGTTCGGGTTCTGTCTGGCCCAGGACCGTGGTGCTGTGTGGTGGCT
>NW_012267335.1:8564892-8580134 GCF_000151885.1 Dipodomys ordii | reverse complement strand
TCGGGTTCTGTCTGGCCCAGGACCGTGGTGCTGTGTGGTGGCTGGTTTTGACAGTTCGGGTTCTGTCTGGCCCAGGACCGTGGTGCTGTGTGGTGCTGCATGTGCAGAAGGCTCTCCTGGGTCCTACAGAGAAGACCAGAGGCGCCAGTTACAACATCTCTTGACTTCTCAGTATGAAGATTCCTGATTTCAATATTAGTGAGCAAAAGTAGGGCAAACATGGAAAAGAATCAGTCATCTGTAATTCAGTCTTGTTCCCCAGCCACTAAACCCACAAATCTCGTAGGCCGACGCTGAGAGGCTGATGTGGACAGAACAGATGTGCAGTGGGAAAAACGCTCAGCTGACAGGTAAAGTGGGCTGCAGAGCGCACGAGGTCGCTGGAGATGGCTTCTTGCCAGGGTTACCGAGGACCCCGGCTACTGGGCAGAGTGGGTCTCCACTGAGAAGGAAGCCTGGCTTGGGGTCGGAACACCTCGGCACACGCACCTCGCCTGACAGGTGATCGGCAGCAAGGGTGATGACAGTGCTCACGTCTAAGCGATACAAAGCAGAGATGAACAGGAGCTGAATCCTGTTATTTTCTCTGGGAAGAACAGCTTGATATTTGTTAAATCAGGATTTGAACTGATGCTCAGAATATGAATTGCTATGAATAGTGATTATTGACGGTACCCCTGAATATTAAAGATAATCCCTAAAACACAAGATCAGCATGTGTAAGTTAAGAAGAGCCAGGTTTGAAATGTGACTCAATAATTTGGGAAATATATATGGGAAATATAGATTACACAGTTAAACATTTAAGGTAAGAGTAGAGTATTAAAGCAATAATAATTGTCCTAAACACTCTATTTTAAAGACCGATTGTCACCGTTATTTAATAAGAGGCTGAGGTAAAACATAAGAATAGTTACTTAAATCAAAACACTGAACAGATAAATGACTATTGTAATGACAAATTTTGCTCTCCTTGAAAGAAAAATTTTAAAACCTGTATATGGTTATTGTAAATTAAATTAATGTAAGGAAATACTAAAATGTACGTTACAAAGGATCATTTAAAATGCTTCCACCTTGGTTCAAATTTAAGATTCCTTCTCTATTATTAATATGTCCTTCTTCCTTTTACTTTATTTTTCTTTTTGGCGTTCCATTTTCTGTCTTCATCCATATTCAAGGCTACTGGTGTTCCTCTAATTGCTTCTCCAGATGGAATTCAGAAATTGTGCTACATTCTATTTCATTTTCCATTCAGTGCTATCTATTTCTTGACGTTCTCTGGGGCATTCTGCCCACGCGCTGCACCAGACCCCACACCGGAGAGCGGCACCGGAGGACGCGTGGATCCCGTGAGCGTTCCCTTGTGCTTGGGTGGAGGTTTCGTTATCATGGTCGCACTGTCTGTGTAAGCACTTCTGTATTAAAGCAACACTTCATTTCATATATTCCACCAAGTTCTGAGGTTAATTCAGTGGGAAGAGTAGTGCAAATGTGTAAACTGCACTACTGCCAGTGCACGTGTGTATGTGCACTTGTGTGTACATGTGTGTGTGCCTGTGTGTGTGTGTGTGTGTGTGTGCATTGGAACCAGGAGCATAAAACGCACGTGTCTCCTGGGACTCCAGCTAATTTCGTTCTGAATTACAAATGAATTGTATTATTTCTCAGTGTTAAACATGAAATAGCACTGAATCTGATCATCAAAAATATCAATTATCTATGATATTTTGTCTTAGGCAACATAAAAACTTAGAATTTGTTTTATAGACATCTAAAAGTATAATACGATTTTCTCAAATTCATTGTGCTAATTTTACATGTTGAATTATTCTATATGCAAACAGGAATTATCTATTTTCCCATGAAGAAAAGATTCAAAATGAAAATTAAATAGTTCTCACTACTCCCATAAATCTGGTAGATGAAAATCTTACTTCAACATGAATATTGATTTCATGATATGAATGGGGACGCTTTTGTAAGCTTTCTGGAAAATTTCACAGGGTTCTTAGATTTTATGCTATAATATATTCAAAACAAAGCCAAAGCAGCATCATAATAAATTCTCTCACTTTAAAGAGTTTTTAAAATATAACTTCTAGATTATTATAAATCCTAAAACACTGAAAGTCAACTTCCAGGAATCATGGCTAAGAAGATACCTTGATAAAAATGTATCCTCTCTGGAAGATAACACTCATATATTTATTATTTACCATAAAAATTAACTGTAAATCATATACTAGGCTCAAGAGGGCACAGAATTTGCTATTATCTCAAACCTGTCAAGGTCAGTACGATTCATGACTGAAATATGTAAAAATAAAGTGTGTCTGTGATGTTACCCTGTGCTCACCAGTGTGCTTTCCAGCGACAACGTGGGAGACCTACCGCCGGCCCCCTGTTGTCAGCGGGGGAAATTGTCTTTCCTCTCACTGATCATTGCTGACAGGTGGCTGGCAAGCCTGGCGCTGGAGAGCTGTCCCTCAGTTCTACACACACCTGCACCCTCGGGAATAAAGCTCAGCGTGCTCAGGAAGGAGAGCGCCCACGTGGGCTTTTCCTGCTCCGGGGGGCACTTCTCGGCATAATCAGCGCTCTCTGTGAGGAACAATTTATCTGTTTCAGGTTGTCCAACAGCCGACTTAGCAGGTGCTGTGTGGGAGTCCTGTTTTCCTCCCTATCGAGAGACCTCATGGTTTTGAGTCTCTTTATGATAGCAGGTGTCAGCTATAATTAAAAAAAAAAGGTTAATAAGAATACCTTACTGAATTAAGACAGGCGCAGTGGAGCTTCTGTACTGGACGGGTGGTAATGTGTGTGCTCACTAGCACACCTGCACACTCAAGCCAGGCTTACACACCTACACCACACCCACAGCGTTTGTGCGCGTCTCAGCGAGGGGAGAAAACTGGACAGTTCAATACCTGTGACAATGAAAATGAAGGAAACTCAGGCTCGCATTCCTCAACGGTACCAGCCGTTTGACACTTCACGGTTTGGTGGCTAATTTGAACACTTAATTACAAGCACAGGTATTGCTCTGATTTTTTTTAAATAATTATGATAATCATAGAAAAAGTAACTATGGCATTCCAAGTGAGTACTTTCCTGTGCCTGTTTCCTTTTCAGATAAGCCAAAGAACCTGAGCAGAGTGTTATGATACAGAGTGCTGGTCTCCCCTCCAAAACTCCCATTGACCGTGACTCCAGGGCGCCCCTGTCCAGTGGGGAGAAGCGGGGAGATGCCCGGGCATCTCGGCTCCTCGGTGCCTGGCGCCTTCTGGTCTAGCGGGCTGGGGATACCAGAGCCCTGCTTCTCCCTCTGTAGGAAGCACCATGTTCAAAGCACTGAGAGGCAGAGTCTGGAATTTATCAGACACAAACCCTGCCAGTCTCTGGAAAATTCTGTTGTGAGTAAGGACCTACTTGTTATCACAGCACACCCGGGCTAAGCCTACTGCCAAGCTGGGTACTGAATGCCGCTGTGCTAGGTCACCAGCACCACTGAACTAGGTCCAAGCACTGCTGAGCTAGGTCCTAGCACTGCTGAGCTGGGCGGACAGCTCCTTGAGGGATGTAGCAGCAGCACATGCTGTGGCCCCCAGGGGTTGGTGTCTGCCTCGGTGCGTGTGGAATCTGTCTGGTGTGTCTGGTGTCTGTCTTGTGTGTCTGATATCTGTCTCAGTGTGTCTGATATCTGTCTTGTGTGTCTGGTATCTGTCTGTGTGTCTGGTGTCTGTGTCAGTGTGTCTGGTGTCTGCCACCCACATTTTTTTCTTTGTTTCCTTATAATTCATCTCTGCTCTGACAACCAAGTATTGAAAAGTGCGAGAGCCTGCCATCAGTGCGCTTAGACGCTGCATTTTTAAAGAATGTGCATCACTGTTTTCTTTTTTCACCCGGATGCGGAGTGCGCAGGTGGACACCGTGCGGATGAGGGCGGGGATGTGTACCACACGTCAACTGAGCTCTGTGCCAATAGAGACAAATGAAACACATTACATTTCCATGACTCAAAAAATAGGGCTGGGACATGGCTGGAAAGGGAGCGCCTGCCTGGGCCTTGCTAAGCCCAGAGTTAAAGCCCAGGTCCTACTGGTGGGGTTTGGTGGAGCCCAGCGGCTCTCACCGCAGCCCTGGCTCAGGAGGAGCTGAGGGGCGAGGTGCGCCGGGCTGTTCTTCACCCCAGCCGTGGGCAGCTCCGCAGGCATGGCCGGCCACCCACCAAGCTGAGAGCAGCAGAGTCAGATTTCTAACCAGTGCCGTGAAAACATGCCCAAGACTCTGTCTACCTAGCACAAAACGGGTATGAGTGCATGCCAGGGTCATCCTAACTGTGGCAGATAGCATAGATTGGGAGGATCGTAGAGCACTGGTGAGCCTCATTTCCAGAACACAGAATAGGAGGATCACGACCACACAGGGAACAGGCACACCCATCTCTAAAACAACCTGTGCTAGTCCTGTGCTTTTGTGGGAGAACACCTGATCAGTGAGTGTGAGTTTCCAAGTTCAAACCCAAGCACCGCCCAAAGCAAAACCACAACCAACCCAAGCACCACCCAAAGCAAAACCACATCCAACCCAAGACCTGCCCAAAGAAAAACCACACCCAACCCAAGACCTGCCCAAAGCAAAACCACATCCAACCCAAGACCTGCCCAAAGCAAAACCACATCCAACCCAAGACCTGCCCAAAGCAAAACCCCAAGACCTGCCCAAAGAAAAACCACACCCAACCCAAGACCTGCCCAAAGCAAAACCACATCCAACCCAAGACCTGCCCAAAGCAAAACCACATCCAACCCAAGACCTGCCCAAAGCAAAACCACATCCAACCCAAGACCTGCCCCCCAAAAAACCACATCCAACCCAAGACCTGCCCAAAGCAAAACCACATCCAATAGAGGTGAACTATGCTTTTGGAAACACTCCAATTTCTATAGGAAAAAATGCTCTATTTTTGAAGATAATTGTCACTAGTTAATGTAAATCGGTTGAAAAACGCTATGAATTCTTTGGAAAGGAGAAACTTAAATGGGCCTGGAGAGTGAGAAAAGAAAGGCCAGAGGCAGTTCTTTGGTTTGCATATAAATCAGGTAATTGCCTCCTCACCTGAACACCTAGAAGGTCATAGCCTAATTAAAATGATTCTAGAAACATCCAGTCTTACGAGCTTTCTGTGAGAAACAAATGCAATCACTGTTGCTCTTTGTGTGTTTTTCCCGAACTTACTAACATTTCCATGGATTAAGTCCCTTTAAACACCTTCATGCACACTTCTTGTATAGTTGGAGATCAAAGGAGTTTTTCTTTAAAAAATGATAAACACTCACTTTATAAGCAAACATTTTATAGACGGATAAATTAGGTAGGGAGAATTCTGAAGACTTTAAGAATTATTGTTTCGCGATTCCGAGTCTCATCACAGCAGGCGCTGGCTGGCAGGCTTCTGCCTGCCCCACCTCCTCTGCCCTTCCCATTTTTGTTTGGTTTTTCAGAGAGGGTCTCACTGCTTTTCCCACGATTCCCTGAGACTCAGGCTCCTCTTCGTGTTGCTTATAATATGTTCATAGTCCTTAGTTTTATTTATGGAAATGTTGACATGACGTTACTAATTAGAATTATATAATCTTAAGAATATTTCAAAAGAGTTAAAACTGTACATTACCACATAGAAGAATCTGGAAGTAAATAAGTTTTGGTAGTTTAATAAAAGAGCAAGCATATTTTCCATACTAATTAGTTAATAGACACTTTTGGCACATTCATGTGGAAAATTATGCTCAGGATATGAATGATATTTAAATAAGGTACATATTTTCAGAGATCAAAGGATGGTGTGATTGTGAAGTAAGTCCATGAGATAATTAAAGCTCACTATAAGTTGATAGAGATTCTCTGCCACACTCAAACATGGAAGAGAAGGGTAAGTACACATGTGAAGAATAGAAATAATGCTGAGGACTCCTGCAGAATATATTACAGGTATTTAATTCTTAATTGTAGTGATACTTATTTTGATTTATTACTGTTAATAAAATTGACTCGTGATCTGTCAACTATGAATTTTGAATGTGTTCTTTACTTTTATAAGTATGTATGCTATTTTGACAAGATAAGTATATTTTGGAGATAAGTATATTAGAGCTGTGATAAAATACTGTATAAGAACTAGGAAACATAAAAAAGTTGTAATACACCATATGTAAATACTACTACAGCCTAGACATTAAGAAACAGAATAGAAGCTGATTTTCCAAAGTGATAGCACAAATAATAAGTTCTTTCCAAACCAAGCTAAAATATTAAAAGTATACATGAATACACGTAAAAAGTAAGATGTTATAGTTTATGTCCATGAAGATCTTAAAAACTTATGTGACAGAAAAGACATGACAAAGAAATGATATCACTGCAAAAAATTTAAAAAAATATTTTTGAGCAATGTAGATTTACGTTTATTTCCACAGAATGCTTAAATCTGAACTTTTTAATTAGATGTAAAATATACATATATAATCATATACAAATATATACATGCATATATACACATCTATATGGATATGGAGAAAAAGATAGAAGAAAAATATATTTATATTTATTCCTATCCAGTGTATGTTTTTACTATGTTTTGGCAATGTCAGTTACTACGTTAGTGTCATTTTTATTATGTTACCTTATTATAGCGAATGTCAGAAACATTTTTGCATTGAACTCCCATGGACGATACTGCCTTCTGATCAGTTGCAGTTATAGTCACTGACAGGAAAGACAGATTTCCATGTGATCTAATGAGGTGTTTCAGGAAGAGCATCATCTTATGCTCATGGATTTAGTACAACGAATCCAATATCTGAAGTCAGGAGAAAGCTCCAGGCGAGTTGGAACTGAATCCACTTCAAACGCATTAGTCACTTGGGCTGCATCCATCCCGAGCGTCAAAGCCGACCCGTGGGTCACTGCCGGACTGGAGCCTGAAGGGACACCGCCAGCAGGACGGGGTGGTCGTGTCCCGTGGGCTGGACTGGGGCCTGTGGACGCGTAGGTGGGCTTCCAGTGCAGAAGAAGGCATTGTGTGGCTGTGACAACTTACCTCTGTGTTGGTTTCTTGCAAACCTTGGTAGAAGAAGAGTAATTCCCAAGTGATTCCCAGCGAGGTTGCGCTCCTCCCATCGACTCTCCCCAGGCCAGCATGGGTGGAAGTCACCCTGTACTTGATACAATGGCATTTCATTTTTCTATCTCACTTTGCTTTTGGTTTTTGTGACCTTTTTTTTTTGTTTTTAAATTTTATTGGAACGAGATGATGATGAGTAATCCGGGAATGTGATAACTAGTTAAAAATATCGTCGAGTATCAACTACTTGGCTTTCCCTTGGAGTAGAGAATACGTATTTATAGAGAGTGAGTTCTAAGAGGCTTTCTTAAAATAAGATGAGCTTGATCCGTCCAATCTTGCTTCGTGTGGTTTTTCCTCCAGCGCTGGCTGGGGTCGGAGGCCCAGGAGTGAGGGTTCTTTCTGCAGGGCTGTGTCAGCAGCTGGACCAGCCCACACCTGGCTGGAGACGTTTGCCAAGTGCCTCCCGCTGCGGCCTGCGGAGATGCCTTCCTGAAGAGCTCAGGAAAGTTCTCCCAGGGTGCCAGGGCCCATTGCCTGTTAGGCAGACACTTTATTTTGAAAAGCATCTGACAGAATGTGAAGGAAAACCAGTACAACATTGCTTCCCAAATTTAAATTTCATGACTAAGAATTTACTAATTGAATAAAAACGGAGGGGGCTGCTGGAAATTGGTGATCAGTCCAATATGTATACAAAGTTACAACTCTGCATACTAGAGGTTGCCGCTATAATTATGTATCCTATTACATCTGATCACCCTAACACACGTGCCATGTAAGAAATTTACTGGCCATGAAATTCATACATTTATACCCCTGGATCTCTTGTTTTCTGGGCAGAGCAAAAAGAAATTCTGTTCCTCCTCATGCACGCTTACCTTGCATATTCAAAGGACACATGAGGTCCATCCTCCTTTCTGAGAATTGTAGTGTTAGAGACCACAAGTAGGTTCTGTTGCTTTCTAGCTTTATGTGTATTTAACTCCTTCTTGTGTATGTCCCATTTGTTATTCCATGCCCCAAACCATCTCAGTTCATTTCTAGCTTTCCGTATCTTAAAATAGGAATTCATTCACACCTCATTTTAATATGCCACTGTTCCAATCTATAGTTGCCATCTTTTTATTTGCTGTAATAAACCTGTATAATGTCTGGAGAAAGCATCCTGTACGGAACCCTGAATTCAGTTTTTTCTTTACCAGACAATTTAATGTGTTAGAAACATTGGAAGGGATTTTTCCATTTAAGTTGTAACTTACAAAATACACACCCATATTTTCTTCAACTACAACCAATTCAATACTTTGCTAGGTTTTTGGAACACAATGATAAAGCAAAACATGTATACTCTCATTTTTGGAAAATTGTAAATATTTTATCCTTTTATGTATCAGAATATTGCTATTTAGAACATACTTATCTCCCTGTCTTGAGAATTTCCAATTTTCCCATTCTGATTTCCCCCAGCTGAGAATCCTTCTGCATCTTTATGCTGTGCATAATCTCTTTATTCTGGTTTGTTCTGTAATGCATTCCTTGTACCATGGTGATCCAAATGGGGAAGCATTCTCTCTCTTTCTCGCTGTCTCTATCTCTGTCTGTCTGTCTGTCTCTCTCCTTCTGTCTCTCTCTGTGCTGAGTCTGGGCTTGAGCTCAGGGATGGGGTGCTGTCCTTTAGCTTTTTTGCTTAAGGCTGATGGTCTACCACTCGACCCACAGCTTCTCTTCTGGTTAACTGGAGATAAGATTTCACAGACTTTGTTGCCAACGCTGGCTTTGAACCACCGCCCTCAGATTTCCTAAGTCGCTAGGATTACAGGCATAAGGCACAGAAGCTGGGGTAGGAAGCATTTTCTGAATGTAAGGACAATTCCATGTGAGTTCAAATCTTCCAAGAATCAGGTTAGGCTCAGCAGCGCCGGAGGTTGATCAGATGACACGTTACTGGAGTTTAAAGAGAAGAGGAAGAGGCGGAGGAGGAGAGCCTGGCGTGGTGAGGCTAGCCAGGCCTGGCTGGGAGGCGGGGAGGCTGGCGTGGCGAGGCTAGCCAGGCCTGGCTGGGAGGCGGGGAGGCTGGCGTGGCGAGGCTAGCCGGGCCTGGCTGGGAGGCGGGGAGGCTGGTATGGGTCTGGGGTCCTCTGGGATACAGCCACACGCCATGTCAAAGGCCACCGAGCATACAGAAGACGTGCCATCCTGGGGACAGTCCAGTGACGCCGCTGCCTGGCTGTGCTGGAGCTTCACCCCTGTGGCTCTGCCGTGACCCCTGTGGCTCTGCCATGACCCCTGGGGTTCTCCCGTGACCCCTGTGGCTCTGCCGTGACCCCCTGCGGCAGAAGTTCCCACAGGCGCTTCGGGAGTCTGGTCCAGATTCTACTGTGCTGGCCCAGCTGCATCAGGCCGGGAGGAGACTGTGAGCCAAACACAAGCTCAAGCTGCTCCGTTTCCTGGATAATAAGTTCAAGAAATATCTCCAATATAATTCAGTGTCAGAATATAAGTGCTCAGCCACTCATGTTTTAAACAGAAGTGGCGTGGCTGGTTTTTTAAGTCCTGCTTCATATAAACCTTTGATAGCTAATGCTGAATATTTATTTTTTGTCCTTATTTGGCCCAAATCAAGACAATCCTTAGACTGGCTTCAGGAAGATGTGTTGGGGAGGGAAAATTCACAGAAGAAAGAAGACAAGTTCTTTGACTCTCAGGTACTCAAAAGCAGTGTCTTCATTATTTAAGTCCAAAATAAACATATTTTTAAAAAACATTTGGTGATTATTGTGGGTAAAGCATTAGTGTAATTTCAGTTATTACAATAAATTAAAACATGGTAAAATATTGGATCAAATCTTTGTGACAACAGTGAATTACTATATTTCCCTCCATTTTATATCATCATATCTTTTGTAATTTTCCATTAAGGATTTCATGCACATCTGTGGAACTGAAACTTTCCTGGAGCATGGCCTGGACTTCCGTGCTTCAAATACTCTACAACACAATGCTCATGATTGTAGGTATGTAGCCCCAAATCAATAAAACATGTTTAATTGAGTGAAAATTGGAAAACATTGGCAAATTGTAGTACCAGTATCGATATTTTATTTTTGTAAGACCAATTCTGGCATGGAGAATCTCAAGCAGTTTATAAGTTTGCATCAGAAACTATTAATAGTCATTATTCAACATAAAATATGATGCATCTCAGATTGATAAATATTTCAAGACTGAAGAATAAAAAAGCCATTAAGGTAATCCCACAATTTTTATTGCCTCTAAAACCTAACGTAATTTAAGTTTATGAGCAGCCTTCCTTCTCAGCAGAAAAATACATCATCATCCCACTACAATGGGGAAAAAAGACACTCACAATCAATCTTAATCATAGAGATTTAATTTCTTATTAAAATTTCAGAATTTGTTAAAACAATTCCTGACCCTAATGGCTAATCATGACCAACTTTTATGTTCTTTCTAGTTTGTAAATGCCATGTGTAGAAACAGGAGAGAGCGAGGTGATAACCTGACATCAAAAATAAAAACTGACTGCGAGGAGGTGGCACATTTTAATCACTGTCTGGGAACATGATGATCTACCACCCTCCCCCCCCACCGTGTCCTCCTGGGCACCCCCGGCTCCCCACACACGCCCCTTCCTTCAGTCCTTACTGGGCACGCACTAACACATCTTTCCTGCTGTCATGGTGTGAGAATGTGAATTTGCTCGCCGAGTGCGACAAAATCATTTCATACCGACTGACTTCATGGGGAGCATGCATGTAGTCGGGGAAGAGCCCAGGCTCCAGCCTGCCCTGGACACAGCGTCATGGTGCCGTTAGGAAACATCAGGTTCAAGCTTATGTTTGGATTTCATTTCTCAAATGTCCCAAGAAGTTAGCCCGTGGGATGGTGGGGCCACGGCACTGGTTTACGATGTCAGAACCACAGTGATGGATGTCCAGAGAGGGGCAGACGTGACTCAAAGCAATCACACAAGACCTGGGTGCTCCTTTCTGGGGTGTGCTTTCTCTGGGAAGCACAGAGGCAGCCCTGGCTGGCCACCCTCTCCGCCCCTCGGAGCGGAAGGCCTGCATTGGGCAGGAAACTGAGTAAACTGAGACCTACAACTCCCTGGTCCGGGGAAGGCCGGGCAGCAGCTTTGTGGCGCTCGAGGGGCCTTTGACTGGTCTGACCACGGCTGCGGATTCATGGAGATGAGTTGGCTCGCGCAGGAACGAGAGCGGAGCCCAGAGCCTGAATGCAGCAAAGTCAATCAACACCTTGGAACTCACCACGCAGAAGAGCTCTCCTCACACATTTGCATAAAAATAAATTCTCCTAAGCCAGTGTTCTTGTTTTCCTAAGATGTCATTGACGACTGTTTCATGTACCACGAAGTCACGTGCTAAAGTGTTAGAAATTGTCCTGTGCCACACTAAAAATTATTGCCTAGATGTCTCAGAGAGAATTTTTAAATTCAGCAACAATATTTCACATATACCTTTACATTTACTAGTTTTGCATGTTCTGCAAGGTCATATGAAATATCATGATGAAATTTGGGTCCAAATTTAGTGTTGGCCTATTTACTAACAATCTCCATTGTCATTGTGATAATTCAAAGCTCTGGAGCCATGAAACACTTAAGACCATTTTCCAGTGTAGCATTGGGAATTAAAACTCTGTTTAGTGATTTTGATGGGAAATAATCTGGGAGCACTCTCTTCCCCGGCAGCCAGGCTTAGAACCTTCCCCCCTGCCCCTCCCCATCACCTCCCCTCCTCCCTGAGCAAACGCACCAGGTCTTGGAAGAGAACCTGAGACCAAGGCCTCCTCTGGGCTGAAGCCCCCCGGTGAACACAGCTACGGCTGACCCCTGACCCCTGACCCAAGATGAGATGGCTCCCATCTCACCCCTCCATCCCCCACTGACTTCACTTTTCTGCCTAATATTCAAAGAGACCCTGGTGGTGAGGGGCGGCGCCGTTTCCCCTCCAGCCCGGCTGAAGGGGGCCTGGCTGTCCTGCCCAGATCTTCAGCCCCAGTGACACCTGTTGCCGTGTTGAATTAGTCTATCAGTTTTTTTTCTCTCTTTTCTTACAGATGTAGTTGAAAAGTCATGTGTAAGAATGTAACATCATACTTTTGTGTAGTGAAAAATGCCTGGGTCTCCAGAATGTGTGCGTATGTGTGCATGTGTGTGTTATCATTATAATTCAGAAATCTCTCTGGTAAACCTCCTTAGGCGTTATTATGGGCAGTGGCCTGATTTTTCCTTTCATGAATTAGGTTCACCGGCTGCAGTGTTGAGTTCCACGGAGTCACCCTGTTGACAATCCTTCCGGTGGGTTCCAACAGCTCCCGCACCCACTGCTGAGGCCGAAGCCAAGCTGCCCGCAGCAACAGGAGCGGGGTCCGTGGCCCAGCCCCGCTCAGCGCTGGGCCTCTCGGAGGAAATGTTTCCCTGGCTACATTATTTGTACCGATCCTAAAATTTATAACTCCTTCCAAAGTCTGCGTTCAAACCATCAGCAGCTGCACATGCTAAATCAATAAAGTAAGATATTGATTACCTTACAAGAGAGCGTGCGGACGCCTGTCAGCTTCACAGAAACGCCCTGCTGCCTGGCTTCTGCAGGTGAGCTCCATTAGGGTTTTCTCACATGGGTATGTATGTTGAATGGGAATTGGCGCTGTGGAAGCTGGGAAGTAAGTTTGTTGTTTAATTATGCTGTGAGTGGTGACAGCCTGAGGCATATTTACTTGATAATTTATCTGTTATTATTACGCCCATGAATTACTTATAAGGGAGGAAGATCAATATCTTGGAAATTATTGCAAATAATGATATAATTCAGCTGGAGATTGCTTTGCTCATTCACTAATATTAAAGTCCTTGAACAGTAAACAGCAGAAACAATTTCTAGTTTCCATACATACAAAATTCTTACTCTTTGTCTCAGAATGACTAATTTTTTCTCAATAAAAAAACATCTCCTATTGATTTCATCATGTGCATATAAATAAGTATTCTCATACAAGTGTCAATTCACCCCATGCCTTCTCTCCTCCAAACCAGAGATGGTCTGCAACCTGCATGTGGAGAACGGGGGTGGGAGGGGCCCAGGGCAGGGGCACTTGATGTCAGACAGGTGAGGGCTGGGGTGGTGGCCCATTCTTATGTAATTTCCCACCGAAACCCCTTTAGCTGGGTAATTGTAAGTTTGTTGACTGCTTCTGACTGAGCGTAAGTTTTACTTTTCTTTTACTTGGAGCTCAGATCTCACTGTGTTCAAAAGTCCTGCGAGCAGCCATTTCTGAGGCCGTCCTGGCTCCTGGTCTGTGGGCTCTTCACACCACCTCCTCTTGATTTCAAGTCTGTAAGCCGGGAACACTGTCTTCCTATTTGATCATTGATTAGCACACACTGATTGTGTAATTGTAGATGCATTCAGTGCACCATGGATGAAGTGATCCTTCTGTATTTATTTTATTGTCTTTTCTTTCTCCTCATGCTTATTTTCCTAATATTAGGGTTTGAATTCAGGGCCTTGAACTCGCTCCTGTTCTTAAGATGCTCTTCTACTATTTGAACCATTCTTCTAACCCCGACTTTTATTCCGGTTGTTGTGGAGCACAGTCCCATGGATTTTTCTGGTAGGTATGGAGTCACAGTCTCATGGATTTTTCTGGTAGGTATGGAGTCACAGTCCCATGGATTTTTCTGGTAGGTATGGAGTCACAGTCTCATGGATTTTTCTGTCCAGGCTGGCCTAGAAGTGTTGTCTTTCAGGTCTCAACATTCAGTTCTGACCCACGGCTCTCAGCTCTCTTCAAATAATCCCTTCCCTTTTTGTAAACCAAATTAAATTGTTTGTATTACTTTATTTTTCTGCATGCACATGCCAAGAAAGATAAATCTTCAGTGTCCTTCCTGTCCAGAACCTTAACCTAAGGATTGATAGATAGAAACCTAGTAACCTCGCTCTTCACCATCCAGTCATCTTTAATTCCACATGAACCTGATTATCCACTCAAAACGGAGACACGAACCCCACAGACGGCCACACCGCCATTCCTCCTGAGGTGTGAAGACTGTTCACTTGGGACCTGAGCGTGGAGAGGCCTTGGGAGCAGCAGGGGCCAGGACAGCACAGGGCTGGCTTCCTTCCCCTCCACGAGGATCTGAGAGCCCTCTACCCGTGGATTAAATTAAGGACAAATTAAAATGCAAACATGATTCAAATATTTTAAAGTTTCTAAGACATTATAGTATCGTGAGATATCCGCAAAAATAGCAAGCATTGTGTAGGAAGCCTTCAGTCAGCTTTCTAGAAGGGCGTGACCCATTTGGAGTTCCTATTGCTCTGTTCTAACCAAATACCTACTTTCTCGAACCCTCGTCTGGGTAGTCTAAATCGCACTTTTGGAGGTTGTTATAAAAATCATGAGAGCAATTGTGCTTTTATGAATGGCATTTTTCTTTGATTATCAAGACTTAGGTGACCGGTTTAACTAATCATCTTTTAATAATTTTGTATTCTGCCAAAGAGCTCTGTGCATCCATTGAATGTATTAGCAAATAATAGAAACAAATTCAACTGAAAGACACCGCTGATGCCAACTCTTGTATTGAAAAATGAAACCTGACAAATCGAATAAAAGTAAGTGAATTACCACCCAGACATCCACTTAGGATCTGGGAATGCATCTTGACAGGACAGGAGAAAAAATGTCTCCTAGAGTCTTTGCTTCAGGACATAGAATTGCTTTGTTACTTTTCCAAAAGCTATTTTTATAAGCATCAACTTCTCTTTAAAGTCACCATCTTTAAATTAGCATGGATGTCCATGGATGTTTGTAAGAACATTTTTCTCTGATGGATTTACTGTGTAGAACAATTTGAACTTGGTCTTTCTTAAGGCAGTTACTATTTGGCACTGATGTCAGATTATCAGTAAAATATTTGTTGCTGCTCACTTTTGTAGGGCTTCATTTTTTTTTTTTTTGGCTTGTTTTGGGGTCTGAACTCTGGGCCTGGGCACTGTCCCTCAGCTCTTCAGCTCAAGGCTAGCACTCTACCACTTGAGCCACAGCGCCACTTCCAGCTTTTTTT
>NW_012267335.1:8518042-8559537 GCF_000151885.1 Dipodomys ordii | reverse complement strand
TGGGGCAGAGGGATGTGTGCTGTGTTCACACCAGGCCTGGGGCAGAGGGATGTGTGCTGTGTTCACACCAGGCCTGGGGCAGAGGGATGTGTGCTTGTGTGCACACCACAGTCAGCAGCAACACTGCAGCCTCCTAGTGGGTTTTGTAATTTGAATAATGACATTGGTGTAAGTCAGTCTTAATACCTTTTGAGTCAGGGGCTTAGACTTGTCCCTTTACCAGTAACTCACATAAGTTACGCCGTGATTCTGTTGCCGACACTGCCTCTGTGTCTGGTGTGATAACGAGGGTAGCTCGGGCAGACTTTACAAAATTGTACTGCCGAGAGAATGAGTCACAATCCTGGACTCGCAGACTGCTGGTCTCCATTAGATTCACACCCGGGGCCCCCTCCACCCTCAGACTACCACACCTACCCAAGAGGATCCCAGGAGGCGAAGCTAGTGCCCATGCACCACCCACAAGTTTCCCCAGTGCCTCCTCCTCCTCCTCAGTTCCAGTGCCAGTGAACAGCAATCGTCATCAGTCATGAATGGTGTCTTGCTCACGGAGCTGCTGGTGCAATTGGTTAGGAGATCTAAGTGTGTAAGTGGACTGGGAAGGACGTCAGGTCAGAGACTGGTGCCGGCCTGTGAGGGAAGGGAGAGGACACAGAGGAGAGAGAAGTGTGGAGACTATCAGGGGACCGGCAGCACACCGACACTGCAGGCTGGGCTGGGGGGAATGGTTCGGTTCTTCCCTAGAGTCGCGCTCTGCCGGCGCCTTCCTGACCCCTGGGCTTCCTCCCGGAGCCCAGACCTGAGAATCCACGGATTTGTATACAGGAAGCTGCCCTTCTGGGGGTAACTTGTTACCTGGGATGCTGACTTGGTGACATTGTGAGCAGGGGACCTGGATGGGTGCATGAGGAGGAGTTGTGGACAGGTGTAGGAGAAACTCTCTCCCTCCCCCCTTCCCTGCCCGCCCCAGAAGGATCGTGACCCCTTCCTCCTCACCCAAGCCTCCCTCTAACAAGCATGGCCGTGAGACCTTCAAACTGTAGCTACCTGGAAACTCTTGGTAAGGTTTGAGCAAGGCCTGTGATGAACTTGGCCTGCTCTGGGCCGATGGAACCCCCCACGAAGCCCAGCTCAGACTCAGACACAAACCACGCTCACAGGCGGTCAGCTCTGTCGAGCCCCCGTCCACCTATCCACTAGCCGGCACAATCAGAGAGGAGTTCACAGAACCAAGATTTCCTTCTGAACCAGCTCATGACAGCAGGAATTCATGCTGCCTCTTCGAGCCCTGCATTGCTGGTGAAGCGTAAAGAGAAGTGTGAGAGGAGCTTTCTAAAGCTCGCGGTCTACGTGAAAAATGGCGGAAGGGCTGGTGTGTCACACTACTGTGTGAAAAAGGCACGTGTCACGCCATGCGGCCCCTGGATATCCACGCCGCCATTTCTCTTTCTCATTAGAAACACTTCAATAACATTAGCCTTATCTTTCATGCACTCTTGGTTTTCATCCTAAAAGTCAGATTATAAGAAGAAACTAAAATACTCAGCTTTAATTTGCCAGTAGATTTTTTTAATGTTTTGTAATCATAATGTTTAATTTGTGCTGTTCTTAGAACTTTAATTATGAAGCTAAATTGTACTAATGCCCATTAGGTACCCCTTAATTGAAGGCACATCTCATGTCTGATGTGGCAGTACTAATTGGTGTAATTAAATTCCAATATGCATCAGTGGCCTAATTTTAAAAAGTGAATAAAAAGCAGAGAGAAATAAGTCAGCTTGGAGCTGCCTCACTGTGAAATGCGGACATGGGTTTGCATCGGTAATGCACGTCCACCCGGGGCAGGGAGCGCGGCTGTACCTAGCTTCTCCTGGTGACCAGAAGTAGAGTCAGCCATCTTGGTGAGGTAAACCTGCGCATGACTTCAAAAAGAACGTTCAGGAACTCCTCCAGAAGCAGGGTGTGTCTCCCCACAGATACACATGTAGGCCTGAGCCCCCAAGAAGCCACCCTGCTCCCCTCCACTGTCAGAGAGGAGTCAGGTCAGAGACAAAGCCCTGACCTTGCTCGAGCTGGGTCCAAACCACCCAGGAAGTGTCTTTCCATCTTAGCAATGATCACACAGGTTGATCTGGGAGCTGCTTAGGTGAAGTATGCAGTGCAGGGCATTTTAAAGGCGCATGGCTTTAAATGGCATGCATCTTCCCCCGTGTGGGCCTTTCCATCCCTCCCCTCCGTCTCCTTCTCCCCCTTCTCACAGAGTTCACTTCCTGAGAGTGAATCCCGTATCCGTGTGGATTTAACAGAAATGCTGGTGCTCACACAGGGGGCGTGGCTGCTCGTTCCTCGCTGTGAGAGGCTCCATGAGACCTCGGGGCTTGGCCAGGGGCTCAGGGCCACCTCAGCTCCTTTGACTTATGCAGGGTCTCATGCAGAGACTAACAACCTCCTATTGGCGCCATGCTGTTCTACCGGCGGCCTCATGACCTTTTGCCTTGAGATCTGCAGTCATAGGTTGCTGAGTCTGCTTGCTTGGTGGGTGCTATACCATTTGACCCATGCCTCCAGTCCAGATTTTGTGAGAATGATTTCAAATCATAATCTGGCACATCTCAGCCCTTGGAGTTCCTAGGAAATGTACGGGAGCTTGCCAGACTGCTGTGACAAGTTGAACGTGAACAGCCGTCCTGGCTGTCACGTTGTGCTGTCCCTGCAAACCAGGTGGGCAGTCAGGCCTGGACAGGCCAAGGCCCTGCCAGGACTGACATCCACAGCACAGAAGACAGGAAAGGGAAGATCAGAAGCTCCACAGACAATGGCGCCTATGAACTGCTCTGCAGATGGCAACTGCGAGAGACACTAAAGCGTAGAGTCTCTAAGGAAGCATTTCAAAGGTCACTTCTGTTCACCAAGAGGCATGTCCCGGAGAGCAGGGTGGAGGAGTTTCTTGCAAAGCATGCTTATCAATGTGGTATCCCAATACTTATGTAAAACAAGTGCTGACGTAATCGCTACGACTATATGGTAGATGTTTTTTGGTGGCCGATTCCTTTGCTGCTGCTGTTTATTTTTATTTATACTCTTCATAAAAAATATGAAGATGAGACTCACACCTAACCAGATGAGTAAATCAATTACCCAACGCCTAAGTCTTTTAGAATCATAGCAATAATAAGACGTTGAGAAATGAACATACAGACCAGAGCAAAAGCTGAATGTGGTTAGTGTGTTTATTTTTGTGTTTAGTTTACTTTTTTTATTTTAGAAAGATATTAAGAGATTGGTAGACTTAAAATGATGTATCAATGTTGTCCAATAAATTGTGAACTTAAATTAATTCCTGTAAGAGTTGTGGTATATTTTATAAACATTATTCGGGAATGGGGAAGCTAGAACAGAACTGACAGTAAACTAATGTTGGAGCAGACGGGAGACGTGGCTGTCTGCTTTGGAATAGAACATGATTTCCTCTCATCTCGTGTTTTTCACAATTTATGGATTTCCTAACCCTTTCCCCGCATACCCTGCTGAACCTAGAAGCAGAAACAAATAAAAGTCACAAGATGAGAGCTAATTTGGTTGGAACTAGGTTGGCCCCACGGAGCATAGTTAGGAAGTGATTGCATTACGCTGAACATATGCAGAAGCCCTGCAAATTTCAGTGCAGCAGACATAAATAATGTAGCAGAAATATCCACCTGAGAAGCACGTAGCCGCTCCCTGGCTCAAGTTAACAGCACAGTTCTTTACTAATCCTTCCCCCCCCTTTTTTAAAAAGGTCATTTTATTTAAAGACAGTAAAAACCCAAATCAAAATATTTCCCATTGGAGGCTATTCCTTATTTTACATTTTTTCTTTTAGGAGTCTTATTGCACACGTATCTCCCATTCCTATACGTCAGAGGAAAGACATCCTTACTCTTTCTAAAACCCAAAGTGGAGAACTTTTAGAAAATAAGGTCCAAATAGCTTCCTTCATCCTTGGCCCCCCCAAACCCTAATGTGTTGAGATAGTAAAATTCTTCCTCTGATGCTTACATATATACATACACACACACACACACACACACACATTTATATTTTTTTTCTGAAAAACAAAACAAATAAAACCCACCACTATCCCCCTTAAACATAGTGGCTTAGGGGTTATACTTATGAATTGGTTATGGTTTATTCAGCAAGTACTTTTATATCTATCCTAGAGTATTTTTTATGTTTATTACTCATATGGATCATTTCATGTCACTTGGAGATTTATTATTCATCATCACACGGTTGCGTGTGCTTTTCCCCACTTCCCTGGTGGCTTTGGTCTCACCCACATTGAGGAGGCCTCAGCTATGGGCGGATGCCGGAGAGCAGTTCCCGGCTCCCAGAGAACCCTCCGCTCTTCCACCAGGACCCTCGGTCTCCTCTTCAGACCATTCTCCCCTCGGAGTCCCTGGTAGGAAAAGAAGCCCCCTCCATCCTGGGCTCCCTTTAGGGCTGACTAACGTACATGCAGGGCTTGTTCCAAACCAACCAATCAACAAACAATAACGACAACAAAAACAAACCAAAAAAAATGGGTCTAGAAATTTCCTGTGGATGAAATTTTTACTAATCCTTTTAGCAAAATAAAACTTCACCTTTAACAAAATCACCTGGAAAGAATATATTTGGCTGAGAAAAATTACAAATGGAAAAATAACTGAGAAAAAATACTGCAATCGTAAGTTCCAAGTCTACCAGTTTTTTTTCCATATACCATGAGTCAGGCTCTCAAGTGTTATGAAATTTTCATTGGGCAGCACTCTGTTAAGTACATTACCATGAATATTCATTCCAGAGTTCTACAGCCCTACAGCAAGCTATTAATAGAGTGTACAAGTAATATCCAGTGTGCCATTCTGCATCCTCCTTCTCTTCCTACAACTACTGTTGCCCACAGTAAAACAACCAAACACCTAAAAGACGACCTGGCAGTGTGGCTCATGCCTGTAATCATCTTTACATAGGAGGCAAAGAGGGGAGGCTCAGGAAGGCAGACAGACAGTGAGACCCTGTGCGTACACCAAGCAGTAAAGATTGCCTGCAGGCCTGCGGGGCGGCCTGAGTTCAGACCCAGTTCATTGACTAGCACATTCTGCTACATGATTAGAATAACATATTCTTAAGTTAATGAAAGCATTTCCCAAGGTGGTATTAAATTCAGTGATGTAGATCTCTCTATAATTTCACATTATAGCCAGTTTACACTGCACCCTTATTTTGGCTCTGTAATTGCATGTGTATATGTGTGAGCATATATATATATATATATATATATATATAATATGTATTGTATATTATGAACATAATTCAGTTCACAACCCCCTAGTACATTATAATTTTCAATAACTCTTGTTTACTAGATTCGATATCTTCCATTAGTCTTTTGATTTTCATGTTAAATTCTGTATTTCAAATGTTATATTACTAAAATACAGTTTTTAGTTTTGTTAACTTTTTGTGGACAAAGTTTGTTACAATAAGAAATATGTCACCATTTATGGATGACTTGTTGATTTTGTTTAAATTTCTCAGGCCTTGAGAAATGAAAAGGCAAAAGTTAGATTCTTTTAGATGTTGTTGAAATTGCTTTCAAGTTTTTTAGTGATGCACATGCAATGCAGAGTTATACCTTGGAGTTCTGTAGGTGCAAAACCTGACTCTGCTCACCTTGCCACAGCCAGGGTGTGACTGGGCAGGGAGAGTGTGTTTCTTGGGGTTTTCTTGCTGGTCAGAGATGATACATTGAAAACTTTCCATGTTTATGTATTGTAGCTTTCCTTATGCTGGGCTGTTCTTGGTATGCTCATATCTCCGTGGAAATACATAGCCTACGTCCCCCTTGAGCAAAAACATCTAGACAACATCATAAACATGTTTGACTTCTAGGTTAAATGGTTCATTTTCTTTTAGGAGAAAATTCTCCATTTAAGTACATTTACAATGTAATTGCAAAGTATATTTCTATTGTTTGCCACATTGCCACAATAAAATCAGAATAAATGAAATTTCACCAGGTTTTCTCAACTTTGGCTCAAAAGTTGCAAAAGTATTTGTAGTTGCCTCTACTGTCTACTTATTAACTCAAAGAAATATTCACTATTTTAAATTGACTTAGCGTAAGATTAGTAATCCATGTTTGGAAGAACAAATACCTACATGATATCATTTCAAGTCAAGCTCTAGGGAAAATTGCCCAATAAATGGATCATATATTCAAGGTCATTCTCAATTTATGCTTGTTATCTTTTAAAGTAGAATGGGTGTAACACATAAATAATTTACATTTTCTGAACATATTGACAGCTGATGTCCATTAGAAGTTTTCAAGCTATTTTTTCTAATTTTATAACAAAATCACATTATTTAAAAACATTAAAAAATACATTCCTACAGAATTGAAAATCAGCATGCTATTTCTAAGTTTAGAATTGTCTTTTCATGAATATTGAAAAGAAAACCTAGAAAATTACCCCAAACAAATCCTTTGAATCTCTAAGATAATTCTTCACAGAAGTTTAGAACAGTTTAGCACAGTTTAAGTACATTGAGAAAGGCTAGGGAAAATCTGCTATTTACAGACAGGAAACCAAAATGGGAAAAGGCAGGTGTGCTACAGGAGGTGAGATCAAAGAAGCAAACTGGGCTGTCTGGGTCCGTATGCAAACACTGCCCAGCTGGCGGATGAGCGCCACCGTCTCTGTGTTCATTTCTCAAAGTAACTCTGAACGTTGTCTTTTAGCTCAGACACCCCGTGGCCTTCTGATCTACGTTGAAGGCTGCTGTCACTAATGTCTGCATTCACCTGTAAGTTCCCCTCCCAGCTCTCCTAGTGCTAGGGCTAAATTAGGGATAGGGATTAAATCTTCTGTTCTTTCATGCTACATTTTCTTCCAGGGAGATGCAATTCATTGCAGACTTATCCACTTTCCCTTCCAAACTAAATAGACCGCGTTCTCTCCACGTATCTCAAAGTAAAAGACACAATTCAGTGCCTACTATGATATTGGTCCTCCAAAAGGCAATCTATCATTGGAACAAAATAGATAAAATCAAAAACATAGCACCACAGATTGCCACGTAGAATTCACCTTCAAGGAAGAAGGGAGGCTTGTGAGGGAATGCAAGGGTTCTGAAAACCAGGCCTTTAGACAAGTTGGACATTCGTGAGAAATAAACACGGAGCACAGATGTGAGCATCTGTGCAAATGGTGTCAGCGTAAAGCCATCAAAATTCAACACGTGCACAGAGAAATCCGTTGCCTTGGTAACCACGGCAAAGGCACGTCAAATACAATACTGAGTTTAATTTGTGGAATGGAAATAATGATAAATTTCACTTCTTCTTCACGGATTACACTTACTCTCGAGAAAGCATTATTCGCGTCTTGAAAAGAAAGATGGACGTCTGTCACGATGTACAGTGGGACCCGGGGCAGCGCGTCCTGCAGAGGCGTGGGGAAGCGGGAGGTTGGGCGTCCCTGGAGTGGGTGGGCTCCTGTGACCAGAGGGAGGCAGGGGGAGGAAGCTGTTCCATGCCAGGCTGGCACAGCCGGGGCCTGTGCACCCGTGCGTGCAGCAGCACTGTGGGTGCGAGCCACACGTGAGATAGACACCCTGCCCGTAGAGAACGCAGACACAGCACACACCCTTGCCACACAGCCCGACTCCCACCAGGAGCACAGGAGAGCTCCTTCTGACAGCTATCACTAATCAATGGAGCCAAAGGCCTGGGGCTACCTGAGGTTAAGCAGGCCGAACGCCCCACTTTCCTTGAGCACGCCCCTGCGTTAGAAGTCCCCCAGCAACGACCCCTGGGTGCTCGGGAAGTGGCAGAGTGGCTGCAAACATCTGTAATCACTGTGTTTCCGGAAAGCAGAAGTAGGCCTGCGGTGTGAACCCCCGGGGCGCCGGGGTAGTGAGAGCACCAGGAGCACCACGCGTAACCTGGACTCGCACAACGGACGCCGGCCACACGGAGACACACGGAGGCCCTGTCTGAAAAGTAACAAGCAAAAATCGCCGGTGAGATGCCGATGTGGTAGAGGCCTGCCAGGTGAGTAAGCTACTGGGCCTTCAGACACCAGGATGGCACACACACGGCACAGGAGGCGTGCACACACACGGCACAGGAGGTGTGCACACACACGGCACAGGAGGCGTGCACACACACGGCAAGGAGGCATGCACACACACGGCACAGGAGGTGTGCGCACACACGGCACAGGAGGCGTGCACACACGGCACAGGAGGTGTGCGCACACACGGCACAGGAGGCGTGCACACATGGCACAGGAGGTGTGCGCACACACGGCACAGGAGGCATGCACACACGGCACAGGAGGCGTGCACACACGGCACAGGAGGCGTGCACACACACGCCACAGGAGGCGTGCACACACACGGCACAGGAGGCGTGCACACACGGCACAGGAGGCGTGCACACACATGGCACAGGAGCGTGCACACATGGCACAGGAGCATGCACACACATGGCACAGGAGCGTGCACACACATGGCACAGGAGGCGTGCACACACGGCACAGGAGGCGTGCACACATGGCACAGGAGGCATGCACACATGGCACAGGAGCGTGCACACATGGCACAGGAGGCATGCACACATGGCACAGGAGCGTGCACACATGGCACAGGAGCGTGCACACACATGGTACAGGAGCGTGCACACACATGGCACAGGAGGCGTGCACACACGGCACAGGAGGCGTGCACACACATGGCACAGGAGGCGTGCACACACACGGCACAGGAGGCGTGCACACACACGGCACAGGAGGCGTGCGCACACACGGCACAGGAGGCGTGCACACACGGCAAGGAGGCATGCACACACACCCGCAGTTGATGATTTCTGCAGAGTGCACAGCAAAGGTTCACTTCTAAGGCTGGATGTGTTTGTGCGAGTGCAAACGCACTAAATCACCCTTATATTATATATGGAGCAATACCTCGGTCATGTGATAGGGAATGCAGTGGAAAGACAGGCAGGTGGTTAAACAGTCTAGGAGTATGTCAACAGTCGTGTAAACAGAATAAGTTCACTTTCACCTCACATGTGCCAAGCCAGGCTCCAAACCCCAGGCTTCCAGGTTTTCCTTCATCTCCCGAGGTGAACAGGAGGCCCACAGGCAGGGTGAGCCTCGGGAAGATCCAGGGTTGATCACTGGAAGAGCAACCTGTGACTTCACCTTCCTGCTCCTGTGGAGGGGTGAGAAGACACAGCATGTGTGGAGAGGCCCGGGTCTGACACACAGATCTGGGAAACATGAGTGCAGACACACGGATTTTGATCAGACAACGTGAAAATCCCTTCGGGAAGAAAAGGAGCCCTAGCGACTTTGAAGTTGTTGAACTGACACATTCCCAAAAGAGACTGTCAAGGGTTTGTGATTCAAAAAGGAGAGAATGAGAAATTAAGACGCAAAGAAGCAGAAGCAGACCTGAGCATTTACAAACCATGTTACCCAGAGACATAACGCCATACCCTTGAACACTGCTTGATTTTTTTACATTTATCTATATTAGCATTTATTTTACTTCTAAATTCAATTTGACTTTCAATCCCATTTTACAAATCATCCAACAGTTGACTCAAGTTTTCTTTGCCTTTTTCATCGTCTAATGTGTTTTCTCTCTCCATGAATATATGTAGCCTATTTTCCATTCTAATTATGGTTTTCATTTTGCAGCTTTTGCAAGACAATGCACCAATTCATCAATTAATTTATGCTGTGCAGAAAACACAACATGAAACTGAAAAATTGAAAGAACTGCCCTGATCAGCGTACTACTCTTTAATATGTTCATCTCCTGTTCCTTTAAGTTCTCAAATGAAGTAGCATTTACAGGATGAATGTGTAAAAATGAACAATGAACAAACTGATTAAATACTTCCTCACAGACAAAGATGATTGTAAGTCATTTCAACCTACTATTCTCAAAAATATCTTGAAATAGTTGAAGATTTTGTTGAAATTTTAAATTTAAAATGAATGCATATTATGTAAGTAGTATTATGACATAATCCAATTGATGATTTTTATACACCACAATTGTATTATGGTTTTTTTGTTGTTGTTGGTCGTGGGGCCTGAACTCTGGGCCTGGGCGCTGTCCCTCAGCTCTTCAGCTCAAGGCGAGCACTCTACCACTTGAGCCACAGCACCATTTCCGGCTTTTTTCTTTTTGCTTATGTGGTGCTGAGGAATGGAACCCAGGGCCTCAGGCATGCAAGGCAAGCACTCTACCACTCTACCACTGAGCCCAAATGTATTGTTTAAAGGAAAATTTAAGTTCTTTGTGCAAACTCTCTGGATAGCATCACAGTGTGCATACAAGTCTTGCGTGACATTAAATGATGCACAAAACATTTTACTAGCTATTGTTAGCTATGCAAATTATTTTGATAGTCATTACTATTCTATATCTCTCAGTGCTTTAGATACATGTTTTGTAACCTTAAATTTCAGTTATAAGTACACACATATACTTTTTGCTTTTGTTATATATCTTTAGTTTTGATCATTTGTGATAGAACCAGAGAAAGCAACTCTGCTTCTTTCTTTGCAGGTGTAATAAGTTTCCAGCAGCATTTGTTCAAAGTCAAAAGGCGGTTCCTCTATGTTCACCACGATTGTCGTAGGACCCACAATGTTGCTTATATGATAACTCTGAAAGACTGACTTGTGTTTTGTATTATGGCATTCTATGTCACATTAAATTGTGAGTAAAATGTAGTTCAATAATACTGTGATGTATGGAAGTGAGTATGAATATGTAGCGCAGGTGTGGACATTGTAATTGCTCTTTTTGCATTTGTGTGTACCACGACTGGGCTCATCTCAAGGCCTCAGCTCGGTCCCATGGCTGATTCCTTCAAGGCTGGCACTCCACCACTTGAGCCACAGCTCCACTTCTGGCTTTTTTAAATTGCTGGTAAGTTGGAGATTCCTGTCAGGGCTGGCTTGGAACTGTGATCCGCAGGTCTCGACCTCCTGAGTAGCTAGGATGACAGACGTGAGCCACAGTTACCTGGCTTATTTTTTGAAAAAATAAATATCTGAATAAGATGTCTCCTGTTCAGTATGCCTGGTTGATGCAATTATCTCACATTTTTCCAGATTCAAGAAAAGATCATCCTATTATCTATGTGGAATATGCTTATAGCAATTTTTCTTAACTCGTAGCTTCAGAGATAGGAAATACCACGGAAGGAGACTTGGAATCTATGAAGCGCTAGGTCTGTTCTCTTCCTGACACCCTGGGCTGAGCCTCCTTATGGAGCTGTTCTGACAAACTGAAGACTAACAGGTTTCCAGGAAGCATCACAGATTTACTAAGGGTCCCTTTTCAAATATGAAGTATTTCTTTTGTTTTCTTTTGTCAATTTTATTCAAATAAGAATGTAAGAGTTGTCAAATTTAGAGTTCTCCTTTTCATCCAAAGACAGATTTTTAATTTTGATTATTGAAATTATATAGATTTCATTTGGTAGTTATCTTAGTCGAAAATGCATTTCTTCAAGACTACAACAAGCTAACTTGAATATAAAATTACCAAATAAATAATGTCGCTGCTGATAAATTTTAACCTAATTATTCAATACATTTCTCTCCAAAGGAGAATGATTAAATGAATTAAACAACAGTTAAACAATTAGATTCCAGTTGAACATCCTGTCCCCTACACGTACTGCTATTTTTCAAGGACAAGAAGCACATCTAATTGTTTCCTTAGCAGATAAAAAAACAAAACACTACTTAATCTTGAGTAATCGGTTAGTAGCCACCATTAAAAATAGCCCTGAGGTAGCACTACCGCCACCTTGCCCCAGTTATAACTGAGGGCCCCTCCCCACCCAGAGTTCCCTGCCCGACAAGCAGGTGGCTGCGAGGGGCTGACCTCCGAGCACTGGGAATGAACTCTGAGCACCAGGATGACCTCTGAGCACTGGGAATGAACTCTGAGCACCAGGATGACCTCTGAGCATTGGGGATGACCTCTGAGCATGGAAGATGACCTCTGAGCACCAGGATGACCTAAGAGCATTGGGGATGACCTCTGAGTGTGTAAGATGACCTCTGAGCACCAGGATGACCTCTGAGCATTAGGGATGACCTCTGAGCACCAGGATGACCTCTGAGCATTGGAGATGACCGCTGAGCACCAGGATGACCTCTGAGCACTGAGGATGACCTTTGAGCACCAAGATGACCTTTGAGCACCAGGATGACCTCTGAGCATTGGGGATGACCTCTGATCATCAGGATGACCTCTGAGCACTGAGGATGACCTCTGAGCACCAGGATGACCTCTGAGCACTGGGAATGACCTCTGAGCACCAGGATGACCTTTAAGCACCAGGATGACCTCTGAGCATTGGGGATGACCTATGAGCATGGAAGATGACCTCTCAGCACCAGGATGACCTCTGAGCATTAGGGATGACCTCTGAGTGTGTAAGATGACCTCTGAGCACCAGGATGACCTCTGAGCATGGAGGATAACCTCTGAGCACCAGGATGACCTCTGAGCATTGGAGATGACCGCTGAGCACCAGGATGACCTCTGAGCACTGAGGATGACCTTTGAGCACCAAGATGACCTTTGAGCACCAGGATGACCTCTGAGCATTGGGGATGACCTCTGATCATCAGGATGACCTCTGAGCACTGAGGATGACCTCTGAGCACCAGGATGACCTCTGAGCATTGGGGATGACCTCTGAGCACTGGGGATGACCTCTGAGCACTGGGGATGACCTCTGAGCATTGGGGATGACCTCTGAGCATCAGGATGACCTCTGAGCACTGGGGATGACCTCTGAGCACCAGGATGACCTCTGAGCACCAGGATGACCTCTGAGCACTGGGGATGACCTCTGAGTGTGGAGGATGATGTCGGAGCTGTGGGATGGCATCACAGCACAGGGCACCTCCGTGTGGAGGGATGTCGCCCCTTCGCCGTGGTGTCCGCGGGACAACGCGGTGCTGGCGGATGCGCCTCGTGGTCTTGGGCGCTGCTGATATCCGATGTGGGGCCGGTGTGCAGAGGACCCGGCGGCCTTGATAGTTGCATCCCTCAGACTGGACTCCTCCAGATGGACTCCTCCCCACGCTGGACACTGTGTGCTCTGTGTACTCTGTGTGCATGTGTGTGTGCTGTGTGTGGGAGCGTGTGTGCACGTGTGTGCACATGTTTGTGTGTGTATGGTGTGCATGTGTGCACTGTATGTGCTGTGTGCATGTGTGCACTGTAGGTGCTGTGTGCATGTGTGCACTGTAGGTGCTGTGTGTGCAGTAGAGCTCACAGTACACGTGTGTGCACTGGATATTGAAAGGATCTCACATTGCACATGTGTACATTCTGTGTGTAGAGGACATCCTGGTGCATGTGTATGTGCTGTGCGTAGAGAATCTCACTGTGCACGTGTGTGCACTCCGTGTGTAGAGGACCTCACAGTGCGTGTGTGTGCGCTCCATGTGAAGAGAATCTCACGGTGTGCGCGTGTGTGCGCTGTGTGTGCAGCGGACCTCACGGTGCTTGTGTGTGTGAGCTGTGTGTGCAGTGGACCTCACGGTGCGTGTGTGTGTGCTGTGTGTGTGTAGAGGACGTCACGGTGCGTGTGTGTGCACTGTGTGTGTAGAGGTCGTCACGGTGCACATATGTGTGCTGTGTGTGCAGCAAACCTCACGGTGTGTGTGTGTGTGTGTGCACGCTGTGTGTGCAGCGGACCTCACGGTGTGTGTGTGTGTGTGTGTGCGCTGTGTGTGCAGCGGACCTCACGGTGTGTGTGTGTGTGTGTGCGTGCTGTGTGTGCAGCAAACCTCACTGTGCGCGTGTGTGCGCTGTGTGTGCAGCTGACCTTACGGTGTGTGTGTGTGTGTGTGCTCTGTGTGTGCAGTGGACGTCATGGTGCGTGTGTGTGCACTGTGTGTGTAGAGGACGTCACGGTGCATGTGTGCGCTGTGTGTGCAGCGGACCTCATGGTATGTGTGTGTGTGAGCTGTGTGTGCAGCAGACCTCACAGTATGTGTGGGTGTGTGTGCTGTGTGTGCAGCAGACCTCACGGTATGTGTGTGTGTGTGTGTGTGCTGTGTGTGCAGCAGACCTCACGGTATGTGTGTGTATGTGCGCTGTGTGTGCAGCGGACCTCACGGTGCGTGTGTGTGTGTGCGCTGTGTGTGCAGCGGACCTCACGGTATGTGTGCGTGTGTGAGCTGTGTGTGCAACGGACCTCATGGTATGTGTGTGTGTGTGCACTGTGTGTGCAGCGGACCTCATAGTATGTGTGTGTGTGTGCACTGTGTGTACAGCGGACCTCACGGTATGTGTGTGTGTGTGCTGTGTGTGCAGCAGACCTCACAGTATGTGTGTGTGTGTGCGCTGTGTGTGCAGCAGACCTTATGGTATGTATCTGTGTGTGTGCACTGTGTGTGCAGCGGACCTCACGGTATCTGTGTGTGTGTGTGTGTGCACTGTGTGTGCAGCGGACCTCACGGTGCGTGTGTGTGTGTGCTGTGTGTGCAGCGGACCTCACGGTATGTGTGTGTGTGTGCTCTGTGTGTGCAGCAGACCTCACGGTATATGTGTGTGTGTGTGCGCTGTGTGTGCAGCGGACCTCACGATATGTGTGTGTGTGCGCTGTGTGTGCAGCGGACCTCACGGTGTGTGGTGTGTGTGTGCGCTGTGTATGCAGCGGACCTCACGGTATGTGTGCGTGTGTGTGCTGTGTGTGCAGCGGGCCTCATGGTATGTGTGTGTATGTGCGCTGTGTGTGCAGCGGACCTCACGGTATGTGTGTGTGTGTGTGCTCTGTGTGTGCAGCGGACCTCACGGTATGTGTGTGTGTGTGTGCTCTGTGTGTGCAGCGGACCTCATGGTGCATGTGTGTGTGTGCGCTGTGTGTGCAGCAGACCTCACGGTATGTGTGTGTGTGTGCGCGCTGTGTGTGCAGCAGACCTCACGGTATGTGTGTGTGTGTGTGTATGCTGTGTGTGCAGCAGACCTCACGGTGCGTGTGTGTGTGCGCTGTGTGTGCAGCAGACCTCACAGTGTGTGTGTGTGTGTGCGCGCTGTGTGTGCAGCAGACCTCACGGTGTGTGTGTGTGCACTGTGTGTGCAGCAGACCTCACGGTATCTGTGTGTGTGTGCTCTGTGTGTGCAGCGGACCTCACAGTATGTGTGTGTGTGCTCTGTGTGTGCAGCGGACCTCATGGTGCATGTGTGTGTGTGTGATGTGTGTGCAGCAGACCTCATGGTGCATGTGTGTGTGCGTTATGTGTGCAGCAGACCTCAAGGTGCACAGCACACTCTGTGTTCTTGCCACCGACATGCCTTGCACACAATAGAGCAGGAATGGCAGACGCCCCTCCTTCAATGGAGGGGACGCCCTGCTCAAGTCTCCGGATTTGCTTCTTGTGTCTCATATTAATTACCTTCCACCTCAAGTTTCCTCCTTTGGCTTTGTCTTAAATACTTTAAAAATATGCATATACAGGTATACACACACACATGCACACACAGATGTACAGAGTATAATAATACAGCTTACATACTACACGTTAATCCAGTTATGATTGCCCTGACAAGTTATTCAATATCATTTCCTTAAATAGTTGTGGTAAGAATTATTATAAGACTTCCCTCTTACACCCAAAGGTACAGTACATTAATTATTCTTTTACTATTGATACTCCTATTGCAATTTACTTGACGATTTGCCAACATTTGGTTTGGTTTTGCCCGTGGGAAGAACAGAGTGTGACAGAGGTAGGGTGGACTGACACAGAGTGTAAACACGTGGAGGTGCAGCAAGGGCAGGCCAGACAAGGAGATGACGGTAAGCCAGGAAAACCACATGGCCGTGAGCGGAACGGCCAGACAAGGAGATGACGGTAAGCCAGGAAAACCACATTGCCGTGAGCGGAACGTGACTGAAGCAGAGTGCCCCTACCTTGCAAGGTCAGACCTACTCCAGCTAGTGTGTGTGTGTGTGTGTGTGTGTGAGAGAGAGAGAGAGAGAGTGTGTGTGAATGTGTGTGTGTGAGTGTGTGTGACTGTGCGTGTGAGTGTGGTGTATGTGAGTGTGTGTGTGGTGTGTGAGAGTGTGTGTGACTGTGTGAGTGTGTGAGTGTGTGTGACTGCATGTGAGTGTGGTGTGTGTGAGAGTGTGTGATGTGTGTGTGATGTGTGTGAATGTGTGTGTGTGTGAATGAGTGAGTGTGTGAGCATGTGAGTATGGTGTGTGTGAGAGTGTGTGTGGTGTGTGTGAGTGTGTGTGACTGTGTGTGTGTGTGTCCATCCATATTCTGCTGTGACACTACCGTCAGTGTTTCATTTTTGCACTTCGCAAAGTTTCTCCCATCCCATACGATTTGGTTGTTCCCCAAATCTATCTTCACCATTAAGAAGCCAATCACACAGCTTCGGATACCCCACGGCCCACTGGTTGGATCTTTGGGTTCACAATGAGCATGGATATGAGGTTAAGATTCTGCAATTTATGGCTCATAATTGCTCCTTTTTTTTTTCTTTTCTGTTTTTCATTAAGACGTATGATCAACAGTGCGTGAATTATCAATAGATACCTTTTATATACTGAGATGAGATTTGTATCTGTTGGACTTCTATCAAAAGCCACATTTCCACACGTGTGAAGATTTGACTATGAGCCTTTTAATCATCCAGATTAATTTATTCCTATTTTCTCTCATGGATAAAACAATCTAAATTATTGTATTGTATAAAGTTTTGTTATTCAGCAGAGCAAATCATTCCTTCCCCCTATCTTCAGGACTTAATTCACTATTGTTCTCTAATTGCTGTCTTTATAATAATCCAGCCTTGTATGTGCATCAGTAGTTCAGTGAGTGAACAGATAATGCTTCTTTTCCTTGCTAGTTGGTCTTAGTTTTCTAGTTTAATTTTTTCTAAATGAACTCTGCTGTTATAACATTTTTAACTCAAATGCTGTTGTGGTTAATTATGTACCTGCCACTTGAGACGAATGAGGAGAAATATCTGTGGGAATGCAGGTACTGGGAACTAGGTTCATCCATGGTATTCCGATGGCATGCGCGGATGCTGACGGTGGGCAGCAGCTCAGCTCTCGCTGGACCTTTGTGAAATTCCTTCAGTGATGAATGCCGGGTCCCGATTTGCTTCAGGATGTACATAACATTATAATCTGCGCTGTTGTCGTTTCCGTTTGGATTAATCAGTTGCTTGAGTCCATGCATATCTAGTTTCATTTTATTTTCCTTATTATTTAAGGTCTTGCTTCCTTTTCTATTTGTCTGTCCTTTAACAAAATGACCGCACCAAGGATTTCCGTGCTTTCCCCGTCTTTCCCGAGCCGGGAAGTGGCATGGATGGGCGTCTCCCACCTCCCACCAGCAGGGAAAAGAATCCGTTTTCATGAAAGAGATGAGAGTTTGGAGAGAGGAAGAGAGGACGAGAACAGGAACCCAGGCTGAGGAAGCAGGAAAACGGAGAGAAGCCAACTCAGGGGAGAGAAGCCAACTCAGGCCCAGCCCGGCAGGGCGGAGGGGAAGTGATGTTCCCAGGCACCACCACCAGGTCACAGACGCTGTGGCTCGCTGGCTGTGAGCTGGCTCCCGGAGAGGTGCAGACGCCTCGCACACTGCCCGGGGCTGGGATATCTTCTTCTTCTAACTCCCGTTGGCTTTCTGCACGCAGAATCACGGACGTCCTGACCGTGTTCTGCAGAAAGCTCTACGCACCGCTGATGTGCGCAGAGCGGCTGGGCGAAGTCTGAGTCACCAGGGAAAGGCGTCAGAAGGCCGGAGCAGGAAGGCAGGATGGCAGCGGGTGTAGGCTTCTGGCAAGAGGGCAAAGGACGGAGCTGCAGCCATCCAGCTACACAAAGGGCAGCGTTGCCTGTGAGGATGAGTTCCTTTTTCCTGGTGCACCTGCATTAAGACAGGCACACTAGGGAAAAGTTTTTACGTAATACACGTCTGTACATGCATATAGAAGTTCATATTTTTATTTCCTTTATGGTGTTTCAAATGAAGAAACTATGACTAAAACTTGGAGAAAGTATTTTAGAGTCAGTGAAGAAACATAATTAGTAATTGGATCAGTTGAACGGTGGTGAACTGGTCCTGAGCAGTTTCCTCTGCTGACTCTGAAGTCATTTTTGGTGAATCGTAGAAACAGATTGTCCATCTGGTGCCATGAATGACACAGTAAATATTTTTATGTCCAAACTAAGTTCATGCAGGGTCGACCTCTTTCACGTATTTCTTCTGTGTATTGACAAAGTCTCATGATGTTGCCGTCTGCCGCCATGAGTAATGAGACCAGGCACTTGCTCCTTTTGTTACTTCTCAAACCCGACAATCAAGAGGAGGGGAAAGAATTGCCCCAAACTGGTCACTAAATTCTCCAGGCATCTGTCAAAACCTGCTGTGGGTGATGGTCCAGAACATTTGACATTGAATTACTAGCAATGTGTGCATTCAAATTCTTTATCCCCGAGCTTCACGGAGGAATTTCGAGATTGAAGACTTCGCACGTGTTATCATTTTGGTTTCCTTGTTTCAAATACTCAGAAGTTATTCTTGTTTAATCTGTCCTACTCTGACCTTCTCCATAAGAAAGGGAAATGTAAATCTCCCAGACAGCAGAGAACAAACTGTCATAAAAATAAAACTGTGTTTGCTAACAGATGTGGCTGTGTGGCTCAGCTCCAAATGAACTGTCACTTCGGTTGCTTCAAGTTCTGCAGAGAAAATACTGGCTTTGTAGCATAGAACATGAGGAGAAATACTTAGCCTATCCATGTTTCTAGTCATGAGAGCCATGTGTTACTAACAATTACAAAAAGAAATGGACGCCCCAATTAACCAGGGCAGCACAGGTGAGGGGAAGACGTCCCAAAGCTGGGGGCAGAGGAGGAGGAAGCAGGGGTCAGGGGCTCTGATCAGGAGAGATGTTCCTAAGGATCATCCCCCAGGGGCAAAGCACCTGGCACTACTGTTTACTGAAGGTCAAAGAGGAAGAGAGGGTAGGGAGAGGAGAGCCTTGGAAGAAGCCAGGGCCTGCTGAGGGCAAGTATTTGACCCTTCAGTGGGACCATGGGAGACCGTTGAGTGCAGGCAGTTCCCCTGACTCCTCCCTCTTCCCACACATCTCCCTGTCTGCCTCTTACCTAATCATCCTGGAGCTGTGGAACCACAGCACTCCTCCCCGTGGCTCTCAGCCCTGGCGACGCTCAAAAAACCCAGGACCGAATGACTTGTACATCTCATTGTTGCAATGGGTCCACTGTATCCCCAGTTAAACGATTTGTTTTTTCCCTTCCCCGCCACAAATTATACCAACATCAAATACAGTGAAAGCAAGAGTCTTTGGCGGTGTGGGGGAGGGATGGGGGGAAGGGATGGGAAGGGGAAACAAAGGAGGAGGCAACAATGCTTGATAAGAAAAATACTCATTATCTTGCCCATGTAATTGTAGCTACTCTGTACAGTATTTTCACAATTAAAAAAAAATCTTTAGGAGTCTCATACAGGACTGTTTTATGACTGTTCCCCTATGTTAATACCGGAGTTAAAATGGCTATAGGTTGTATGCCAAGACTCGATGTGAAGTTACATTCCTAAGTTCATTTTGTCAAAGTCTGGGTTTTTGTATTTCTTATTAAATAAAAGCAAATGCTCCTATAATTCATTAAAAAAAATCAGGACCACAGAAGGAAGGTGTAGCTTTACTATATTGAATTGAAAATCTTTCTCTACAATGTATCTTTTATTCTCACCACATTTTTTTATCCTTCTGTTACTTAAGCAGAGGATTCTGGAAAGGTAGAAGGGAGCATTAATTGTACTAACAAGAATCAGAGGATGATTACAATATAAATTCCCCAAAGGAAGCAACCATCACGATTGTACCCCATCACGGCCAAGCACGCGTGTCTTTTAAATAGAAGGCCTTCTTTTTCTTCTCTATAAAACAATTACAATATGATAGTCAGAATATTATGAGGGTGAGTCACAAAGATTCTAATAATACTACTGGTGGAAAAAGTATTGAGGAGGTTTAAGGACCAAAGAATATTTGTTTAATAGTGTCAGAACTCATTTTAACACCATGAAAAGGGTATGTATTTGTTCAATTTTCACTCCCTGCACAAAGCATTAGATAAAAGAAGATTTTCAATAATAGCATTTGAGTCTTACCAATCCTTTTAGTTTTGGTATAACAAAAAGACTATTAGCTTTTACTCTTGTTGTGTTGAATTTTGATGATTTCTGACAGTTCTCACTGAGATGCTGAAAGAATTGAGACTTGCCAGTGAAAGAAGTAAGATTTCATTAAATTTACCAGCAACAAAACCACTCTTCTGTCTCGTCACGTTCTGATCTGCTGTCTTTTCTCTCCTCAAAAATTTATTTAAAAGGCAAAAAAAAATTGTGTGTGCCTTGAAGAGCTTTTTCATTGTCAACAGAATAGGCAAGGCTTAACTTAAGAAAATTTACACTCATACACAGGATGAACACAAATTATTAAGGAAATCAATCAAATTTTTATATTAGCATGTTGTGATCATAACAAAACATTGCACAGTCAATTATTTATTCATGCATAAAGTATCATCCACTATTTGAATCATAACACAAAGGTATGTAGAGCTAAAATGTTATCATTTTAATGAGTGAAGAAATGATCTTTGTTAAAGTGAACCTATTTTGTTAAATTCCATGCCAGTGAACAGCAGAGTTACTCCAAATATTTTAAAATATTTTCAGACCATGACTACCTTTCTCTTTATGTTTTTAGTTAACAATGGACTGTGTAATTTGTTATATTTAATTGGTACCAATTATCCACACATTGTCAGTGAGACAATTTTAAGTTGAGCATATGGGGGCAGAGAGAAAGGTATCATTTGCTCAGCCAGAGAAGAAATATTTCAGAGAAATTATTTCCTATAAAATTCATCATTTAGTCTTAGAAGCATTGAAGGAAATACAGCTCCACCATTTTCATTAACTCAGGATTGTGCTAGGCTACTAAGTATGTATTTCAAAATATGGCAAGTAAGATACTGATAGAATCTATTTTATTTCAAAGATTTTCACCTTTAAACCCAGTGACAGATAATCTGCAATAGTGTGTATTATTCTCCAGGTGTTCCAAGAACTGTTCGCCCTGCTGTTGGTAATTATGACACAGGAGTACCGGGAGGATTTCCACATCCGTGGTTCACGCTCTGTAGGTGAATTGGACAATGTCACAGAGCCAATTTCCAAAGACCTCTAGTCTGTTTTCATGAAAAGTCAAAGCCCTGCCTGGTCAGCATCAGGTTTCTGCTGGGTGGTGCTGTGGTCAGATGCACGGCTATCCTAGGCAGGGGTGGGGTTTGGTGGATTGGCTCTTAGGCTAATGAAGCAGAAAATGAGCTCCAATCTGGTGTCAGGCAGCAGTCACTGGACAGGAGGAGCTAGAGAAGAAAACCGCCAAGGGGAAATAAGATCTGTTTCCAAGAAAATGGAGTCCACCCAATCTGCAGATATTTACCCTGCTCTCTTGCTGAATCTCGATCTGATATTGTTGACAGAATGTGAGGGAGCCATTGCTCTGCTCTGTTTCTTGTTATAAAAATAACTATATTAGAGTAAGGACCAAGCGGGGATAATTGACATGTTTATTTCCATATCAAATATAAGGTCAGATATAAGGAGAATGCAGTAGAGCGGTGTTTATCTAGGTCTACCAAGGAACGTGCTTACTTTGTCACTGTGGAGCTCAGTTACATGACAATGAGAAAATGTAAGATAAGATAAATGGGAAAAGTCTTTATTTTCTGTCTGTCTGTCTCTGTTTCCCTCCTCTCACTTATTCATGCATCTCCTCAATACTACAAGCAGAGTAGACAGGAAAAGTAGTAAATTGTATGGGTGACATCATAGAAACCATGTGACGTGGTGCCTCCCATTCAACATCAGACCTGGCGATGAGGAGGGAGCGCAGCCCCAGCGTCCTGGCCAGGGACCCCGCCAGCATCCGGGCCAGCGTCCCGGCCAGCGTCCCGTGGGGTAGTGGAAAGGAAAAGAAGAAGGGAGAGAGGGTTGCAAAAGCCCTACACCAGGAGACCACAAGAAGAAATCATCAGAATACGAAACCCCAGAAAAATCAAGAACAGCTCCCAAACGAATCAGCCAGTCATCAACACACAGGGGAGGGGGAGGAAGAAAAAGTGGAGAATAAAAATATCAGATAAAAGAAAGTATATCATTTTCAGATATAAAGACAATTGGAGGAATTTCATGCCAATTATTAATAACACAAATATACTTAAGCTAAACAAGATAAAAAGACAAATGCAAATTCAAGCCAAAAATGGTCACTGACACATTGGAGGAAAAAAAAACACTTCAATAAAGAACAAGGGAAAAGGCAAGTAATGTGTATATTATGGGTGGTTACTAAGGAGAAAATAGAAGTGAACATATCAACCATTTGCACCTGGAGGTATGCAGGTCAACAATTTTCACTGAACACAGAATTCTTGAGAGTAACACTGTAAACAGAAAAATAATGATCTGATTTAATGATTGTAAAGGAAAGAACATGATAGTCAGATGACATTTTATTCATGCAATTATGGGCAATGTCTAAAGAATCTGGTATACCCTAAAGAATAGGCAACCTTGAAGACATATCCCCATGATCAGTTCCTGAGAAATCACACAGTTAAGGACATTCAGAGATCATAGATAACACCTACAGATAAACATGTTTAATTTCAGAATTAAGATTAGTAATGAGAATAATGTAACAAAATATGCAGCAATATAAAATGTGGTAATATAAAAATATAAATTACAGTGAATAAGAAGAGGATGAAAATAGAGAAAAAATATCCTCAAATATTTCAAGAGAATTTACCATTAAAAGACATTGACTAAATTAAATGGTGGATGAAGGAGAAGAAGGGAAAGATTATTCCTTGAAGAAACCATAGATTGTATTCATGTTTAGTAGAGGTGTCATGTATTAATGAAATGGTAATAGATAATGACAGATACAGCGTAGTAGAAACGTGCTGAGCATTGTTATTCCTCCTCAAACAAGATTTTTACACAGATACGTTATATAGCAGAGACAAAGAGAAAAGAGAGCAGCGTGGGGGCCAGGGTGTTTATTATGGAGAAAACCAAATCAGAATCTATGCCAGTTGCACCTGAATGCAGGAAGAGACTCCAGGGGAAGGGGACCCCTCAGCCTGGGGAGACTCCAGCCATGCTCACCGCCGACCACCCCCAGGACTCTGAAGAGCTTTCCTGGGGAAGATGCTTTGTCAGGGCAGCTGAGTCTGATTAGCACAAGCTTAGCAGAGTGGGGGCGAGCACAGGTGAGGAGGAAGAGGTTGTGCTGGAATGGCCCTGGGAAACGCGGGGAACAGCTCGAGTTCCAAGGCTACAGCCAGTCACAACCCAACACAGTGCCAGGCTTGGACGGTCACTCCCACAAGCCAAGAGAGGAAGGTTTGCCCTTGGGACTAGCCTGGGAGAAAAGACCCTAAGTCAGAAATGACCAGCCAGACAGGGATGTGGCTCGAACCTAGAAATGCAAGTCTCTGAGTTCAAAACCCCAGGGTGTCCAGGGAAAAGAGCCCAATATTATAAAAATAATACTGTGCTATCCGTTACATAAAAGGTTTGTAGAATTATGTTTTTGTAGTTAAGAAAGTAGGTAGTTAGTTAGGCCATGTAACTAAATACAAAACAAGTGGAGAATCATGTAGAACTTGAGCTTTAGTTAGGCCATGTAAATAAATCAAAACAAGTGGAGAAGCGTGTTGAACTTGAGCTTCAGTTAGGCCATGTAAATAAATCAAAACAAGTGGAGAAGCGTGTTGAACTTGAGCACCTGTGGAGAAGCTGAGGCGTCAGGAGAAGCCTGTCACCGTGTTGGTTTTAAGAAACCCTAATGGAAATGTGTGGAGGGGGCGGGAGTTGTGCGGCGGCGGGCCGGAGCGGGAGGGGTCATTACAAGAGCACCTCCATTAGAATTGTGGGTTGCTAGCTAGGGTACAGTTGGTCCTTTAAGCCTAGAATCGTGGCAAACTAGAACACGTAAAATATTCTCGTTAGAAGAGCAGGAAATGTGACCTCCACAGTAATAAATACGTATTAGAAACACTCAGCTGTCATGTGAAGCACAGTTCCAGGTGTTTCCAACACCATAGAGGTGACTGCTTAACAACCACATACGAAAGTTGGCCATGAATAAGCATGGCATAAAAGGACAGTGATTTATCTAATTATAACTGAGATCAAATTGAGAAGCTGGTTTCTCACAAAAAGTTAAACAAGAATTGAGTTAGTATACCAATGCAGGGACACCTGTGTGCCCAAACACACACACACACTAGGAATTTTAATGACGTCCATTAACTCATGATATGTGTTCTTATTGAGATAAGGTTTTAAAAGTGCCTCATTAACCTGAAACAAGTCTTCTAGAATCTTCTAATAAACATCTAATTGCGTCATGAAGAAGTGGGAGCAGACTGCCTCGCAGCCGGGCTGATTTCATTTCCCTCGCTGCGGAGCACAGCAGCACACACTCAAAACCAGAAGCAGTGTTCACTTACTCTCTTACCGCTCTGGGCTCAAAAATCCACGATCCATTTCACAGGACCACATTCGAGGTGTGGGTGCAGCTGTGCTTTCTGGAACTGCTTCCTCAGCTCTCCTCTCTGCCTGCTCTGCTCTGGGCACTGATGGTGTTGAGAGAGGAGACTCTGAGGGAGGAGAAACTATCCGCATGTGTGAGGCATGGAACGGGCAGGATTTGTACGCATTTGATGAGCTACAGAGTCTGTGTGAGAGTGTAGAGGAGAAAGGATCGACAGACGGCAGCAGGGCTGACCGGGGGAGCCGAGCGTGACCTTCCGGAAGGTCTGGGAGAGAGCTCCGTTCACACTGTGCGGCTTACTTTTGATGGCTATATTTCGTATCGCTTTTTCCCGTGGCTTCCTGGGTTGTTGAAGGTTGCCGAGCGGCGGGTGGTAGTCACGAAGGCCATGAGGAACACAATCCTGGCCCATGCAGGTTCCACACCATTGCGGAGTCAGTTTTGCTGGGTGTGTGTGTGACTATATTTGACCCGTCTCTCTCATAGATGCTGATTTTGACTGCTAACCGTGGGCTGGGGTGAGGGAGATGGAAAAGGAGAGATCTCAGGAGGCTGTCTGGTCAGTGAAAGCGGTCCAAGCAAGGATGTCATGCTGTCATTCACTCCAGGACGTTCGCTGGTAGAGCAGAGGTTGACTCTTTCTGTATGTTCTGCTCCCAGAATTTTGATCCTTGAGGGATCAGAGTTCATCAGACACTCCCATTACAGAAATGGCGCTTGTAATTACACACGGGCCCCTTTCTTGCTCATTTCTTGGTGGGGTGGCTGTTGTTTTCTGTACTGTGTGTTACAAGACTGATAGACCTTTCCATGGCGTCTAGAACCCCGTGGTACCCCCAATGTAATGGCTAGAATGGATAAGTTACATAGCAAACAAAGAAAAGGGTCTGTTCTATATTAATGTAGCATGTTATCTTTCCTAAATGTGAGAAAAACAACCTTGAAGACAGAAGCAAGGAGAAAAGAACCAATCTGTAAGTATATATTTTGAGGGCTCAGAAATTTTCTTGCCTGTTAGCTGCTGAGCAAGGGCAAGGTGTTCAGGCAATGAGGATTTATTAGTGTAAGATGACATCCTGACTTTTACACACTGCTGTGGTGACTTACACACACAGCCTCACCCTTGAGCCTTGTGATAGAGTTCACATGGCCCAAAGCCCGAAACATCCGGTCACCAACTCTTCGCAGACAGGGCTGAGGGCTCTGACCCTGGCAAACACGGGCTTGTTGTCATTAGAGAATCGATTTTGCTTGGGGTAGCAGTGTGTGATTACCTTTCTAATGACAATAATTGTGACTGCCTCTGGACAGAAGATTCCAATTATTTTTAAGGTTTCATTATTAGGAATGGTTCTTTTAATTAAGCCATAGTTTATATTTCAACTATAATTAATTAGTGGAGGTATATTGCTTTTATGGAATATAATTAATAGGCAGATAGTTTACTGCCCTGCAAGGTACTTATAATTTTAATGCCTGTGACTTTACAGGATTTAGATAGAGTCTGTTTGTTATTAATTATGTCTCAGATCATCTAGTTTATGTGCTCTGTCTCCTGTATGGCACATTATTTATGGTTGCTGATAATTTATGTGGGGCTTAATTGTTGGCTAGGAGAGAATTCATGATGATTAAGTACACTTTGCAAAAATATGCCTGAAATGAGAGTGGAGGAAACAAATTCAGATACTTATTTTAGTTGTCTTTTTTTTTTCCAGAGCTGAGAACCGAACTCAGGGCCTTGCGCTTGCCAGGCAGATGCTCTTCCTCTGAGCTAAACCCCAGCCCCCAGATGCTCATTTTAAAAGTTATATTTCCATTTGAGCAAATGAAAAGAGCATTTCCAACTTGACCATCCAGAAAAATGAGCAGTTTTATAATCACTTTTATACTTTTGAATTAAATGAGTGAAGATATAGCTTGTGTTTCAAGCTCTGCTTTTTTAAATTCACCTCCAACATGGTTATCTGGTTTTATTATAGAAATAAGTGCAATTGGAATAGGTTAGTGAATATGTATGAATAACTCTGGGTCACAAAAATGGAATTGTAGAATCTGAAATATTACTTTCATATATTTGATGTGAAGATTCAGGTTTGTTTCTAAAATTCAGAGACATGAATTTTAGGTTGTATGGATCTCTGTGCTTGACTTGTTTCCACAATTTTTGTATGCAGTTAAATGTGAATTAATTCAATAAAATAAATTTGGGTTACAGATGATACATAATTTCAGAGACATGTTACATAAAGTGCGGTGGAACTTTAAAGCAGATTCGGGTTATTTAAATTTTTCTGCTGTCCTTCCTCTCCTTTCTTTGGGAAAACGTTCTTATTCCTTGTGCTTGGCGATTTCAATTCTGTAAATATATGCAAGATTATCTGATATGAATACTGATTATATTTTAATAGTGACCTGTATGTAATTTAAAACATACATGGTATTGCTTCTAAAAAAACGAAGCACTAGAGAATAAAATTACTTATTAGAAACATGTTTCACAGGAGCACGAGGAAATTATTTGCTGCACTATCACAATGGAACAGGAATTTGATGGCATTGAAGATATGAATAATCAGATTATTCATGACAGAATTATAAACGTTGGTAGAAAATGAGTGAACTGGATAAACATCAATGTTGGTTGATACCGGCTATAAAGACTTAGAACTTTATCTCTAAATTCTTACAAAAAAATAAAATAATTTAGGCCTACCAAAAAAAATCAACAAACTATGAATTTTCTAAGTGGCTTTAGAAGTTTATTGCTTAATCAAAAGCAAATAGAGGCAAAAGGGTCTCTCCACATGTAAAAGTTTATTAGTTTTGAAAATCTTTGAAGAAAATGTACAGACACCTTTGACTAAAATAACATTTGAACGAGGAAGTGCTCATGAATTTTTTTATAACTTAGAGTAAGTAGAAAGAATTCAGAATACAAAAAGGACAAAAATCTTTCCAGTGCCCTTTCTATAAGATTAGCAATTTATTATATTTTATACTTGTCATAAAACATGTTTTGCTTTACTCTGTTATACTTTTTTTGGGATCCAAGTCAATGTAAAAAATAACCTCAGCCACAGCTCCAATTTAATTTTCCTGCTCCAGATAGGCAATGCAGTTAATTAGAATCATATCATCTTAGAGCGTGAAGGATCCTTAGAGACTGTCTCTCATTTATGCATCTGGAAATGGGTTTGGCAATCTCAGTATTCAAAGAAATACACAGAATAACTTTATGATAAAAAATGGAAAGTAAAAGTACAAAATTAACTGGTAATATTAATATACAAATTTGTGATTATTTGTATGATATTAAATCTATCAAAGCTATGTTCCCCCATATACAGTAACTCTCCAATGAGCTCAGAATAGTGCTTCTAATATTTGTAAGATTTTAGTTATCATTCATATAGAGTAATATCAATAATGAGAATATGTTTTAGTAAGTGTCAGGACCCACTGTAGTGATAATTTATGAATTATGAGCCAGGGATATATCCGACATCTGGCCTTGCATCAAACTCTCAAATACACTCAGGAAGACTGTCAGTATCTTCTTGCCAAAGGAGATCTCACATCTCCCAAAGAAAGAGGCTAATCTTCACAATTAAATCTATAAATAATTAATCATGTATAAACAATAACTCACTTAACTACATAGCTATGAACTGGATCAGTTCTGTGCATTTCTCCTTACATGTTAGAAACGAAAAAGTCTACACGATTGCCCGTATTTATGGTGTGAGCAATTTTAGGAAGAGTTCTGTTGTTTTTGTTGTGGTGGTTGTTTCTAAGGAGAAGACCATGAAAGCTCTCATCTTACTGAAACAAGGCATGATTCAGTTATTTTTTTAAGTAATGAGACTTCATTAATTTTATTATCATCAAAAAGACTATAAAAAGAAATAATTGTGTTATTCTTTTTATGTAGGCTGCTGGTGCTTTTCCGTTGTGGTGATTGACACAGCAAATGACACATTAGGAATTGTAAATGTTCTCCGACGCCTCCTTGCATTGCTAATCTGGGCTGGTGGGATGAAGGGCAGAAGGCAGCCCTCTAGCACTGAGCTCTTGATGGAGTCCCTGGGCTGGGCTGAGGCAGGAGGAAGGTCCCAGATCGAAGGACCGTTCACATGGGCAGCAGAGCTGGCAAGGAGAGGAGGCCGAGGAGGAGTGCTCCGTCCTCAGTCTCATGGGAGACGTAACTAGGAAACAGTTGTCTCGTTCCTCTGTTCACAGTTCTTGCCCCTTTTTCCCTTTCTGGCCCAGGAAGCCAGTTCAGACACCATACGCCGACCAACTCCCACGCCATTTTGTTTCACGGAGGAAACTCTCCCGATCGCAGAAGTGTTACAAAAGTCCATCACGACATTAAAGTTTTGAAATTTGGGTTCCTTTAACAAATATAATTATTGACACGTACTAATGTCGAGGGGTACCTGGTGTTTAGAATAACTCACCTAAAATTGTAACCAAATAACTGCCACTCTGTTGCTAATACTAAGTACTGGCAGACATTTTCAGAGATAAAGAAACTGATAAAGTAGGAATCATGCCCTAGGCTTGAAACAAGGAAAAGACAAATTCCAAATGTCCTGGGTACTGCATATGAGCCAGCGGATGTTTTAGATCCATTTACAAAGCAACATGAAAGCATAAAAGCATATGCAGTTCCATGATCAATGTTGCAAATGTTCAAACAGCTGAAACATAGAGAGGAGATGAAGGGTGCAGGGAGAGGCAGGTGAAGTGCTGGCCTTTGCTTGTCTAGCCCATCATCAATGGACATTCAAATGCAGCAATTAAAGAGATAAAAGAGAAACATTATTTCACGCATTATCATCTTCCAAGTGTAGGTTATGAACTGCCCCTCTTTAAATAACAAACCTCATTTGTCACAGAAACGATAAGAACAAAAACATGAAAACAAAGCAAAACATATTATAAAATAACATTTTAAATGAAATTGGGATGATAGGAACTTTCCATTCATTTCATAATTTAGGGGAATTGACCAAAACCCAGAGCCTGGCCTAGAAAGGACAAGAAGTCGTATGTCTGATAGTGCCTGAAAAGGAAGGAAGACTCGAGACAGTTCACCTACGATGAGCCTGAAAAGAGACCAGGACGGCCAAGGCAGAGGCGGCGGCGGCGGGTAACTGAAAAAAGAGAAAGTCTGACATGCTTGATGAGGAGGTCCTGATATCAAGGAGGGCCAAGGGAAGAGGGTCCAGGAGCCAGGCCCTGCTGGAGGGGAGAGCAACATGCTGTGTCGGGAATGCGGGCAGAGGGGAAGAGCAGACAGCTGGGAAAAACCTTCCAAGAGGCGGATCATGCCACACTGCCCGTCTGCACCCAACACCAGCGGGAGAGAGCAGAGCAAGGAGTGCCGTGCTTTGTTAAATGGCGGACGATTCAGTGCCAAACCTGATAGGCAGGTAAGCAAGGGAGGGGTGGCCTGGGGTTGGGAGAGAAGGTCGAAAGGGGCGACCTGGGCCAGGACACACGGCATCCAGAGCTGCTTGTTCAGAGGCAGCTCCTTTGACAGCTACTTAAAAATAATAAAAGAATATTTAAAAATCTCTCTCTGCCTGTTCAGTCTTTAGAAACAGAAACGTTGAATTTGAGAGCCATCCAGACAGGTGAGAGCCCTTGCTCATCAATTCCTGCATGTGAACCTGCCTGGTAATCCAAGAAGGGGAAACTGAGTCAAACACAGTGAAAATAAACACAGAAGCTAACGCCAAAGTTATAACAGGATAACTATATTATATTATAATTATATTATGACAATTATAGCAATATAACTATAACATCTAAAATTATATATACATATGTGTGTAAATATATATGTATGCACACAAAAATGCATTGATACTATTGATCCAAAGCAAATGAAAATTCTAAATCTGTATTGAACAGTTAGTTAGACCATGGTGATAGAACATCCAGGCATTGACCTAGCAAACAGCATCCTCATCAAATGTGGCCGGACGAAATGTAGTCTTTCATGAATGTTCTCCTGTGTCTTTCTCTTTGTACAGAAATTTTTTATTCTTCTTTTGTAAAATGATGGTGATAATGTCTATTTCCTGGCATTCATCAGAGCCCTTAAGATGGATGATAAAGACTTATTTTCAAGTCATTTTCTTCAAAAGAACTTGATACAGAAATTGATTCATGCTCTGAGAGGCTTCCTGGAATCTAAGCCTAGAGCGGAGTTCCGTGGAAGTATCACTGTGATTTAACTGCAAAGCTATTTAGTTTTGACAACTTCTAAACTACTTACTTTCAATGCATAGCCTATTTTACATTCTTCTCTGTTATCCAAGAGGAAAGGAACAATGGGACATTCAAAGGCTGACAAGGTTCGAAGAAATGCTTGGAGATTTAAGGCGTAGTAGTCATATTGCTAACCAAATCAAAGAATGCTTTTCCATTATACAAATTGTTCTCACATACCAGAAATATGAAGGAATTTAGAATGTATTCTATCCTAATGAAATGAGATCCCTCTGTCTAATATATTAACAAATAAGCACTATTTGCCTCTTTGGTTTTTAAAGATCAATTATAAAAAATAATTAATTAATGATCAATTATTGTGCATCAATTAACATGTAATGTCTTTTGTGTGTTTACTTATCTATTCTGATTTTGTTATAAATCACCAAGGAAGAGCACACATATTTTTTTTTTTTTTTTGGTTCTGGTAGTGGGGCCTGAACTCTGGGCCTGGGCGCTGTCCCTCAGCTCTTCAGCTCAAGGCTAGTGCTCTACCACTTGAGCCACAGCGCCACCTCCAGCTTTTTTCTTTTTGCTTATGTGGTGCTGAGGAATCGAACCCAGGGCCTCAGGCATGCCAGGCAAGCACTCTACCACGGAGCCACCTTCCCAGCCTATAGCACACATATTTTTATACATTTATAATTCTGGAAGTTTCACCTAAAATAGGTTCAAGGTCAGGCCATATAGAGTGACATCTTCCAAACCTAGCATGGTGGGCACATGATTCTGCTCATTTAAAACTGGTATTAAACTAAAATTTTACGTAAGACAGCATTGTACATGCCGGTACCCATGGGATGGTCTCTCCTTTTTGGGCATTAGCTTGGTAGAAAGGAACTTTTCACCCAATGTCGTCATGGGTACTATGATTCCAAGTATCTTTGGATGTCATATTTTATTAATTTTTGCATTCTTTAACATCAATAACTTGTTCAAGGGGATTGTCTTGCTGGGTCCTTACACCCAGCGTTCCCTCCTGTCACCCCCATCTCCTGGCAAACACTGTTCTGTCAGAAGGCATTCTGACAAAACCATTGAACAATTCAAAAGGTTTTCTGCCAGCTTGTGGAACCTGCTGTGTCTTGGGATTACAAGCGGTATCTACTCTCCCTTTCTCTATACCTAGCAGTAACTAATTCTTATTGGGACACTAATGGGTCTCACTTGATTTTGATGCTAATTGAGATGATAATTCATAATCTGAAATTCCAACTAAATATTTTATCTGAAATTGAGGAAATTACCTACTGTGTGTGCTTTATTCCTTTTAAGTGTTTGCGTGGACCACTTTTGGAGAATCCACTGCAGAACTTGGTATGATTTGCTTTCAGGAGCAGGCGCAGAGATAAACGGAAGCACACACACCTCAAAGTCAAGCGCCTGCGTTCCAGTGTTCCAGTTATTTCATAGTTTTAGCGAATTAAAATGGCATTTTTGTCCTTCTCACAACGACTGCAGCCCTTCGTATTACAGGATGGAAAGGGACACAGAGTCAGGGCAGCCAGGCTGCAGGCGCTGGTCCGCGGTGGCGCGGGCTGGAGTCCCCCAGCCTCGGGCTGGGGCAGGCAGCAGAAGGACCATTGAGCAGAAAGGTTGGAAGCTCAAGGGTTCCAGCCCCGAGTAGATACACCTGAGGGTCAAGCAGACACACTGGCCTGTGGAACACAGAGCTTTCCAGACCAAGCTGCCGGTCCCCTGCCCTGCAGCCAGGCTGCGTTAGTGACTGGGTGACTCTGAAGCCTGGGCTGCCTGGAGAAGCAGGAGGAGGCATGGTGGGACTGGCAGCCTGGCGGGGCAGGCCCGGCCCCAAGCACACACAGAAAACCTCCGTTCCTCTGACCCTTCGAGCAATACGCCTCATCGCTTCCAAAATTCCTCCATGTTCTGGCTGGCTGGTGTGCTCCTGTTTCATCTCCAAGAGTTGCCACCGCATACTTTGTTTACCCATGATGCTATTTTCAGTCGAATTATCAGAGTACAACTTTGGCATTTTGATTGTTTTATTTGCAAATTATCAGAGAATAAAATAAGCTTTCCTTCAAAGAGGGGCATAACAAATCGTGCACGCTACACAGGACAATACTGAAATTTGGAGGTGAATAGTGGATGAAAATGGGTCGAGCAAGAAGACAAATAATAAAATAAATTGGATTTTTAAAAAGCAAATCTTCGCATAGGCTATAAAGTTACTGGCAAAGGATCAAAACTAGCCAACAATTCTTTGAAAAGAAAAGCAGAGAAATTTACATGGCAGTAAATAAAATTACAACTTTGCTATATTTAACTCAAAAACTGTGTTCTCTGTAGAAATGACTTATTATAACAAACCTCAAAATCAATTGATGCTAGGGGGAAATAGAACATTACCTTACAACTAGAAATGAAAATCAGTGACCCTTCTTTACTATTGGAAAGCTAGTTTGCAAAACAGCCACCAAAGGCCTGTATTCTTAAATAAAAGTCAGCTTCACAATTTACAAATTAACACAGCTACACCTTTTACATAGAGTTAATTTGTTCTTTTTTTTACTTTTAAATAAAATATAAGGTTCTAATACCACAACTCAGAATGTTAGCTTTATTACTAAACAAAGGAGAGCATTTGGATGCCAGCTGAATTCTGGCACTTGTGCACTTCTATCTGATTTGTGATTTCCAGATAAGTTGCCAAACCCTGCAGCGGACAGTGTGCAGGGTGTTGGTGCTCGCGGAATCGCCGAGTGGTAATCTCATCTGCATTCTGGAATAGAGGGACACCCAGAACTACCAACCCAGTCTCTAAAAGCTGACGTCATAAAAGACCAGATAAAGGTCAATACATTCAGAAGCTTTTACAATCTTGCCACGTGATTCTGCTAAGAACTCAGGATTTAGTGCCCCAACCTGGACCTTTGAGGCAATGTATGTCTTTAGTGAAGTAGTTTTAAATTTGGATAACTCTAATCTTGATTGAAAGTGTATTACTTATAATAGAACTCTGCCTGCGGCCTTCAAGCTCTTCAAAAACGTCTTTGCTGCCTCCCATTAAATACAATCTCTCAGTCATTTGCTTAAGCATTTTTAATTCTAAAACACATTATGAATTTCACAAAACTTGCAGTTTCCAAATGTCAACACTCTAATTAAACCATTTCTTTAAAAAAAAAACAAGAGTATTTGCTTAAAATTTCATTTGGTGTGCCGAGTTGAGTCTATTGAACTTAAAAATATAATTATTAGTTACTCAGCAAAAGTAGACATGGAGATTTTAACTAGGTGGAAAAATATTCCAATATTGATTTTTGTTTCTACTAAATGCTTTTTCTTTATGGTTTATGCATTAGATTATCTGCTTTCTTCTGTGCATTAATAAAATAAAAAACTATTTTCCAAAATTAATGATTATTTTCATAAAATTCTAAGAGCAAATTTAAAATTGTATAGCTAAGGAGCTTTTGGTTATATAAATTAATTTCCTGAGGCACTGGACAGAGGAGTTAGTTCAAAATAAATAAAATTACAGCCTTTTATGTGGTACTTTTCAAAAGTACACATTTGCATGTGTATTTTAACGTAATAGAAAATTTATATATAAATTAAATATTATACTACATAGGTTATATGTTATCTGTGATTATTACATATAAAATAATAATTGTAAATATATATATTCAAGTGTCTAAAAGGCACTTGGAATTGCTTTAAATTATTTATTTGATCCCATGGAGAAGAAAGTCCTTCGTGGACTGAAGAATTTTCATAGGAACAAGCACAGCTACTCTTTCATTTGAGGACTTACAGCTGCTGTTCAGACATACTTTATGAAAAATGTTCACCAGTGGCCTTTGTCTTATGCTATTCAAATAAAATGCAGTGTTGAGGAGGGTGGCTTATTTCAGTGACTGCAGAGAGCGTATGTGAGTACGTCCACCTGCCTAGTCTCTATCATTCAGATCCCACAGATCCATTGGTATAGATAAATAATAAATTAGATAGATTGATAGACTGATAGAAAGGTAGATTAGATAGATAGATAGATACATAGATAGATAGATGGATGGATGATAGATAGATGGATAGATAGATAGATGGATAGATAGATGGATGGATGGATAGATGGATAGATGGATGGATGGATGGATGGATAGATGGATGGATGGATGAATAGATAGATGGATGGATAGATAGATAGATAGATGGATAGATGGATAGATAGATGGATGGATGGATAGATGGATGGATGGATGGATGGATGAATAGATGGACGGATGGATAGATAGATAGATAGATGATAGATAGACAGACAGCCAGACAGATAGATCGGGCCTGCTTATTTAGAAAAGATCTGCAGAAGGACAGTAAGTGTTAGTGAACAAATATAATGAGCATTGCTTCCGACGAGCGTGATTGCATTGAAGGGTGACATAATTGAAGGTGTACATTTCAGTGTTAATTCAAACAAGGAAGCGGGATTACAGCTGACTCCGTGTGACTGGTTTGCAAGGAGAAGGGAGGGAAGCCTGAGGCAGGGCAGCGGGTTCAGGGATGGCACTTCCCGGCCGCCCCCCAGACGCTTCCTTGGCGTCCTGTCACATTTCAGTGCCTGGGTCTGATGACTCGAGGATGCCAGCCGCTCTGCTCAGAAGTGCTGCGCACATGGAAGGGACAACACTGTAAAACAGGTTACGCCTGCGAGGCCACAAGTCCCCTCAGCGCAGGTCCCCAGTGCTGAGCGCAGGCGGGCTGAGCCTCCCCGGGCCTGGTGGTGCTCTGGAGGAGACGCTCCACCACCAGCCAGCGCCCCTCTGCGCCCAGCCTGGGCGCCGCGGCCTCACCCCACTGCAAGTACTACAAGGCGTACCAGAGGCAAATCTGATTTTGCCTGGTATTAGGCTGACAGGTCACATCTTTGGGGGGTTGATGGACTCATAAACTGCTATTCAAAGTTGCAGTCACCTTCTATCTAAAGAGAGTGAACACCAAGGACTCACACAGAACATGGACCCCTGCAGGCTGCTCGGGCGTCCCGTTGTACCGTGTGTCCTCTCCTCGGAAGAACTGGGACCCGACAGACTCTGGCTCCACAGACGAGGCCCGGGGAGACGGTTTCCCCAGCCGGGCCTCAGGGGCCGCTTGGAGAAGTGGCCGGGCGGCTGCGCTGTGCTGGACGGCTGAGGCTGCGCGCACCGCCCTGTCCTCGGCCTGACCGCTGAGGCTGCGCGCACCGCCCTGTCCTCGGCCGGACCCCTGAGGCTGCGCGCACCGCCCTGTCCTCGGCCGGACGCCGGTTCCACCGGAGCTGCAGGGGCGCACAGGCGCCTGCTGCCCAGCGCACAGCTGCAGGCCGGGCCTCACGGGAGGGCCGTGCTGGCTCTCAGGACCCTGGTGTGGGGAGGACCGGGGGCCAGGCCTCGGCTCTCCATCCACACACGAGAACCCCAGGCCGGGGACAATTCCCGCAGTCCTCGAGGTGTTCTGCGGTCTGATTCCGGGGATGGGTGGACGGTCAGGGGACAGCGGGGCGGGGCGGGGCGGGGCAGAGAGACGCGCCATCTTGCTCTCTGTCCTGGGACCTAGGCACCCTGCCGTCTTCCCCTTTGCTTTAAAACAAAATGGCCAGCGAAGGACTGACGGTCCAGCGGCCTGTGCCGGCTCAGCGCCCGGACCCCGGCTTCATGTCCCACACGTGTCTCCTTTCCTACGATTTTCCGAGTTTAAATGCATGGTCCCACGGGGCACTCCCTCTTTCCTTTTTTAAAATCTAAAGCAATCTTTCCAATGTGGCTTTCACACACAGTGTCTCGTTAAAGATGGTGGCTTTATTAAACATTACAGTTTCCAGAACAATTCAAAACCCACGCATACACTATTTGTAAGCAGTGGGTAAGATGTTTCAAGTTAACCTTGAAAAAGTAAGTGGGGAAAAGTGATTCTTCGTCCAAAGGCAGTCCAAAGATCCCAGAAGCAGTAATCTTACAGCCAGCCTGGCAGACCCAATCTCCACAGAACTTAATCAAAATAAGATTAAAAGTCCGGAGCAATTTCCTTGAGTGGCCGGGAAGATGGGCCCGCCACCACCCCCAGCCTGTCCCTGGGGCCTATTTCAGAAATAAATTGGTTCTTAAATGAGCTGATGCAGAAGGAAAAAAAAATGTTTTCTTGAGACTGGACCCTAAATCCTATCATAAAATAAAGGGATATGTGAGCCTTTTTTATTTTGAAATGTTCTTTTATTCTGCTCTATGTGTTCTTAAGTTTATTAGAATTATAGGAAATACTAGTTGATTTAAGGTTATTTGACTTTACCTAGGAGTTAATGAGTGGTGTTTAGTGTTTACCAGGCTAGCCATAGCGATAACACCTGAGTAATTGCTCACAGACGGATTCTATTTGGTTACTAAAACACAATTATTTTATTAATACACGTAGCAATCACAAACAGTGATTAATATTGGAGAAATGTGTAAGAGATGACAATTGCAGGAGATTTTTGAAGAAACTTTAGATTGGGGGAGGACACTTCAATATAAACAATGGGATGTTTCTAAATGTTTGCAGCAAAGGATGAGTGCTCCTCTTTATGTTAAAAGTCATCTCCCCTGGCTCTTTCAGAGAGTAGCTCTCAATGAAAAATAGGCTTCGCACGCCCTCTTCTATGAGGTTATATGATATATTAAATGTGTATGCATTAACACATTAGATTGTATCAAAACACCACCTAACATGTGTGATCTTGCACGTGTTTATATTTTTAATCCGAGATTAACTCGAGTTTAAAGATTTGAAAGTAACGTGCAAGCATAGAGTAGGCAGAAGTATCTGAAGGCTCTTGTTCCATCATTCCATGCTACAGGCAGGGTACTGGGTCCAGAGTTCTTCACCTACGCCTTCCCCTTCCTGAGAAGAAAACAGAGACTTGGACAGAGTGGAATGCAGTCACAGTGCTCGGTTTGGGGAGAGGCTATTAATGAGAACTATGCCAGGACCATGTTGGAAATGCCACATCTATAACGAAGAGGGATGGGCCACACGCTCTGGCGTGGACAGGACTCATGATCAGAATAATTAACATCCAAGCACTTGGAGATCATTTTAAGAAATCTTAGCCCAATGGCATAGTAAACTATGAGTAAGTGTTGGATTCAATAGTTTTTGTTAAGATTTTATATAGTTACTGTGAACTTCTAGGTGGCCATCAAATATTCAGGTTGTGACTTGAGTGAGGTCCTTCTACCTTAGAAGTTCACCTGAGCTCATCTACGTGACAATGTCAGTTTTGTCTTTCAGTGGATGTGTACATTTCCCCTATTTAAATCCTTCAGAACATCACGTGTTTGATCCTAGGCTGATTTTGTTTGATGCATAGAACTCGTATTGATATCTTTGCCATCTGACCTCGAATCAGCCAAGCAGGTCAGCAGGCTTCCCTGGGGTAACCGGCGGACGGAGACTTTCACGGAAACGAGTCTCGCTCACCACAAGGATGAGGCAGCTGTGCAAGACTAAATGTACCCAAGTCACGAACGTACAAATACACGTCCGTGCACCCCAAAGCAAATGGGCGCTGGCCATTATGTGTTAAAGAGAACCAGAAACTGACTATTCAACAGGATGAATAAGGTTAAATAAAAGTAGGAGAGCTTTTCTGTGGGGTCAGGGTCTGTCCTGCCCTCATGTTGGTCTTGACAAATCTCCCGCCTGTCCACTGAATGCAACATTGAAGGAACATTTGCAACTATCACTGCAGACACCGTCAAATTTCAAAACATTTCAGTCTGTAAGGATATTAAACATCTATAAAACATGGAAGTATAAAAGGAATCTCCCTTAAATCAAATTCAAAGTTTGAACTTACTGTATTATCATTTATGCCTGCCTAACCATGGACATGACACCCTAGGTTATCAGAAAGCATTTTAGGAATGCATCATTTCGTGTTTTCCATTATCCATCCAAAATGCCTCTGAGGTACTGGTAAATGTAATATAGCCTACCAATATCTAATAAAACGCTTTCAAAGCCAAGCACCAAGCTGGTCTGGGAGGGAGGAGGGAACATTGTGTCTGAACTGCTCATCCAAGCACCTGAAGTCTGAAAGAGCAAAGCCAGCGCCCTTGTAAACATCATTCGATTAAACCACTTGGAAATCAATCAATCCAGCTGCCTAATGCCTGGACTTTACTCTTCGGTTGGCCATTTGATTAAGCAAATGTTTTCACAAATCACACCACCCAAGAAGATATTTACGTCTCCTTTTGCTCCATCAGCTTTGTGTGTTTCGTGTGGTTTGCACACCTGTGTGTCTGGTCTAGTGAGGACAATCAGCACAGAACAGTTTGGGGAACTTTTGATTGGAGGTTAGTTGGTGCTTTGAGGCAAACCCTAATGAGTTTCCAATAGCCAGTGAGAAACTACAAGAAATACAAACTGCCTGGGGTCACCCTCAAATGAGGTTGGATTTGAATCCCATCCAATAACCTTGATTACAATGTGCAGGCGCTCAGAGCAAATAAAATAACCTCTCCTGGCCTTTCTTACCAAGTTCGTTGTATTGTGTTAAAATATCACTTGTTTAATGTCGACGTCACTGGCAAAGTTACAAAGGTTTGATGCATGGCCACCATTTTCTCAAATTGGCTGTTGGAGATTGGCTCTCAAACAGGGACTCAGGATAGCTTGAATTAAATAATGCGACTCCACACACAAAGTCAAGTTGATGAGGGCAAAGTGTATGGTTATAGTGAAAGGGGAAGCAGGTTAAATTTAATTTAAAAATAGAGAGAGCAACTGCTCCCAAGATGCAAGCGCTGAAGTTGTTTGGAGCCATTCTATTTATGCCACACGTGAACATATCACTAGCACGCATTCACAGACAGCTGTCCTCGATGCCAGCATGCAGCTCATGTGGGGGCTTCGGGGGGGGGGTGGAAATCGCATAGTTACTGTGTCCCCAAAGCACTGACTCCGACTGTCACTTTGGAAGGGGTCTGCTGCATGACTGTAGAATTTGAAATTGAAATTCCTTATTAGGAACTGGTGAAGGCATTGTTTCTTTTATCTTTATTTTTGTTAGAGTAGTTGTACAAAGGGATTTCAAGTCAACACGCCCGTTGAGGACAACTACCAGGCTGCTGAGACCATTTCAATTATGTGTCTGGTAGATTTCTGCTGTCTTTGAATTGCAGATGACAAAATAATCGCTGTATTTTTTTGGCGGGGGGTCCAGTCATGGGCCTGAACTCTGGGCCTGGGCGCTGTCCCTCAGCTCTTCAGCTCAAGGCTAGCGCTCTACCACTTGAGCCACAGCGCCACTTCTGACTTTTTTCTTTTTGCTTATGTGGTGCTGAGGAATTGAACCCAGGGCCTCAGGCATGCAAGGCAAGCGCTCTACCACTGAGCCACCTTCCCAGCCCAATCGCTGCCTTTTTACAAGTATTTCTAGATGGCATTTGTGTGCAGGCACGTTTCTTTAAAGGTAGACTGTTAAAAACTCACGCTTTTTAAAGTCTGGGAGCATCTCCTTCCATTTGAATGTATGCCGTCATCTCTTGTCCCTTTCAGTTGCAGGTCCATTTCCAGCCGTGGCATGTGACAGACTCCACCTGGCCTCCACAGAAGACTTGGTCATGTATGTTTTGTGCTGACACCCTCCCCTGTCTTGGAGCTGTCTTTAGCTCGCAAACCTTGCACAGATCCTGCTGTGATCCCTGGACAAAGGTCCAGCAGGAGTCGGGGGAACCTGCAATTGCCGCCCTCAGGCAGCATGGAGCAGGTCTTCCTGCCACCTCCCTGCCGGGCCTGTGGTGGATTGGCAGGACGCCTTCCTCCCGGCCATCAGCGCAGGTGAGCGCTGTCAGCTCTGACGCCCTCCGTCTTCCTTCTGCGTCCTTTCCACGTTCTGTTGTGAAGAGTGTGGTAAGTCATATGACTCAGATAACAAGTTGTGGGAAGTACACATCTGCGGTATGCTGCTCTTTCCGACTGGTGCCGTTCTCGCGTGTGATATTCAGGGGGAAAAGCCTTGTAGAAAAGATATGTCGTGATGTGCTATATAAAAATGGAAGGGTAAATGGCTAAGAGTATAGGAAGCATTAGGTCAGTTTCTGAAAATATATTGGAATGTTTGTCGCAGTCGTGGTGGAAAGAATGAATTTATCCTTCTTGTGTCTTCCATATCTTGAGTCCTCACTGCTGGGCCCCCGGAAGGCCTGCAGGGAGGCTGGGGCTGGGGCGGGTGCAGTGCCATGCTCCGTGGATGGGCGGGGTGCAGTGGCGCTTGGTGGATGGGCGGGGTGCAGTGCCATGCTCCGTGGATGGGCGGGGTGCAGTGGCGCTCGGTGGATGGGCGGGTGCAGTGCCATGCTCCGTGGATGGGCGGGGTGCAGTGGTGCTCCGTGGATGGGCGGGGTGCAGTGGCCCTCTGTGGATGGGCGGGGTGCAGTGGTGCTCCGTGGATGGGCGGGGTGCAGTGGCGCTCTGTGGATGGGCGGGGTGCAGTG
>NW_012267335.1:8495661-8517692 GCF_000151885.1 Dipodomys ordii | reverse complement strand
CGGGGTGCAGTGGTGCTCCGTGGATGGGCGGGATGCAGTGGCGCTCCGTGGATGGGCGGGGTGCAGTGGTGCTCTGTGGATGGGCGGGGTGCAGTGGCGCTCCGTGGATGGGCGGGATGCAGTGGTGCTCCGTGGATGGGCGGGATGCAGTGCCATGCTCCGTGGATGGGCGGGGTGCAGTGCCATGCTCCGTGGATGGGCGGGGTGCAGTGCCATGCTCCGTGGATGGGCGGGGTGCAGTGGCGCTCTGTGGATGGGCGGGGTGCAGTGGTGCTCCGTGGATGGGCGGGGTGCAGTGGTGCTCTGTGGATGGGCGGGGTGCAGTGCCATGCTCCGTGGATGGGCGGGGTGCAGTGGCGCTCCATGGATGGGCGGGGTGCAGTGCCATGCTCCGTGGATGGGCGGGGTGCAGTGTCGCTCGGTGGATGGGCGGGGTGCAGTGGCGCTCCGTGGATGGGCGGGATGCAGTGGTGCTCTGTGGATGGGTGGGGTGCAGTGGCGCTCCGTGGATGGGCGGGGTGCAGTGGCGCTCCGTGGATGGGCGGGGTGCAGTGGCGCTCCGTGGATGGGCGGGGTGCAGTGCCATGCTCCGTGGATGGGCGGGGGGTCTGTGGGAGTCTGGAGCTCCGCTGTCATTTGCGCAGGAAGCCCCGGCCAGTCATTTTGTCTCTGCAGAAGTGAGGAGGTGCCACCCCCTCCTCCTAGGACCCCGGGCGGCTTCCAGCAGGAAGCTCACTGAAGCACCAGGCTCTCATGAAAGCTGAGAAGTGATCTTTACACACAAACTGACACCAGCCGCAGCTCTCACCTGCTCACCATTGCTTCTGGGGTCCCTGAGCTCCACAACTACCCGTGTCTGAGAATGAAAATATCACCCAAGGAATGCGGTTAATGGACACTGGAAAAACAGAAATGATCACACAGACAGGGAGAAGAGCAATGCCGAACAGAGTGACAGCTAAAATATGAAATGGCAAACACTGACACCTGCAACTCAACTAACTCAGTAACTATTTTGTCTTCGTTTGGCTGAACTAAGAATGATCAGAACTCTTGGATACAGTTTAGAAAAGTATGTGAAGAGTGAGATGAAGGTGAGATTTTGTTAATGACTTCAAGTTCCTATGTAGTGTGCCACCTCATCAGAATTTGTATGGCGAAGTCAGGCTGGACTGTATCTCTCCACACTCAACAGTTCGTGGTCTAGAAAATAACAATGGCTCCTCATGCTAATGTCATTAATGTCATTGAAGGTAAGTTCACTCTCCTGTGCCGGTGAAGATTAGGTTTGAAATGCCCACCTGCGCACTAGTTTTTACTCACTGACACATTTTGTTTGGGGTCTTGAAGACCGCAGTTTTGAGAGTTAGGTTTTATAAAAAGAGAGGAGACCATGGTGTTCTCGAGTAAACACAAATATGCCAATGTCCAAACACACATGTCTCTAAAGGGTACACCAAATTACAAAACAGAGAAACATGGTCCTAATGGAGAAAGCAAGGTGCGAGAATTCTATTTATATTTCACAAAGGCTGATTGATTAGGAACCCCCCAGCCCCAGGACTTTGTGCTGCTTCTGCAGGAGTGGGGTAGGTCTTACTGTGATGATGAGGGAGAAGGAGCATTCCGATCAGGAGTTCATTGACGAGTAGGTCAGTAAATAAATGACTGTAAGGAGAGCTTGTATCGATCTGACTCTGGAAAAAAAATATGCAGGGCTTGGGGAGAGAAAGGGCGGGAGAGATGGCTTTCCACATTAGATCAATAATGTTAACCGCACCGGTCTGCCACTGATCCTTCGGGGTGCTTTCCCTGCCTTCCTCTTTCATGTGTTACTATTCCTCTGCTAGGCTAACGTTAAGTTCTGCTACTGGTTTCCACGCCAGATCATCACATTTGCTTCTGAGTTTCTCTCAAACTACTAACGTATTGTATAATCCTGTGAACTTAAAAATCTGTGATTGGCCAGACAGCTGTATTTTTTTTTGCAGGTCTGAAATATCTTGTCTAGAGACATACATTATTGTACAAAAGAACTATGTGGCCATTGATGCTTTGTTTCTTTATCTATTCAATTGTCCCCTGGTATTGTTAGACCAGAAAAAGGAACCTTTTAAGAATAATAACATACCAATTACCTTTAATTACTCTCTAGCTATATTAGGTTTAAAAAAAGGAAAAAAAATTCAAGTGCCATTTTAGGTTAGTTTTTATTTGACTAGAAAGAGGTATATCTGAAACCCCTAATAAAAACGTTTCCTATTTTCAAGGGTGGTCTTGCCATTTAATGCATCTTCAGATTTTAACATTATTCAACATGCTATCTGTCTACAGGATCAACTTTAAAAAGATGAAGCCAAACAGGAAGAAGCTTCATAGTAATATTTTATTCTGATTATAATTCACACTTTTTTTTCTGATAAGAATTCAGACTTACTTTGATGGTTTCCATTTCCATAAACAAATATTGTTGACTAAAAAATGTAGGTTAGGTAAGGTCTGTGAACATTTGAATCAAAATAGTTATCTATAAAAATTATAGAAAAAAATGTGATTACTGATCTGATTTATACACTTGTTTCTTTAAGTGAAATAGTGTAACAAGCAAAATAATTCTCATCAGATAGAGAATATAAAAGGTTACAATGAAATAAAAAAACCAGAAAAATCCAAACTTTAAAAATTTTCAAAATACTTTGAAAATATCACTTTTTTATTTCACATTTTAATTCAAATGTATAGTGTGTAGTGAGTGTATGCAGACATATTTAGATAGACTATGGATTGAAAAGCCAGGTACCTGATGTATGAAATTAATGGTATTCTACGGAACTGATAGTATTTCATACAGCCAGGAATCCACTTCACCATGTTTATTTAGATTTTAAAAAAGTGAGCCATGGGAAGTTTATGTAGCAAGAAACGTACAGTGATCCTCGTGAAGAACTCACATTTTGCAGAGGAAGGTCATGCAGAGTTAAGCCCTGGGTGGGATCGCGGGGTGGCCTCGGGTCCTGCCTGTGTCACGTGACCGACGTGCAGATGGCCTGTGGCATACTCATCACACTGCTCCCAGAGACACGGCCCGTGAAGACGGTTCCCAGGTCTTAGCAAGGCCCCGAAGAGTCTCCGGTTATTTAATTATGCAAGACGAATTGTTAGCTTACAGAAATGTAAACAACAGCTTAAAAGTCAATAAACTTCCCTGAAGATATTGGACTCAGGGGCTACATTTATTAAGAAAATTAAGAAGTCGCTGAGATTACTATAGTCATAACCCAAAGGAGTTCTGAAATAGAAGTGTATTATACAGGAAACTTAAGTAAAGGCTCTAACCAAGAAAAGAACAAACAAACAAGCCCCCACAACAATAAAACATGTAGTCAAATAAGAAATAACATTCTCAGAGGGCTCAAAAGAAGAGCCAAGAGAAAAGACTGGTCTGCAGAAATCACAGCGAAGGAATCATTGCAAAACACCAGCACATGATGGCAGGCTGATTGTAGCGTCACCAGGAAGGTTTCTCTCCAGATGGAGAAGGCCTTGGTCAGAAGGGACAATCACCGAAGGGCAAGAGACTTTTACCAGATTCCTTGATATAGCAGCAACCTTTCATATTCTCTCCGCTCTACTTGTCTAGCACCCTAGCAGTCGGATGGGTACAACTCACTTATAGAACTGAATGAAATACAGCAAAGAAGCTAGACAATGAAAATGGTAACTCTTGTTCTTGAGGCTATTTATTGTGAATTTGTTCAGAGGACATTCACCCTGACAGCAGGAGGGACTGTCGCTCAGTGAAGTCTATTTTACATGATCTTCATAAACCTTTACAGAATCTGGTTTAGTGTTTGTGGGAATTTTTCCATTTGTTCTTTGACTTTTTTCTTTCCTTTCAGTTTTCTCTTCTTTCTTCCTGTCATTCTCTCCTCTTCCTCCTCCGCCGCTTCCTTAGTTCTATGATGTTGATCTTGAGCTCAGGGCATCCTACCTATTAGGCAGCATTCTTCCTCTGAGGTGCGCTCTCTCCTTTCTGGAGTTTCACGTTCATTTAAACTGACTCATGCTTCATGAATCCTGCAGTTTTGCATATTATTTATTTATTAGTTGACAGTATTCCATAGTTGTTTATTTATATGTATCTAGAAGACATGGTTTAATTTCCTCTCATATATTTTTTTACTTCTTCTCACATCTTAGAAATAACTGCTATGTGTTTACATTCATGGCACTTTTGTGAGCCAATGCTGCCAGTCAGAGACTGGGTGAGGTAAACAAGCTCACTGCCTTCATTTTCTGATGAATAACATGTAAAGATAATCCATAATGTGGATATTGTGGACAGTAAATATGTTCAGAGGGAAAGAAGCACAGTGAAACAATTTGTGTCACTGTTTGTGGTAGGCATGCATCACATATGAAGAGTGTAATAAAATAAATATGATCGGAGATGGCAGGCATGAATCATATGGAAATAACACGATCAGGTGATATAAATGTTTTCCAACATCTCTGCTCGAGCAGTGGAGCTGAAATGTTTCTATTTATTCAATCAAAGCTCATCTTATTTTTTATCCTTCCTTTGGATTTGGGAAATCTTACCTAGTGCTTTTTTTAAAAAAAACACATAAAGTAAGTCTGGCTCTGGTGGCTCACGCCTGTATTCTTAGCTACTCAGGAGGCTTAGATCTGAGGATCGTAGTTCAAAGCCAGCCCAGGCAGGAAAGTCCTTGAGACTCCTATCTCCAATAAACCACTCAGAAAACCAGAAGTGGCAGTGTGGTTCAAGTTATAAAGCTCTCTACTTGAGCTGAAGAGCTAAGGGACAGCACCCAGGCCCAGAGCTCAAGCCTCATGACTGACAAAAGATAAAAACAAAAATAAGCCCATCAAATATAAGTTTAATCAGAGCAAGGACTACTTTCATTTCTTCTCGCTGTTTTATTAAGTAGGGTTATTTTATTGTAATCGTTATTTAAGGAAAGTGTGCAAGCACGCCTATGTGTAAATCCGATAACCTGTGTGTGCAGAATGTGCTGTGACTCAGTCCTACAACCATGAACCTGCACACAATTGGCAGGAACTTCCAAGTCATTTATGTTGGCTTGCAGTTAGTTACTACTTTCTTCCAGAATATTCTGAAGTATTAAGAATTAAAGAAGAATTGACTGTCAGAAAGGAATAAAATTAGTTTAACCTTCAGTCGCTTTCAAAGCAGCTGAATGAATACTATCAGATTGAGTGCACGTGTGACCTCTGTGAGAATGGACACACACAACCTCTGCATGAACAAATACACACACAACCTCTGCGTGGACGAATGCTTGTGCAACCTCTGCATGGAGGAATGCTTGTGCAACCTCTGCTAGACGAATGAATCCATGATCTCGGAGTGCAGCCAGTGCACAGGTACTCAAACGGAGTGGATGGCTTCAGCGTTTGACTTATGATACTCACGTTAAAACTTTCTCAAACACATTTGATAGTTTTGGAGGAATGCCTATAGGGATGCTACTTTCAGCTATGTCTTATATTTAATTAGGATCTATTCATAGTGCCTCAATTTAAGACCTCTGAAGAGTAAGAGCAAATATTTGAAAGTTCAGGTGTAACTTTCTCCTTTGTAAATTTGCACCAGTAAGTTAGGAAGACAGATGTCCCCAGCCATCTGTCCTGCCTGAGTGTGAGATTTAATAAAGACTTTCCACTGTGTCTTTTAGAAAATAAAATTAATAAAAGTAAACCATTAATTGAATTCAGTGGGTATGAAATTAGAAATAATAATGGAAGTATTCAAATACTGCATGCACGTAGCAGTAATTTGATCTCTTAGGAAATTAAATTTATTTAACCACAGTTAACACACTGCATGATAAAATTTCGAAAGGAATTCTAGCCTATTAATAATGGAAAGACTTGAATTGGGTTTTATTTGTCATTGGATGAAAGTGTTAGAGTGAACTGTTAACTCTTCTGTCACTCTGGCCTGCAATATTTGTTCAATTTAAAAAAATGGATCCTCCTTGAGATCGTGAGTGCTGAAGAGCTCAGTTCTGCCTGTCAGAAGGGCCTGGTGTGCAAGGACTGGGCTGCAGGTGTGTGAGGGCTGGGCTGCAGGTGTGTGAGGGCTGGGCTGCAGGGCTGCAGGTGTGTGAGGGCTGGGCTGCAGGTGTGTGAGGGCTGGGCTGCAGGTGTGCCAGGGCTGGGCTGCAGGTGTGTGAGGGCTGGGCTGCAGGTGTGCCAGGGGTGTGTGAGGGCTGGGCTGCAGGTGTGCCGGGGCTGGGCTGCAGGTGTGTCAGGGCTGGGCTGCAGGTGTGCCAGGGCTGGTGCCAGGGCTGGGCTGCAGGTGTGTGAGGGCTGGGCTGCAGGTGTGTGAGGGCTGGGCTGCAGGTGTGTGAGGGCTGGGCTGCAGGTGTGTGAGGGCTGGGCTGCAGAGGGCTGGGCTGCAGGTGTGCCGGTGCTGGGCTGCAGGTGTGTGAGGGCTGGGCTGCAGGTGTGTGAGGGCTGGGCTGCAGGTGTGTCAGGGCTGGGCTGCAGGTGTGCCAGGGCAGGGCTGCATGTGTGCACAAGGGAATGTGGCTGGGACCACAGCACCGGGTGCACACAGACCCAGGAAAAGGTAAACAAGAAACTTTCTGTACAAATTAAGTAAGTGGTTGAGATGCCAAGAAGCCCCATGAACCATTCAGGTCGAGTGAGACCCACACCACTGCCAGCACTGCCATGTGCCCCGGAACCCCAGCCCACCAGCAGAGGCAGGAAGGGTGAGCCTGAGCCAATGGTAGCACAAACCCATTGCAAGGACAGCCTGGCACAGGGGACCCTGCCTGTACCCCGGCCACTGTGGGGCTGCGGTGGGAGGACTGGGCCCCGGGCAGGCCCAGCAGCGAGAGTGCGGCCTTGTGTGTAAAGAATGGAAGAGAAAGCGAGCAGGTGTGAAACAGCGTGTGGAAATGGGGCCGTGTGTCTGAATCTCCGAACAGCAAGTGAAATAAAACCACAGTCCAGCCCTAGCCGGTAAGTGCCCGGGTCTCAGGCCCGGAGAGGCTGGGGCCAGAGCAGCAGGCCGGGCTCACGGGCAGATGCTCAGATCCCAAGGACACATGCAGGTGACCACGCGAGCGGTCAGACCCTGTGTGCAACTGTGGGAATGAGGGAGAGGGAGGAGAGGAGGATGCTGGAGGGTGAACCACACTGAAATAGAGCAAAGATCAAAGGTCAAGGTGCCGGAGGGCTCGAGAACACCAAGAGCCCGTGAGGGCAAAGGCTGTGTGTGCGTGGGGTGTCCGGGAGGAGGAGAAGGGACCAGACCCGCAAGAAGGGAGGGGACAGCGGGAAGGGGCCGTTCAGAGGGAGCAGACTCGTCGTCAGTGCTGTCACTTCTGCATGTCTTCCTGATTTTGCCCCCTCCTGAGCCAGTGGCCCTGTCTCCATTGTCCGTTCACAGTTCTCAGCCTCCTGAGTCCCGGTGGCAGCAGTGGTGTGTTATTGATGTGATGGGGAGCAGAGCATCGACCCAGGCCCGTCCTTGGTGTAGAAGGCCTCAGCCCCTGGGTCCACCCCGCTCTGCACACCTGGCCTCCATTTCTCAACCCTACGCAGCTCCACCCTGTCTGAGGGAGTCAGACCTGCGGGGGGCCTGTGCCCAGGGCGCGGGCATGGATTCCGGCTTTCTTCGCCTCTCCATCCTTCTTTTCTCCTGGGTTCTCGTCTTTTATGAGCATATATACAGAAGAAATAGTTGTTACTCTATAAAGGAGGCGTTTTAGAGATTTTCCAGGTTCTAGCATCCAAAGAAAAATGTGTGTGTGTGTGTGTGTGTGTGTGTGTACACATGCATCATTATCTCTAACATTTTTGTGGAGATTTATCATCTCTTTAATGGTTGTAGACTCACATTCTTTAATTCCGATTCCTGTCATTTAGTCTTCTGGCAGCCTATTTTCCGTAGAGATCGAGCACACATTTCATAAATGGTGATCCTCTGTATATTTTGCACATAGCAAGTTAAAACGTTTCCTTCTCTGCTTTTCAAATGAGATTGCCGGAGGCAGCACCACTTCTGGGTGTTTCTCCACCAGGTTTCTTTGCTCTGTGAAGGAGATAAGTAGAGAATGCAGAAGGGCCTGCAGGTCCACTGATCTTCCTGAACCCTTTCTAGGCCGGTGCGATGCACTTCAATTCTCCTGAGAAGCCCTCGGAGCAGCCTGGCTCTATTGCTGAGAGAAGGAAAGTTCCCTCAGAACTCTATAATTACCTCTAAAGAGGGGGACAGTTTAAGTCCTGTCCTTTATACTTCATGATAAGATGCACTAAGGAGAAAACTGTTAGATGGCTTTAGAGATGTTTTTTTAAAAAAGAACAACCTAAAAGTTAATTTGGCTAGAACATGAACAGATGGAGTGTATACATATAAGTATATGCATATAAATATATAAATATATACATATAAATTTCAGGCTTGAGAAAGTCAAAACTATTTCATGTCCAGTCTTCAGGCAGACTTATTCCCAACAAGGAATATAATCAATATAATTCTGGCCGACGACATTTTAGTGAGAAACAACATTGCTCTTTGTTAGAAAATAGGGCAGCTGGTTTATATTTTTGCTGTCAATTTAATCAAATATGCCTATTTATGGAAACTAAAAATTGTATCATCACTTACAAAAGTCATTTTCAGAGAGCAGATGCCATATTTTAATACACACACATACCTACACTTTTCTGTACTTCAGTATACCCAATACAGTCTGACTGCAGTTATGTCATGTCAAAAATCTAATTAAATGGAAACATTTCAACTAGTATAGTTTCCTGTGAGTTGTTTGTTCCTACTTTACTTAGTGTGCTTGAAGTTTAACTTTTTGCATCATGCATTGTACCGGCCCACATCCCTCTTGCCAGTATGACTCTTCCTTTACAGTTCTTCACTTATTTTCATTCTAAAAAACAGCTCAAGTTTCTGTTCTCACATAATCCTCCTGCTGATATGCAGGCTCCCACCAGGCAGGACTTCGTCTCTGTAATGCAAACACAGACATGGCATTCTGTAAAAACAGATCCTTAAAAGGCCTTTTAAAATATGTCCATGTGCTTGATTGATTACAACAATAGACATTGTTAAGCAATCTTAGGTTAATGATGTCAAAAGTCAGGAAGATTCAATTATTACAGTTCTTACCATTTATACTGATTACTTCTTACTGAACAGCATAGAGTTCTTCATACTAAACAAAATGTAGAATGAAAAATACTTAGTGAAAAGTTCTTGAATGAATTCACATTCTATCAACAGAACTGTTAAATAGCATCTAACACCATGCAAAGAAGGGGTCCTGCTGTACTTAGGACCCGAATTCCAATATTGCCAAATATTTGAGCAATTGTATGTAGTTTCAAGCTGCGTTATTTTTGCTGCAGTTCAGCTGCTTGTGTCAGACTGTATCATCTTGTTAGGTATAGTTTGAATATGCATAGGTAAACTGGGTGTTTCAAGAGGATGAAATTTCATGTGTCAAGTTATATTTGAAATAGTCACAACATAATTGGGAGAACTAACTCAGACCCCAGTCCTACAGAGTTGAGATCAAGTGCTGGTTTTCCAATTATTCAGTGTATCCTTCCTCCTTATAGCATCTGCAACTGCATGATCACAAACTTCAGATGAGTCGCGACTAGATTTAGTCATGAATAAAATAAGGCTTCTCTGTCTCTGTGTGCAGAGTAGCACAGTGTGCCCTGGGAATTATCTACTTTCTAAATAATCCAATAAGCCAAATCTGAATTTACTCAAAGACTGTAATACAGATGTGAACTAAACTAGACTGTGCATATAGTATGTCTCTGTAGAGTAGGACTAACAGACGAGACTTGTATATGAACACAACAGTTGTTATAGATTCATCTTATTTTCAAACAGTTATCTTAGGTTCAAAATACAGCTAATCATCTCTGTCCATAGCACGAACCACTTTTGTCTTAGAGGAGACGGAATATTTATTTGCTTTTGAAAAAAGGATGATAAGGGAAGCACAGGTGTAAAGAAGAAGAAAGCTTTCTGACCAGGAGAGTGGGTGGTACGCGGCTTTCTGACCAGGAGAGTGGGTAGTACGTGGCTTTCTGACCAGGAGAGTGGGGGGTACGCGGCTTTCTGACCAGGAGAGTGGGTGGTACACGGGCAGGTGACGCTGGGGTTCCCAGGGCCCTGCTGAACACTGCGGGCTCAGGCCCTGTGGAGGTGAAGAAAGTGAGGCTGGGCTTCGCAGATGTTGATACAAGTTACGGGTGCTTTACGTAGAAATTAACACATTCTCATGTTTGTTTGTCTCCTGAGAAAATGAAAGAATAGCTTTGGAAGAAAAATTATGTTATTTATTTTTAAAAATCAGGTAGAAGGAGAATATGACATGCACTCTGGTTAAAGGAGAAATTATAAAAAAAGGAAAATAGACTCAGAGTTATAACTGCATTACAACTTTTTAATTTAGAAGAAGTTTGAGGCTTAAAATACTAAATATATCTGTAATTAAAGTGACGGGAGAGGTAAGGGAGGTTATAAAGGTAAAGCCACTAGGGTTAAGAAGGTTTTCTGTCGGGGGCATGGTAGCAAGTGAGTTATTTTTGTGATGATACATTCCTAAAGAGAGATTTCCTCAATTCTCTCTTATGCGGATTCTTATTAATCTCTCAAAATGCAGTCTTCGTGTCACTATTCTCACTTGAAATAGAAGACTATTCCAATCTTAAGGCTCACGCGGGCGGCTGGTGAGGAGCTCGAGGGGGGACGTTGGATCAGCGGCACTCCCGGGGTGGAAGATGCACCCTGTGACCTCCTCCTGCTCCTCCTGCTCCTCCTCCTCCTCCTCCTGCTCCTCCTGCTCCTCCTGCTCCTCCTGCTCCTCCTGCTCCTCCTCCTGCTCCTCCTGCTCCTCCTCCTCCTTGTCCACCCAGGAAACACCCATCAGGGACGACTGGGGTCCACTCACACATAGCCAAGGAATGCCTTAGCATTTGGCCACCAGGCGATACAACAAACCCACGGAGCTTCTCCTGTGTGAGCAGAATTCAGGTGTGCAGTGGCGAGGGAGTGACAGCAAGGCAGGGCTGGCATGAGACCCAGCCTGCCCTGGAGCTCCATTCTGTCTGAGGTCCTCCACGAAGCCACCAAGGCCCAGCGCTCTCCACAGAGCGGGAGAGCGGGAACTCCTGTGAGGAAGGATTCCTTCTCCGGGCAGGAACACACCTGTGTTTGTTTTCTCGACTATCAATGTTAACATCTTATCTTAAGTACCGAAGAATATGTACACTACTATTCTGGGTGACAGAAAAACAAGATTAAGCATAATGATTTTGAAAACCTATTTTGTGAGTATTGGGAAGGGGAAAAAGAAGCGTTGCCATAAATAGAATAAATCTGAGTCCCCTGTTTGGAGAGTACATTTCTGTCACGGGGACATTTGCATGATTTTTCTTTTGCTAATAGATTATAAAGTAAAAGGACTGGAATTATTTATAGAAGCCTTAAAAGCCAGAAACGGCATTTATGTGTCTGACAAAAGGCTCTTTCTCTAACATAAAACATCTGAAACTTTCAAGCGTATACAAAGTTAACGTTAATGTGCTTAAAGTGCTTTTATTTACTGCAATATTTTAAAATTCTGACTGGTGCTTCCGTAAGTGTTTTAAAATGTGAAAAGTAGGGAAGATAATTATTGAGACGTGATTGACATAATATATTCTAGGCCATATACACATATATATGTATATATGTAAAAACATACTCAAAGCACTTTCCTGTGAGAGACTCATTTGTTCTTGCTAGTAAAAGAATTTATAGTAGACAGCCCAGCATCACCAAATCTCCTTCCTAATACAATAAGCAAGGTAGGCTGCTAGAGCCACTGCCTGAGCAGTCCTTCACATGAGCGAGGACTTGCTAGGCTACTAAACTCATCATTAAATTGAAGAGAAAATTATTTGCCAAATTAACAGAAAAGATGAATTTTTATTCTTGGGAAAGTCATCTTTCTATAATAAAAATTATTCCTGTTAGTGCTTTCAGTTTATCACCTCAAAATTCATTCTTAAGTTTTTCCACTAAACTTGGGTGATGTAGTAGCTTTCAGGATTGGAAAGGCCTACCTGCATTATTAGTAAAGACTCTGGAGTCAGCTTCAGTTTATGTTACAATGGTTTTTAAAATATACAAGGCAGTTTCCCAAACTCTTGCTTTAAAAACCTGCTATCAAATTTAATATTTCTTGTGTTACACAATACAAAAAAAATCCATCTAGTGGGCACAAATGTAAGAAATATGTTTTTCTTTAGCAAATACCAAGTTCCTGAAATGGAAAATGTTTGTCATCATGTTTATCAAGCTAGACAATAGCAGGATTTATTAGATGTTTTTATTCCTATAGTATATATTTGGTTTTGGCTTGAACTCAGGGCCTGGACACTGTCCCTTAGATTTTTCGCTCAAAGTCAGCACTCTATCATCGAGTTCTACATCTAGTTTTCTACATGTTAATTGGGGATAACACAGGGCCAAGTCACACGTGTTTTTTTTTATTGTGAAAATACTGTACAGAGGGGTTACAATTACATGGGCAAGATAGTCACGTTTTATTTGCAATGTTGATTCATGTAACTCCTAGCCAGAGTGTCTTTAAGTTTTAGAACACTTCTATGGGTTTATCTGCAAGAAGGAAAATATTCTTTGGAAAATGTCCAATTTATGACAATATTACATTGTAAAATCGACTTACCCTATTGCTGTAATCTGATTTATTTTTATAATCAGGTTTACAGGGTCAAAACCACATTTAAAATGATCACACCCATTTCCTGTCCTGTGGTCCTGCATCTCTAGAAACTCAGACAAAAAAAGGAACCAGACTTCGGGGTTTCCCGCTTGGTCAGTAAGGTGTTTTAATCCCATGAAACTTTTCCTTTCTTTAATATGTTCTAACCTCTGAAAATCATGTTCAAAGATGCAAGTTTCACAACAAGAGCTAAGATTGACTTTGTTATTTCTTAGAGTTTTCTGACACCAAAGAATGTCTTCACTGGTGTGCTTCAGAAATAAGGAGAGAGACACTTGGAGGATGGCTAATTCTTCTGCACTGAGCATGTCACTGGGAATTGTCACCTGCTAGCAGGAACCAGAACCCAGAACTTTATAAAGGAAATTGTACTCCGTGTTATACTTAGCAGATTTCCCCAAAGCTGTACCATTCCTGTATTATTTATTTACTTACTTACTTTTGCCAGTCCTGGGGTTTGAACTCAGGGCCTGGGCACTGTCCCTGAACTTCTTTTGCTGAAGGCTGGCACTCTACCACTTGAGCCACAGCACCACTTCTGGCTTTTTCTGTTTATGTGGTAGTGAGGAATCGAACCCTGTACTTCATGCATGCTAGGCAAGCACTCTACCATTAAGCCACATTTCCAGCCCATTCCTGTATTGTTTTGTTCACACTACTTACCTAATTTCTTCTCCAAGATGAATAATTCTGGAAGTGTAGAAAGTTTCATGTGTATACCTTGTTCACAACTGATTTATGTCTCACTCATTTAAAAAAACTAAGGGTGGTAGGGGAAAAATAAAGGAGGAGGCAACAATGCTTGATAAGAAATGCATTTACTACCTTGCTCCTGTGATTGTTATCCCCTGTACAGTATTTTCACAATACAAAACTTATGAAAAATTAAAAAAAATAGTTGTTATCTCGGCAAAAATGTGGAAGCTGAAAAATTTGCCTAGCTTTTCAATAAAATTCAACCAAAATCATTCAAAATATTACTATATGGGCTCAATTAACTCAATAAGTCATGATATTCAAACATACCTAAAAGCTTTTTAGAGTAGTGTTCTCACGTTCTACAATTTATGTATCTGGGTAGTGAACGCACATTTTGGATAAAAGATGAGAAAGAAACCCTGCCCTGGCTTTGGTTCGGTGCCATGAAGTAGAAATGCTACAGAACTTGTAAAATGAGTCAAATTTTCTCATGACATTAATTCTTCAAATTCATAGAGGAACTATGCTAAGTATTTTATCAGGAAGGATGCTTAGCACACCGAAATATCATTTTAACTTATTTTATAAATTGGGCTGAAATTCTGAGTCTGATGACAGCAGTTGGGTGGTTTTGGATCAGTAGCTGTTTCTAGAAGATTTTCTATGTGCACAATCTAAGGCTCCCGTCTTGGACTCTGGGATGGCCTGAGTTTGGTATTTTGACACAAACCATGTGTGCAAAGAATAAAACTAAGGTGTGGCATCTGCCTACAACTGAGATGCTCCTCTCACCAGATACCTGTGTGTCTTCAGGAGACATGTGTTGTTAACAAGCCACAGGTTTGATTAGTATGAACCACATTGTGCCTCATAGACTAGGCAGATCTCTGAGTGAAATCACTCATGACTAGTAATTACTTAATGGTATAATAACCTTCACCATTCAGATATGGGGGAACCTCTCCGTGAGCGGCTCTCTGTCACTTAAAAAATCTATCTCTATCTCCACTCATTGACCTGGCACCTGGCAGTGAATCAAGTCTGTGAAACTGGTTATGCCAAGGTAATGGGAAACATGACCGGCTTGCTTAAACATCTCCCACAACAGAGCCAACTCCTGCTTTCCCTTGATGCATCAACACACTTCCCTGGCTATTTGTGTCAATCCTGTATCTATCCATCTACCTATTCTCTTTCAATTCAGCAGTAACATAATCAGCTCCCCTTCCTCAATTGAACAGACAGACAATATCTAACATGCGAGCATTATTAGCAACATTTATGCTAAAGCTGATATTTAAATGCGTACTTGATCATAAACATTTCACATGAATTCTTTTAAGAACAGCTCCAATCAGAGTGCACAATCTCCTAAATTCTATCCCTAAGTTAAGGTGAGGGTATAAACCCTTAATTAGGAGCTCCAATAAAATAGACAAATACTTAGGATATAACATCATAAGCTGTGGGATTGACTGATGATGGATTGAAATCTAAAAACCCTCAGCCCAGAGCAACGTTCTCTCTAGCTCCTGTGTCAGTTATTTGTGGCAAAATTCCATGCTTAAGGACACAGGAAGGAAGAGTACAGGCAGGACTGGCGGACCTCTGTGCTCAGCAGGAGGAGGGGCAAGACTCATGACAGGTCACACACACAGGTCACCTACACAGGTCACCCACACAGGTCACACACACAGGTCACACACAGGTCACCCACACAGGTCACACACACAGGTCACACACACACACCTCACACACAGGTCACAGACACAGGTCACACACACAGGTCACCCACACAGGTCACCCACACAGGTCACCCACACAGGTCACCCACACACACAGGTCACACACACACACCTCACCCACACAGGTCACACACACACACCTCACACACAGGTCACACACACAGGTCACACACACAGGTCACACACACAGGTCACACACACAGGTCACACACAGGTCACCCACACAGGTCACACACACAGGTCACACACACCTTACACACACAGGTCACACACACAGGTCACACAGGTCACACACACAGGTCACACACACCTGACTCACACAGGTCACACACACCTCACCCACACAGGTCACACACACACACCTCACCCACACAGGTCACACACACCTCACCCACATACATCACACACACAGGTCACACACACCTCACCCACACAGGTCACACACACACACCTCACACACACAGGTCACACACATGTCACACACACATCACACACACAGGTCATACACACATACCTCACCCACACAGGTCACACACATATCACACACACCTCACCCACACAGGTCACACAGGTCACACACACCTCATACAAACCTGACTCACACAGGTCACACACACCTGACTCACACAGGTCACACACACCTCACCCACATAGGTCACACACATGTCACACACACCTGACTCACACAGGTCACACACACCTGGCACACACAGGTCACACACACCTGACTCACACAGGTTCTGGCAAGTGGGCCTCAGACTCTGAGAAAAAACAAAGCGATGTCTTCCCTTGGATCTCCCTGTGTGTGCCCTTTTCCCACTGAGCTCAGGCTGGACCGCATTGGTGACACTTGCTAACATTGTCTGTTACACCTGGGGAGGCTCACCAGTTTGTCATTAGCCTTGAGTTTCATTCATGCATTTGTGAGGCCTGAAGAACTCGTAGGTGGAGCCTCCGCTGCGGGGTAGACATGCACGGAGTGGCTGCATCTCACTTTGTTCAGTTTTTCTTTCCTCTGAGATGAGGAGGGAGGAGACGTTTGTGAGCACAGGGCCAGGAAAGGCCCCGTGGCTCCTCCGTCCACGCACAGGCGTGCCGGCCTGCGGGCGGCGGGGCTGCTCCCCGTCCTCTGGCTCTGACGGAATGAGGTGGAGCTGCCATCCCAGGAGGCCAAGATGGAGAGGAGGTTTTCACCCTGCTTGATTTTTCCTGGCGGCTGGAACAGTTAACGTCGGTTCTCCAAGTGGTTGGGTCACTCACAGGCCTCCCTCTGCCCTGAGCTCGGGCCCCTGAGGCTCAGCAAGCCCGCAGTTTGCTACCCAGCTTGGAAGATTGAGCTCTGCAAAGTCCACATCTTCCCAAGGTCACTGGGACCTGCAGAAAACAAAACAGAACAAAAATCTGCTGAATTGATCTACCATGTATAAAAAGAAAGACTTTAACATATTCAACACAAATTTGTAGTGGGGTATTTGGAAAAGAACACCATCTTAACTCCTGGCTTCTCAGCCATCAGTGGTGATCAACGTGATGTACATTTACATCTGACATAAGCCAAGCAACCAGAGTTCAGAAGAGATGAAAATACACTGTGCTTTCTTATTTCCGTGTATACCGTGAGGTCATTGGGAAAGAAGAAAATCTCCTCTTATAAGTCAGTCTTGCTCACATAGCACAGTTGCAACATGAAACAAAGTAGAAAAGGAGAACGCAGTCATACGATCCAACGTGCACTACAAAATTAAGAAAATGGAGAGAAGGGGTGGGTAGGGGAGGGATGAGGGAAAATGATAAAAGAGGTGACATTAACCAAGATGTGTTGTACTCACAAATTGCTTTGTTGAATGGCAATTATTTGGTACAACTACTTATAGACTGTATGTATATATACATACATATACATGTATATATGACAGATAAACCCAATAGTACTGGAAAGAAGCTTCTGTTAGTTTTGAGGCAGAGTACCTATAAAATTGTGCATGTTAACATTCAAATTAAACCATCCTAATTTCATTTTGAGTGTGATTTCCTTACTTGTATGTAATATTTAGACTTAAGTCTATGATGACATTATGATAGCTAAAATAATCACAAGAAAACGTAACGCTTTCTGATGTTTTACTCCTTTAAGCAAATTCTTTCCCATTAGTTTGCCCGCAGAATTTCCAGTTGAAAGGTGCATTCACATCATTACTCAATAAATTATTCTGGTTCAAAATCAAAAAACAATTTCTAGCCCAGGTTTGAGCTATGTATTTAAATACTTGAATTTTGTGGAAAATAGTGAATTGGTGACGTTTGGAGGCCCTGTTAGTCTTCTGGGCAGGGGCTGTGGGGTGTAGAGAGGACAGAGCCTTCTGGAAGCCTCACCTCCCGGCTTGACTGACAGCTCTCCGGAAGAACGTCAGAGCTGGCTGGGCATGGCAGGATTCTCATGTTCCAGACTACTGGCCCTGGGGTTCTCTTTCTTCCAAGAGTCCTGGACCTTTGGGGTTTAGGGTTAGATGTAAGGACACTTTATTACAAGGATACATTTGAACATTTTTAATCACAAGAAGCGTTATGTACACACTGAAAAACCCGAGCAAACTCTTGTTTGTAAAGTAATTGCTTGTGTTTTCCCCATTAGAAAACACGTAGGTGTTCTTAATGGATTTTTTAATTTATCCATGTGATCTTTTCCTCCCTCCTAAGTTGCACTGAGTTACCTGAGAAAAACGAAACTGAACGCATGCGCTGCAACTTCCACACAAGTGTTTTTAATTAGCTCCCACACTTCTACAGAGATCAAAACATTGACAGATTAATACGTGGCTTTTTAGAGCCTTAGCTTTTGAGAACAATGCTTTACAACAATGCTTAATGCAAGATTTTTTTTTTTTTGGTCTGGTCGTGGGGCCTGAACTCTGGGCCTGGGTGCTGTCCCTCAGCTCTTCAGCTCAAGGCTAGCGCTCTATCACTTGAGCCACAGCACCACTTCTGGATTTTTTCTTTTTTGCTTATGTGGTGCTGAGGAATCGAACCCAGGGCCTCAGGCATGCAAGGCAAGCGTTCTACCACGGAGCCACCTTCCCAGCCCGCAAGATCGTATTTTAAACAGGTGCTAGGGTTCTATATTTTGTGATTTATTTTGTTTCCATTGCAGTACCTTCTACATAAAACAAAACCCTCTGTCCACTATGGACCCAAAGTACTTTTTATATTTAATCTATCAAAAGACAACTTCATTAACAACTTGCCAAACAGTAGCTATTGTGTAGTGTAAAATGTGCCCATGTGGCTGAGGTAATTTTAGCGCCGAGTCTGCCACAGTGAAGTGCACCATTCTACCAGCTCTCACACAGCAGAACCCGGTCCTGCACAGAGATCTGACCCTCAGAGATGAAGTCAACCCTGGCCCGGACCTCACAAGTTCTGTCAGACAAGAAGGGCAGTTGCTAGATCGGTAAAACTAAACAACATGCATTTGTGTCTCATACACTAACAGCCTAATTTATAACACTAATAGATATAAACTGTAACAGGCACAACTGTATTTAGAGTAAGAGACACAATTAAAATTGTGCCTTCTTCCCCGATGTGCGAATACCAGTTTTTTGTTGACTTACCTCCCACCGCTCTGGGGTTGAAATGAAACCCTCACTTTCTTCCACCTTAGTCAGAGAGCTGAAGACCCACACTCACGCTTGGAGAGCGCACGCAGCTCGACGGGGGACCGCGGCTGTGATTTCGCGGCCTCTGCAGCCTTGGTGAGCCACGTGGAGGCTGGCTGGGCCGGTCCTGGTCGTATCAAAGGAGGAGGTCTCCGAGCTGAGGACACCTGACCTTCGTGCTCAGCACATGGAAGTGGGCAGAGACCACATAGCTAGTGCACGGATGTGTGTGTAATGGTATTAAGTGAGCACACACATACACGTGCTTATTCATATTCCAGTTTGAAAATCCATACACCAATAATACCTCTTATTATGTAAAATAAAGGGTACTAACATACACTAAATGCAATGGTTCTAATATACAGTAACATAAAATGGGTACCATATGCTAACATATATTATTATAAGATAGCACTGATATATAAATATGTGATCATTAGTAGTATCTAATATACCAATAATAGACATTAATAAGTATATTAGTATTTTCTAATATATTCACAGTATTACGGTAGTATAATGTAATGATATCAACTTTTGTATATATTAAACTATTAATGTTTCTATTGTCAATTTAGCAGCAATTTTCTAATGATACAAAGAAATATCAACTTAAACAAGAATTTAAATGTGGACAGATGTCCTCTATTCTGATGAGCACAAATGTTGAGCAAATTGATAGACTTTCTCTCTCCTTCTCAGGCTAATTGTTTGTATTCTATTCATTCTGTTAATTTTTTATTGATAACCTTATGATTCATTATATAGGAATTAATGATACAAATCTTGTAAATATAACAGTGCAAATATTTGTTAGGTTACATTAAACAATTAAACTTTGGAGATGAAATTGCAATTTCCTCATATTCTTTAATCATAATTTTCAAAATGATTATAAATGAACATGTTGATAATTAACATTAGTACCAGCATATTCAATATATGTTAAATTTATCAATTATTTAACAAAAATTACATTATGTTTTCATTATTTATCAATCAAATAATGTTTTTCTTTGCTGCACATTAAAATGAGAGAGATCTACATAATTTCCACCTTTTAAAAAATATTACTTTATATGTGAGAACATTTCCTGTGGAGCGTTGTTACCCCTCCCTTGTTGTTTTCCCACCATCCCTTCCCTCCCCACCTCCTTCCCTCCTTCCCCCACCCCAAAGTTGAAAAGTTCATTTCCAACATAGTGTCTTGTGTTGCAATGGGTCATTCTGTGTTCTTGTTTCAGCATTTTGTTATTTCCCTTCCCCTCTCCAAATCAGACAAATGTATATACAAGATGCAGGGTACCAGAATCAAATACAGTGACAACAGGGATATACCATAGGGGGAAGAACATCAAAAGAAACAAAAATTACATATTACATTAAAAACAAAGGCAAAACAAGATCTGAAAACACACACACACACAATCATTCACAGTGGGTCTTTGTTTCCTCAGAAATCATAGTGTAAATGTAAACTAAAGATACACTTTTAAATAATTATAATCGGGTATTTCACAGGTTTGGGGACTTAACTATAATGTACACATTGTTACATAGAATAATACTTCAAAAAGGATAATCTATGAATAAAAGCAGAAATCTAGCTCTTTTCTATTTTTCCTTCGACAATTTTAACTAAGCTAAATGATTTCCATTGTGTTTAGAGAAACTGAAGACAAACAAAATAACTTATATGCCCTGATGAACATTAAAATTGTTAAAAGGTTTTTATTCCACAACTGTATTTTCACTGTAAACACAAATGCAATATCTATCTATTTTCCGTTTTGGTTCCCAAGTCGTATTTTCAGTTTAAGCATTGATACAATGTCTCTCTCAGGGTCCTTGTGAGGAAGAACAATACACGTGCCCAGCAGTCATGCGTTCGGAGCCTGGGCCTTTCCACTGGGCTCTTACGCGTTAGTGACCGGATCTGTTTCAGAGACCTTTTTCTTTATTTGCATGAGCAGCTGTGGGCAGGCAGAGTTGTAGTGCAGTCGTGGAGGTCACCGGTGGCCACTAGGTAAAATAATGGCAGCTCTGTGATTGCCCTCCGGATACAATCCTGGGCCCATGGAGACCATGGCTGGCTTCTGCTGCCGGAGGCTCCTCAGCGTGGTCTCCGATGCCCTGCACTGCCCAGGCCTGTGCGTGTGGACGTGTCTGCAGCTGCACGTGCCCGGTGACGCGAGGACATCTGCAGTGGGCTCTCCCGTGACACCGGCACACGGATTTATGTTGCAGATTGCCCGGCACACCGTGCACACTCACAGGCCTCTGTGCTTTATTAAACATATTTAATTTCCCCAAGGCACCTGAGTTACAGTCCATCTTCTGTGTGCAGGTCCTTCCCTGTGCTCATGGAAAGAAGAATACAAATACGTTGTTTAAGATACGCCGGTGGGGGAGGCTCGGAGGTTTGCCTGAGCACACGTTACAGCAGAAGCTGAGGCTTTCAGCGTGTAGAGACTTCTCGACACCCGGAAGGTTCATTGATTTATGACTACACAAAGTGATGCCTTGCGCAACCATGTGGGAACCAGAGAGAATGTGTAACAGGACACTTAGAAATGGCTACCAAAAAGAATATTCAGTACGGGCTCAGCGCTGCGGACCTCCCGCTTTCCTAAGGCTTGGGGAAGGAGACAATTGAACGGCATAAGGAGGAGTGTTACTCTGGGTGGGAGATGGTTTGAGTCTCAGGGGCCCAACGGGAGACAGGGCCCAGCGGGGGACAGGGCCCAGCGGGGGACAGGGCCCAACGGGAGACAGGGCCCAGCGGGGGACAGAACCCAGCAGGGAACAGGGCCCAGCGGGGGACAGGGCCCAGCGGGGGACAGGGCCCAGCGGGGGGCAGGGCCCAGCGGGGGGCAGGGCCCAATGGGGGCAGGGCCCAGCGGGGGCAGGGCCCAGTGGGGGACAAAGCCCAGCAGGGACAGGGCCCAACGGGAGACATGGCCCAGCGGGGGACAGGGCCCAGCGGGGGACAGGGCCCAGCGGGGGACAGGGCCCAGCGGGGGCAGGGCCCAGCGGGGGACAGGGCCCAGCGGGGGACAGGGCCCAGCGGGGGACAGGGCCCAGCGGGGGACAGGGCCCAG
>NW_012267335.1:8407865-8495103 GCF_000151885.1 Dipodomys ordii | reverse complement strand
GCAGGGGGCAGGGCCCAGCGGGGACAGGGCCAGGTGGGGGGCAGGGCCCAATGGGGGCAGGGCCCAGCGGGGGACAGAACCCAGCAGGGAACAGGGCCCAGCGGGGGACAGGGCCCAGCGGGGGACAGGGCCCAGCAGGGGGCAGGGCCCAGTGGGGGGCAGGGCCCAATGGGGGCAGGGCCCAGCGGGGGCAGGGCCCAGTGGGGGACAAAGCCCAGCAGGGACAGGGCCAGGCGGGGGACAGGGCCAGGCGGGGGACAGGGCCTAGCGGGGGACAGGGCCCAGCAGGGAACAGGGCCCAGCAGGGGGCAGGGCCCAGCGGGGACAGGGCCCAGTGGGGGGCAGGGCCCAATGGGGGCAGGGCCCAGCGGGGGCAGGGCCTAGCAGGGACAGGACCCAGTGGGGGGCAGGGCCCAGCAGGGACAGGACCCAGTGGGGGGCAGGGCCCAGCGGGGGACAGGACCCAGTGGGGGACAGGGCCCAGCGGGGGACAGGACCCAGTGGGGGACAGGGCCCAGCGGGGGACAGGGCCCAGTGGGGGGCAGGGCCCAGCGGGGGGGGGGACAGGACCCAGTGGGGGGCAGGGCCCAGCGGGGGACAGGGCCCAGTGGGGGACAAAGCCCAGCGGGGACAGGACCCAGTGGGGGGCAGGGCACTGGCTGCTCTGTGGTTCCCAGCTGTAGGAGGCTGGCACTCAGTTCTGAGATCACCTATTGCCAAGGTTTTCTCCCCTCAAAGAGAAGAATCTTTCCAGGTTGGCTTCTTCTCCCTGAAGTGCTGGAGTTGAGGGTGCATGTACCACACCTGGTCTGCGGTTGGGTTTTTGTTCTGTGGAATCCAGCCCAGTTTCCCCTTCGCCTCCTCTTCTCCCCACCCTGCTGGAGAGCATCAAAGCCTGCGCCCGCTCACACAAGCTTTCTCCTCCTGACTCTTGTGAATGCTGAGTGCAGTTGTGTCCCATCCCACGCCCAGGGTCCGCATGGCCTGTCTTCACACACCTCCACCTCCCTGCTGAGTGTGTCCCAGACCAAGCAACCCTGCTGTCTCTGTCCTTAATCCCTCTGGGACCCGTGGGTGGGCTCCCCTGCCTGCTGCCCCGAGCCTCCCCAGCGGCCTAGAGAGCTCAGCCCCTCAGCTCTCCCTATACAATGCGTTGACAGGGGGGAAGGTGGGGCACCTAAATATCCCTTTCATCCCATTGAGTGTCATCAATTCTATCCACATTGACCCTGACACTGAATTTGCTTAGTGCGACTTTAAATGTGTTTGTTATTTTCATGACCATTTCCACTGAGCTCTTTAGGAAGGCCTGGGGCAGCCACGCCTCCTGCTCTGTTGCTGGTGGTGCCCGGTGAGCAGCGAGGCTTGTCTGCTTGGGAACTCAAAGCTTCATGAGCAAGTCCAAAGCTAGAAACACCTGCACATTTGGAATCACCCTCCATCGACACCTTTCACATTTGTGTCTTACTTTAGTGCTGACACTGATCTTGGAAATCACACTCATTTATTAGCGATTCTGCCCTGCTTTTATACATTATGTACAGGTAGAAGATGCTATTACGTCATTAACTGAAGAATTCAAGAAAAAGATAAATAGGGATTGCAGTAGATTCATTTCCATGTCTGAAAATGAGAATACGTTTGTCACCATTCTTTAAAAAGTTCTCTTTTACTTTAAAAAATAACAGTTCCTTCTTTCTATTTACTCATTATAAAGTGGAACATTAAAAGAGAAATAATACTAATCAGATAAATATGAGTCCTCGTAAGTCATACTATCAGTAGAAGAGCATACTTTGTTCTCCTATTTATTGTGTAAGCAGGGTGAAAACAATTCTTATTTAAAATCCACGAGAACTTGAATTCTAACTCTGGCTATGAAATTGCCTCTGTAACAAGGCAAGCTCCAGGGATGGGTTTTAAATTCCAATCTTTTAAAGAAATTTTATGTATCTTTGATGAGCAATTTCTCATGTTCATTCCAATAAACAACAACGTCAGGTTCACCAAAACATGAGTTTCCATTCCACACATCTCCCTTGGGGTGGCATCAATATAAAAGCAATTTTTATCTGGGCAGGTTTTGAATTTTTAGGGTTTCTAGGGATGCTGTTTTGTTTCCTTACGCGTGGTAAATAGCACAGGAGCGGGAATATTGGTGCTAAGCTGATAGATGTACCATGCCACCTTGCATCTGTTTTATGACATTCTTGTGTGAAAAATATGATTTTTAAAGTTTCTTAACTGCTCATTATCAATTCATCACAATGTAATCCAATATCTGTTGCAGCCGACACTTCACATTATTTTTGTTTTCAATTCCAGAATAGTGTATGATTGTGTGTGTGTGTGTTTATCCCTTTCTGAGTTCTGAGTGGTAATGCGCTGATTTCTCCTCCTAGTAGTTCAGGAAGGAACAGAGCCTCGTGAGGATCCACCCACCCCTCTCCAGGAGCATGCAGTGTGGGTGGGGTCAGAGCAGGGTTGGCAGGGTCGGCAGGGTGGGGTGCTGACACAGGACCGCCATCCCCCCACTCCAGTCACCAAGCTGGCTTCCTAGTAAACAATGCTGAGACTGGGTGTGGATGAGCCTGAGACACACACAGCCCATTAAGAATGGCTTTCCTTACAGACTTCCACCGCTGTTCTTGATGGGCGAGGGGCCTGAGTGGCCACCATGCTGGTTATGAACGCCGCTCTCCCTGCCGTCAGTCCCTCCCTTCGACTGTCACTTGAAACGAATGTCTGAGCGGGGAAGACGGGTGGAACACATGCCTGCCTGTGCTTGTGGCGGGGCTGTGTGTGCTGTGCTCATTAACTCTGTCTCTGGTCTCAATCAACTTGCCGGTTATCTGGCACGTTGGTGTGAGGGGCAGACCCGTGTGTCCACACACTAACCAGCCCGCGCAGATGTGACTCCAGACCCCTGCAGAGCACACAGGTGATCTCCGACCACGTACCTCATCTGTCCTGGCTTGGCTGTCCACCTGACAAACAGGAGTAGGTGTGGATGAGCCCTGCTTCAGAGCTGTCATTTGGAATAATTGAGTCTGTACATACAGAGCACACAATTTTGCTGTAGGACAGATTCTATATAAATACTGTAAACATTTGATTGTTGTTTCAAGGCAAAGCTCTCTTTCCAACATGTCAATTTAATCATATCATTGATTTTCTTTCTTTTTTATTAATATTTAATTATTTGATGTCCAATATGTGAAATACAGATATCATTGGGTGTGCTTTACAGAGGTGCTCAATGAACTGAGTTATTGCTGTAAGTCAATATAATCGATGCCACAACACCTTAGAATGATTATACTTTGGCACAAATAAACAATATATGTTCAATATTATCACATTTTCAAAAGGTAATAAGTATGCAAGCTTTGGACAGAGAAAGTGCAAATGGAGATGGTCTAGATAAGACGGTTTAAGACATGAAAAGAGCTTGCACAGCACTGTTGAAACTCAAACAGTGTGGGCCTGAGTGTATATACACCACAGTCATTGAAGGATATAGCAGGTAAAGATAGATTAAATGCTCTGAATAATGAAAATTGGCTTTTATCTGAAAGTTAATGAAGAAAGAAATGCTTGAATAACTGAACATGAGCACGCATCACAACTTACGCAGTCCCAGAGATTTCAGAATCATTTTGCACAGAATCCTTGAGGATGTAACCTCACTGCCAGCACAGTGTGACACACCGATGACACAGGAAGCTCATGACAGCACGGTGTGACACACCCATGACACAGGAAGCTCATGACAGCACGGTGTGACACACCCATGACACAGGAAGCTCATGACAGCACAGTGTGACACACAGATGACACAAGAAGCTCATGACAGCACAGTGTGACACACCGATGACACAGGAAGCTCATGACAGCACGGTGTGACACACCATGACACAGGAAGCTCATGACAGCACGGTGTGACACACCCATGACACAGGAAGCTCATGACAGCACAGTGTGACACACAGATGACACAAGAAGCTCATGACAGCACAGTGTGACACACCCATGACACAGGAAGCTCATGACAGCACGGTGTGACACGCCCATGACACAGGAAGCTCATGACAGCATAGTGTGACACACCAATGACACAGGAAGCTCATGACAGCACAGTGTGACACACCGATGACACAGGAAGCTCATGACAGCACAGTGTGACACACCGATGACACAGGAAGCTCACTGCAGCACAGTGCGACACACCAATGACACAGGAAGCTCATGACAGCACAGTGTGACACACCGATGACACAGGAAGCTGATGACAGCACAGTGTGACACACCCATGACACAGGTAGCTCATGACAGCATGGTGTGACACACCCATGACACAGGAAGCTCACTGCAGCACAGTGTGACACACCGATGACACAGGAAGCTCATGACAGCGCAGTGTGACACACCCATGACACAGGAAGCTCATGAGAGCACAGTGTGACACACCCATGACACAGGAAGCTCATGAGAGCACAGTGTGACACACCCATGACACAGGAAGCTCATGACAGCACAGTGTGACACACCCATGACACAGGAAGCTCATGACAGCACAGTGTGACACACCCATGACACAGGAAGCTCACTGCAGCACGGTGTGACACACCGGTGACACAGGAAGCTCACTGCTGCACAGTGTGACACACCGATGACACAGGAAGCTCACTGCAGCACAGTGTGACACACCGATGACACAGGAAGCTCATGACAGCACGGTGTGGCACACCCAGGCCCAGGCCCAGAGTTCAGGACCCATCACTGACCAAAGGACAACAGGAAGGCGGAGCTCCCAGGCGTCACCCTGCTGTGTGGCCGGGAGAGCACTGCAGAGCCTGGTGGACAAACGCCTGATCTCTTATCTACCCTGCAGCATGGGACAGCACAGTAAATCTGCATTTGCCCTTACTAATCTGCATTTCCTGTTACAAAACTCCTAAGAGAGGGCATTGCTCTAAATTACATTAGACAGCAATGCATTTGAAGATTTCTAGAATAAAAGGAAGAGCGGCAGATAATAAATGTAAGGCTGCATGAATAAATTATCTTGGGAGGCATGCTAGAGTTTGACTAGGATTTGCTCTCCGTGGCTGAGAGGCCTGGCCCTCAAAGGTAGATGTCTGGGAAGCGAGAGGCTAACGTACTTCAGGAGCAAATTGACACAGGAGCACAGGAGGTAGCAATGCTACGTCTTGTTCGTTTTTGATAACAGACAATAGGAGATTAATAAGTTCATTCTCAGAAAAGTTTGGAACTTCCATCTGTACTTAGAGTAAGAGCGCTGGGAAGATTAGCAGGCTTGGGATTTTACTTGACTGGGAGAAATTTCCCTGAATTCTAAATTCAGGTTGTAATCTCCTCTGATATATTCCTTTGACATAATTTCTAAAAAAAATCAGCTCTCTTTCTCAATTAATACTATCTTTCTACACATTTAACTGATCAGCATATAAAAATAATTTATAAAAATAATCACATCCCTAAAGTTAGTAAAAAGCAAAAAAAAAAAAAAAAAAACCCTGGATGGTCAAAACTTCATCTCTTCCAACTGAACTTCACATCAAAACAGGGACAAAATGGACACTATTCATCTGCTCCAAGAGGTTTTATAACCCATCCTTATTATCTGATCCTCAACTTAATGCCATTAAACTTCATTATATTTCTTATATTCTGAATACAGAAAGGAAGTAATTTGTCTTTGATGCAAAACAGAAAGCAAAGAGCTCATTCGGGGATTGTAGAGAGAATTAAATAATAAAAGGAAAGAGGCTGACCTGGTGAGAATTATGTATTCATGGAATATATTATCCTAAATTGCCGTGCTTCTAACTATAATCCTACAGTCCCTCCGTGGAAAGTCTCCTTTGGCTGTAGCGAGTTTGCCCTGCATTGGACAGCAGTGCTACGTCTCACCTTCTTTGTGGAGGTTACAGGATACTCATTTTTCAGGAACAAGCCATTTCGGAGAGGAACAAATGGAAGTGAAAATGGAAGATACCCAAGCAGAATTGTCTTCAGAAGCTTATTTATTTAAATAACCCATCGTTAAACTTTTCCTTCAAATCATACATGCCTAAGTACCCGTGCTATTTTTTTATTTTGTTATCTTTAATAAGGTGACCATGCTAAACTTTTTCAATTAAGTGTTTCTACTCATCACTGTGAAATTATGGTTGATAGGTTTTGGGTGAACCACGGAAGTGCCACTATGTAGTGCATGACATCACGCATTGCTATCATTCATATAGAAAGTCATATGTTTGAGCACATGCTCATGCACACAGCAAAGTGGACCGACGGATGTAGATCATGAATACATATTCAAGGCAGAGGGGCACAGTTAAGTGTAGATGTACATGTACACTTGATCGTGTGAGTACAAGAACATCAGAGTCAGTGTTCAAATCAGTTCTCCTTATCAAGGACATCATAGTGATTGTAAGATGGAAACTTACAAGCACACCATGTCTCTCTACCACACACGATCACGTTACATACATTACTGAGCAATGAGACAGCTGCCATAAATATCAAAGACTGCCAATGAAGCTTCGTAGGAGGACAAAGTGGATTATTATGTTATATCACAATCGTGGACACTTTCAGATAGTTTTCCTGAGGCTTGGAGATGTGTATTGCTTCTAATAATGACAAAGAATTATTATGTGCATGTATTGCTAAGTTACTATTCAGAAAAACTTTTGCCAATTAAAATGCATAAAATTTGATTAAGATTTGCATCTACGCCAATAGGAAATAAACACAAAGCATCCTTGATGCTGTGAATGAGGCCAAGACAAAGTTTGGCATCTTTTCCATTAGGCATAAAGTTTTGAATATAGTTGTAAACATTACAAAGTTAGAGAACATAAGCCAATGAAATATGGGTTCTAATACTTGAGTAAATCCAGATATTAATTAGTGTATAATTATTTTTAGAATTAAAGGAGATTTTATGGAGAGATGATTTCTAACTAAATATTATGAAATGGATCATCTATCAAATTCTGTGGATAGACCACCGAAGAAAATGTAGACCCTTCTTACATGGAACTTTACTTTATAACATAATTTAGATACATAAACAGGATATTACTGTTGCGTGTGAAATATACTCATATGTACATATGTATATGCACATAACCTTAGCAAGTAAAACAAATAGTTTATAGAAATAAAGTTAAAATTCAGAGTGAAATCTTATTCAATGTAGGTTCATCTTAAGTAAAATCTTAATTAATATATTTGCAAAGACCAGACATTCTTTTAGAAAACAAATACAAAGCCCCCAAATCAATTTCTAATTTCTGTTACAATTGTGTCTCAGAAACCATTTTCTATGTTTGAATTAAAGTGTATATTTACATCTAAGTCCTTAATTTACAGGGTAAATTAACTAAGGTACCAAGCACATTCTATTTCCTTAGAAAATTCTATAGCATTCCAAAAGCTTGCAATGTTAATTAATTCTATAATGTAAAATTTAGCTCCCTATTATTTATACTAATGAAGGAAGCAAATATGAATAACCTTGAATCAATTTGTATTCCTTCACAGTCAGTGTTTGAATTTATATTAGCATGTGGATGTGCTGGAGCTCTGGGAGCTCATTTTCTACACAACAGACGAGAATGAGAAGCAGCTAAAAAGTTGTCAAATACCCTCATCCCCACCCACTCAACATGAATCTTCCAAACCTACTTTTAGAAGGAAACACGCGTCTTCTCAGTTTTCTTACAGCATATTCTTTTTATTGTTTTAAGGATGCAACAGAACTTGCTCTCTTGTTAGTTCTAATTTAATTTATTACTATTGTAAAGGTGTTGCCCCGTGGTGTTACAGTTGCAGGTCAGGTGCTGAGTGCATTTCTTTTGGAACAGTATCCCCTCTTCCCTCCTTTTCTCCCAGTTTATCCACTCAAACCCTTCCCCTACATGTGGTATAAAATGCTATTTATGAAATGAACTGTAGGAAATGCAAGCAAGAGGTTTCATGTTATTCTGCTTCTTGGGTTTGTCTTTCTCTCCTTTGTCCTGTTTTGATACCTGTAGCTTTTGCGTTGTGTTTAAGTTTACCTGATTTGGGGAGAGTAAAGAGGATCATGGAAATGCTGGGACAAAGGTGGATCAAACGCAGCAGTGGCGCTCACTAGCCATGACGTTGAACATTTGTTACGCTCTATTCTCGAGGTGAGACATTTCCTGGGATCTGTGGCTCATCCACACTCTGAGCTTCTCTCAGAAGGTATGAGAAGGATCATTGACGTGTTTCTCTACTTTGGTGACTCAGTTTTGCCGACAGGTGTGGCTGAGCTGTGCGCGTTGGGTCTCCTGGGCTCTTCCTGCCTCCGTGTCACCGTGTTCTGCTTCCTTTTGCAGTCTCCTGATATTTTTCATCTGTCTTCTTGGCTGTCAGTTTAAAGTCCTGCTCCTTTTAAGTGTTTTCCTTCCTTCCTTCCTTCCTTCCTTCCTTCCTTCCTTCCTTCCTTCCTTCCTTCCTTTCTTCCTTCCTACCTTATTTCTTTCATTTTTCTTTTTTCTTTTTGCTATATTTTCCCAGCACCCACACATTCAGGGAAGTTATTTTTCTAATCTGGTCTTGAGTTGAGAATAAGATTTGTCCTGGGGGCTGGGGGTTTAGCTCAGCGGAAGGGCGCATGCCTGGCATGCGCAAGGCCCTGGGTTCGGTCCTCAGCCCTGGAAAAAAAAAGGATTTGTGCTGATATGATCATACTTTTTTTGAAGTGAGGTCCTGCAAATGCAGAAGAATGCAATTGTACTGGGACATCACAGAGTTCCCCAGCTCTGGGGAGGTCCTGTCACCTCATGCATCACCGTGAGAGTGTGCAGCAGACAGGGACAGACCCTGCTGGTCAGATCATCATCTCAGGGAACACTGAATTTAAAATATATGTACATATATATGTACATGCACATGTATACCTATACATGCATGCTAATATTCATATATGCATATAGAAATATTTAGTTGATTGGTGAACATCCCCAGAGCGCCGTGCTCATTGTACATGCATACATGCATGCTCGTACTTCACTTAACAAGTAGGTTAGTGGTTCAATATTGCAGAAGTTATTTATTTCAGAGTTGGTCTTTTTGCATTGATTTGTGTGGCACACGTTCAACAAAGGTTGTTCCCTGCAAACTCCCCAGCGAAAGAGAGAAAATAGAAGCAATTCCTTCATTAAGTTGGTTCCTACAGTTGAACACATGGCCATGGATCTCCTATTTGACATCTTTTTATCAATCTTCTTACCTTTGGCCTCTCTGCTGTCTTGAATCTTCTAAGATCATTGCTCACATAGCCTATAACCCGCAGCCGCCACGCTCTTTTCTCTGCCTCTGTGCTGTCATTTTGTCTTTTGAATTTCTCGTTCAGACATGTCACATCCTGAGAGATATGCTTTCTAATCACAACATCAAATCAACCACCAGGCCGCCACGAGATGATCTTCTCTTTTAATTATCTGCCTAACCCGGTCATTTGCTACCACGTTTGTGATGATTTATTTAGCTGTTTCTTTCACACGTCCATCTTAACGGGAGCCATTAGAGTGTTCGAACCTCTTCAGGTTGGCTAGCGCCCTAGCCCACACATGGAACGGCTTCTCGGGAATGGGAGCTGTGTGCTGGAAATACTTAAATAACTGTTTTATAACATTTCAAGATACAAAGTGTAATATTTATAGAGTATCTGTGCAAGATTAACCCACCCACTAGCTGCTCCAGAGATCGATAACGTGTTCTGAGCCAGGCAAGGCTCTCTGAAGAGCGTGTTCATCACTATTGGCGTTGTGTAGGTGTGCCTTAAGTGAACTTCACACTGGCATTCTGCCTTTGATTCCAATGAACAAATGGTGTAAGAAATTCTCCTTATACTATATTCGCTGTAAGGATTACACAGCATTGTGCAATTTTCTCTTTGAAAACACAAAAAGGAAAATTTCTGCTCAGACACTAGTGTTAACATTAGAATATGTGCTGTCATAGTGGGAAAAAATGCTATCACCACATTTCCCATAAGATTTTTCACAAGATACATACACTAGCGGGTGTGCATTATGTAAAGCGTCAGGGGTACATTATATGATGCTTATTTTGTGAATTAGATTCATCAATCCTTATTTTCTTCTTTTCAATTATTTTTAGATCTTACCATTTGAGATTTATTGAAGGCTTGCACAATTGTTTTAGAATACCTATTTGTGATGCTTTATCAATGCTTAGAATATAATTAACTTGAATTCGTGTTGCATCTTGGCTACATGACTAGTTACAAAAAAGTGAAAATATTTTAAAAATGAAAACAGATAACACCAGCATGAACATATTTTGAGTAGATGTTGTAGCTTATTTTTAAATTTATTGAAACAGTCATATCTGTTATGTACCCTGAAATATTCTATTACTGCATTTTTAATTTCCCATTGTAACTTTGAATATTTTGATTTTGTTGTCAATGTAAGCAAAATCATTATATTTACAAGGTTGGCAATTTACATACCAGCCTGCATATGCAATTTAATTCTTTCAGCTATGAATTTTACAAATGTATAATTAGTCTATTTTTACTCTTTATTTAGTCATTATTTTTTTTAGGTTGGTCAAGCCTGACCTCTGGGCTTGGGCACTGTCTCTCAGCTCTTCAGCTAAAAGCTAGCACTCTGCCACTTGAGCCACAGCACCACTTTTGGCTTTTTCTGCTTATGTGGTACTGAGGAATCGAACCCAGGGCCTCATGCATGCAAGGCAAGTAGTCTACCATTGAGCCACCTTCCCAGCCCTATTTTAAATAATTCAATTACAAATAAACCTCATATATTTACTATAGTGCTATTTTAAGTGTGACTATTTTGGGGAAATGGGCATGATAAAGAATATGCAGAGTATTATTTTATTTCTTTTCACTGACAACAAAAAATTATATTTTAAAAAATCTGGAAGGCTCTTGGGTAGAAAGAAGTAACAGCTGATGTCCTGAAGCCAGCAGGAAAACTATGGCCATTTTGTGTCTTTCAAATAGCCAGTAGAGAAGATTTTTGCATATTCTCAACACAGAGACATATGCAAATGCTTGAGGTGTGGCCTGGGACATTTACCTTTATCTTACCATCCTATACTGGGTAGATGTCCTGAAATACTGCAATGGACCCCTTTTATTTGTACAATTAACTGTCAGGGAGAGCTCTAGAAGAAAGTTTCCGTTCAATATACGTACAGTAAACCTTCACTCCCCTGAAGTTTGACCAATCTCTGTAGTTGTATAACCTGAATTACAAAACACAGAATCATTCCAGCAAGCCAAGAATTTCCTTGTGCCCTTGCATGTCCACCGACCTCTCTTCTGTCCACACAGGTTCTGGAATGAACTAGAAATAGGCATACCTGGTGAGTGTGTGGTCTTCTGGGGCTTGCTTCTTTTACCAGATCTAGTACATTCGTGATTATTCCCTGCTAGTGAGTAAATCAATGTTCAGTTTCCTTTGTGTTGCTGATGTAGATACACTGCAGTTTATTCTTTCTCCAGCTAGTAGAATAATAGAGTTTTATCCTAATTTCATTAATTGTGAATGAAACTACTATCAACATTCCTATTCAAATAGGGAGCCTTCACAGTCCAACCTAGAATGATGTTGAGAATGTGTCGGAACTTGAACATTTCAGATTCATTACAGACACTGCCTGGCTTGGCTGGTTGCATCCAAGATGCATCTGTGATTTTGTGTAGAGTCAGAACATCCTTAGAAATGATCCCCTTAGTCAATAAAATTATATAAAGCTATACATTTTCAGATTTAGGATGGAAATGTTTTTCAAGAATCACTGTCTAAACACGTTACAATATTTATCATGGCACATTTGTTTACTATTGCATTTGAAACTCACATTACCTTAAGTTCAAACTAACAAATTGTAAGGCCTAATCATGAAATGTGATTCCCAGAAATGATGACATAAACCACACACAAAATAGGATTTCTTGTAAGGTTGAGATTCTGTGCTATATTTTAAAGGAAGAGTAAAAAGCAAAATAAAATTTACTGTATTGTCATGGGGTTATTCAAAAAGAGAAAATAAAAAGGCAATCTCATTTTCCATCATGCTTAAACATGGTTTTCCCTTTCTGTTAGCACATTAATTTGTAAGAAGCATAATTTTAACGTTTATATTAAAAGACATTTTTCCAAATTGAAATAAGAATACCAGGTCTATGGTGCCATGCTGGCAGTGGGGTGGATAATAGGGGCTCCGGTTTAACTGGTGCCATTTTGGCTCCTGGGTGGTTGAAGGTGGAGTCTCACCCCAGGTGATGGCGTCCCTCAATTCTTAGAGGCAGGGCAGGGACTGGGGCCACAGGTCACTAGACGTGCCAGTCCTGGGCTACGAACTCCTGAAACCCCTGAGCTTCCTGTGACCCTCCCCCCTGGCCGGGACCCTAGTCAGGCTCAGACAGTTCAGGAGCCATTTGGGGCCATGCTTGGTGTCTCCTGCCTCTCCTCAGGTCACCTTGGAGTCCCGCCGCTCTCCACTGGGGTTGATCTGTTGGTTGGTATTCTCTTTCCGCTCTCTTTGCCTTACTATGCCCACGTCTGAGTTTTCTATCAGTGTTTCGTGTTTTTGAGGATGAAAGTTTCCGGGGACATGTGTCCGTCTGAAGTTGTTGGCCTTCTAATAAAGGCTCCTGATTCAACCTCTCCAAATGCGGCTTCTCTGAATCTCTGGATTGAATTCCCACGTAACAAAATAAAAGGTAATTAAATCAGAAAAGTTCACTGGAAATTTTATGCTATTATCCCCAGAAGAATGCCTAAATAATTATTAGATATTTCAGAATTCTTTTAAGAAAAACTTTCTTGGGAAAGACAATAAACCGCTAAAATACGTGTTAAAATTCTGAATTCTGTATTTATATTAGCTTCAGATACTGTATTTTATAATTTTACTCATGTTGTATAATTTAATTCAAAGTAAAACCTAATCATGATAATCCAGAGGTAAGAAATCAAAGCTCTGTAAATATCACATTGTCTACCATTATGAGTTTATCATAAATTATAAATTTCTAAGGGGAATTCTGGGAAGCTAACAAGATACAGAGGACCTTCATCTCTTTAAAACAAGTTTCTTAAAGTGTACAATGTTTACCATTTCATGTTTATCAGCTCAAGCTAGATAACTTAAAACTAAGCAGTATTATCAAATATATGAAATACATAGGAAACTTCACCAAGCCTGGCTGTCCACCCTAAGACACTAAGACAGTAGCTTATATTTTTCCACTTTTAGCTAGAACTCTGTGCCCTAGATCATATACTCAGAGTTGGTGCGAGTAGCATCTCCATGCTACAACTGACTCCGTGAACTCAAGGCCTTGTTCCTGAAGCTGTGTCGACTCACAAATAGACTCGAGAAACTCACTGAGCCAAATTACTCACTGAACTGTATTTTGGCAGGATCATGCATTCAGTAGTGAGCAGAATGGCAGACTCATCACCATTCCATATCAAAACAACTCTTTTTTTTTTTTTTCTGGTTGGTTGTGGGGTTTGAAGTCTGGGCCTGGGCGCTGTCCCTCAGCTCTTCAGCTCAAGGCCAGCGTTCTACCACTTGAGCCACAGCACCACTTCCAGTTTTTTAGTGGCTTATTGGACATTAGAGTCTCACGAACATTCCTGCCCGGGCTGGCTTTGAACCACGATGCTCAGATCTCAGCCTCCTGAGTAGCTAGGATCACAGGTGTGAGCCACTGGCATCCAGTCTCATGACAACTCTTAAAGCCCCAGCATTTGCCTCTGTTATGAGAACAAATCTATCTCTAGCAACAGCCCATCTCTCCAGACCCATCCATACAATGGACAGACACACAGTCTCTGAATTAAAGGTAAGTTTTCTGGGCACCATATTTGTGTGACATTGCCACACACCTGTGTCTGGCCAGCTGGGCGTGTTATTTGGGAGTCAGGAATGCAATGATATTGCACTCCACAGAATGTGACAGACAGAAGCTCAACTTTCCTGATGATTACTGAAGGAATGTGTCCCAGGTCCCCAAGAAACACATGCTCCTGGTGGCAAACATACAGAGGTTTAAAGAGACTGACAAACATTTCAAAGGGGAAAGAGGGAGATTTTTCAGTCTCTTACCTTCTGAAGTAAAACCTCTATGGAAAGCAAGGTCAGAGGCTTCTAATGAGAAAGAAAATGATCTAAACAGTTATGCTAAGAAGGATTTCAAAGCTATCTTGTTCTCTAAACATATTTAATGTTCTCAACCTCTTTCCAACTGAATGCATCCTGTGTGTTCTGTATTTAATTAAACATCACATGGGAACAACTTTGCCTATCTTCTCCTCCCTGTGCTTGCTTCAAAAGAACACAAATATATAATATGTATAACATAATATGTACTGTATATACATACATATATCCATATGAATGTATCTACTTATCCATATGTACATAAACATATATATCCTACATCTATAGACACTTGGTTTTGAATCTATTTTGATTTTGCTATAACATGGATATCATAAGGAAAGTCCTTTTATAGCTTAATAGTTATTTTTTTTTTTGAGTCCAGTTGTGGGGCCTGAACTCTGGGCCTGGGTGCTATCTGTCAGCTCTTCAGCTCAAGGCTAGCGCTCTACCACTTGAGCCACAGCACTACTTCTGGCTTTTTTCTTTTTGCTTATGTGGTGCTGAGGAATCAAACCCAGGGCCTCAGGCATGCAAGGCGAGCGCTCTACCACTGAGCCACCTTCCCAGCCCTTAATAGTTATTTTTATATCAATTCTTCATAATTATTTACTTTGAGAAGAAAACCTACTTTAATTGAATGAACATCTTAATTTTTTACTAAATTAGTGAGCATGCTCAGTATCATGTACAATTTTTGAAAGGACAGTAACATTTATCTCCCAATCAAATTTATAGAAGAATAAGATGTTTGCCATTTCAACTTTTAGGAGAAAACAGAGATGACTTTTCTTTTTCCCATTTCCTTACCCACAGTAGCAGCTCAAGTGACAGAAGTGAAGTTTTATTAGAAAAAAAAGAAAAGAAACACATTTTGTTTGGAGACAAGTAAGAAATATTCAAAATTTAAAGGTGATGTTCTAGAAAAACCATGTGGAGAGAGAACCGTGCTAATGGAGAGCAGTTAGAAACTCATCTGCGCTGTTAGAGAAATTGCAGGGCCTTACAATGGTGCTATTCTCTTCTATAGGGCATCCAAAGCATTTTATCATAACAAAGGACCATTCTCTTCCGTTGAATAGGAAAAGGGGAAGAGAATTTTATTACAATGTGCAGTGATAAAGAATTCAGCTCAGGTAGGGCCTGTAAGCGTGTAGGTTAAAAGAAGCTTTCTTACAAATGGATTGACCTTCAAAATAACAGTATCATACTCCAAACCAGTGTGTGCTGTGTGGGTCGCATGTGACTCTGGTGTGGACATCTATAAATAAATACCTGCAGCCTGCCTTAGCGCTGTGCTGAAGAGCCGCGTCTGCACGGAACCGCTCTCCTGTGTCGGGAGAGTCCGTGAACAGTGGTTGTTTGTGTCGGGCTGTCTCATTTCAACCCCGTAGGAATGGTGCTGCGGACTTCCACAGAGATCAATCAGGATCAATCGGGTTTCCAGGGCAGCCTCCTCAGTTACCAGTGAGAGAGACTTTACACCACTCAGCAGGGCCAGAGCCTCCGTAGTGAGATGCCGGACCCGGGTGTCCTGTCAGTGGAGTCCCAGCTCCAAGGGGCCGGCGTGTTCCAAGGATGGACAGGCTTGGGTTGCAGGGACAGTGTCTGAAAGCAAATAGAGGAGAGGATGACATCAGTGTGAGGACTGTCAAGATACACCCAGCAGTGACCACGCGCAAGCCTGTCCGTCTATCATCTATCTACCCATCCATCTAAGTATCTATCAGCCATGTAGCTGTCTATCATCTATTTGTCTAACCATCTCTGTATTTATTATCTGTGTATCTATACATCTGTCTAGGCATCTATCTGTCCATCTGTCTATCTATCACCTATGTGTCTATCCATCTATGTATATATGGATATATGTACCCATCATTTATCTCTATGTATGTATTTATGTATGAAGGACAGAGGACGGAGGATGGAGGATGGAGGACTGACCAGCTTACCACTGGCTGCAGGTTCAGAACTCAGAGTTTGCATTACACAATAATTCTTTTTATTTCAGTCAATTGTGGGGCCTGAACTCTGGGCCTGGGTGCTGTCCCTGAGCTCTTCAGCACAAGGCTAGTGCTCTACCACTTGAGCCACAGCACCACTTCCGGCTTTTTCTGCTTATGTGGTGCTGAGGAATCGAACCCAGAGCCTCAGGCATACAAGGCAAGCACTCAACCCCCTTCCCAGCCCACATGCTATAATTCTTAAGCTACGGATCTTACACTGTATCAGAGATGAAGGGGCCCAACCACTGCCACGCTCAGTGCCCCACCCAGCTCTCCAAGCTCTCAGCAATGCCTCTCCCCTCCAGACACAGTCACAGGGGCCCCTGGCTCCCCGAGACCTGCATGCTCCTCATTTTCATCTCTGGAGCAGCTGGCTCTCAGGATGGAGGTCCCTCCTTCAAGATGGTACCCGGTGATTGCAGTCAGAGGCAAGGAACCTACAGATGCCTTCCTCCTCCGGTGCGGGCCTTGCTGGCCAGCACCACGGCCACAGCGAATCCTGGCACAGGCTGCGCGGTGCAGCCACCGCGGGCCTCATCTCCCCACAGCCTTAGGAGGGCGGCCTCACCGGGGTTTGTGACTGCAGCCCCACCTCGCCCCGGGGCTTTGGGGTGAAGATGAAGACTCTTCTACTTTCCTCTGTCATTGTTCTCATTTTCCGTGCGTCTCTGTCTGTTCCCTCACACGCTCCCTATTCACAAAGCCCTTCCACCCCGAGCTCCCCTGCTCTGGGCCTGTCTCAGGGCTCAGGGATCCACGTGGACACGCCATTGTCAACAAAGGGGCTGCTTCCCTCAGCTCTTGGCAGCTTCGATTCCAGGCTCCCGTCAGGGCACAGTCACGGGAGGTCATGTTTTCCCACACCTTCCCTACCCAGGGTGGCCTCAGCCCTGTGGAGGGACATGGGTCACGTGTGTTTTGTCAGTTGTCTTCTGGCAGGTGGCAGGGTTTCCGTGACACAGCCAATTCGTATTCTTTTGTCCCGGGACACCAGAAAAGGCTCCAGATTCGTCTTATTGCCTGTCCTCATCCAAGCCCCGATTTCTCCATGGAGCACTGGTCTCTTAAATGTGAAAGTTTGTTACTAATTAAGAGCTGACTGTTCTGTGTGTGTGTGTGTGTGTGTGTGTGTGAGTGTGTGTGTGTGTACGTGTGTGTGTGTGTGTGTGTGTGTGTGTGTGTGTGTGGTCTGGCTAGTGTCTCTGAGGGAAATGGTGACTCCACCGAGCCATTCTCTGCTAGCAGGTATCAGATTTCCAGATCTGAAGAAGGAAAGAGAGCAGGTCGAATCAGAAACCACATTCTGTCCATGCATACCCAGGGGCCATTTTATCAGGAAACGGCAGGAAGACCACCACACACAAAGCCAGGTCAGCGCCACAGAGCCGGCCACACAGACAGGCCGCGCGAGGGGCATTCCCACACCTGCCACACTCGCTCTGTCCCAAGCACCTTTCCAGCTGGGAATTCAGTGTGATTTTTAAGCACAAACATCCTCCATTTCTGTGATCTAACATTTTTACATATTAGTTTCTTGGCATAATTTAGTCCATTGTGTCTTTCGACACGGTAACCATTCTAAATTATGCATGCTGTGCCTTTAAATTCTGTAACTGAATTTCCCAAAACTTTTGGGTTTTTTTCCTTGATACTTTGTAATTTTTGACCTTGGTACACTTTGCCATTTTGAACTGAGTTGTGTACCTCCCATATTAAGATTTAATACTCTGCAGGATGTAATATTGCCTCCAAGAGGATTTATTTTGCTTCTGACTTCCCAGGATCTTCCTTTAATGGAGGCTTTATTCTCTGTAGATCTGGTTTATTCTCAGCTCACCTTTAACACTCACTTGTTAAATGGAAGTCTCATATATATTCCTGTGCCGTCTTTCTCAGACCCTAAACCATCTCCAAATCAGTAAGACATTTCTGTTCTGCTTCTCAGTTACTTGCTCTCACATAGAAATTTTCCTCAAGAAAAAACAGCACCCGAGGTTGACCTGTTTCTCCCCCAGATATTCTCTTTTACCAGGCTCCATTCCTACAAAGTCCTGGCTGCTTTGGTAGCTCTAACATCTTTAACTAGAAGACTTTGTCTCTCCTCCTTTAGTTATTCAAGGAGCATGGAATGCTGTGGAATCTACTTGACGTTTCCAAAGCCTTGCTTACTCCTCGTAGATTTTGAATCGTGGGGAATATTTATTACTGCTATCTATTTTGATATCTTAATTTATTTGGGAATTATCAATTCAGATAGAGACATGATCGTTTGTGACTAGCTTTTCGAATTAAACTTCCAGCTCACATTTATTACATCACAAATAATTTTGCTGGCTCTCGTGTCTAATGCTACATAACTTCCGTGCCTCTTGCCCTTCTGTTTCGAGAACTGGTTTGGCCTGACTTCCTGCCCCATTCACCACCCCCGTCACTCACTTCCATGTTGAGGACTGGTTTGGCCTGACTTCCTGTCACCCACTTCCATGTTGAGGACTGGCTTGGCCTGACTTCCTGTCACTCACTTCCGTGTTGAGGACTGGCTTGGCCTGACTTCCTGTCACCACTTCCATGTTGAGGACTGGCTTGGCCTGACTTCCTGTCACCCACTTCCGTGTTGAGGACTGGCTTGGCCTGACTTCCTGTCACTCACCTCCCTGTTGAGGACTGGCTTGGCCTGACTTCCTGTCACTCACTTCCGTGTTGAGGACTGGCTTGGCCTGACTTCCTGTTGCCAACTTCCGTGTTGAGGACCGGCTTGGCCTGACTTTCTGTCACTCACCTCCCTGTTGAGGACTGGCTTGGCCTGACTTCCTGTCACTCACCTTCCTGTTGAGGACTGGCTTGGCCTGACTTCCTGTCACTCACCTTCCTGTTGAGGACTGGCTTGGCCTGACTTCCTGTCACTCACCTTCCTGTTGAGGACCGGCTTGGCCTGACTTCCTGTCTGGTTCAGCACGCCTGTCACTGCACTCCTCCCGGGCACCACCACTGAGAGTCTCCCTTCTCTTCATTTCATATCATTTCCCCACCGTGGTGTTGGAAGGCTGACAGGGAGCGACAAATGCTTTGCCTAACCTGCCTCTCTTTACCTGGAACTGGGACTGTCCAGAACTTGGCCTCTTGTAGGTGTTCGATGACAGACAGGTGTCACTCTGCTCAGGCACTGGTTGAGATGGGCTTAGGCTGGCTGTGAAGCCCAGGCCTCCTAAGTGTCTGGGATGTGGAAGTCGGTCACCGGCGCCAAGCTAAGATGGTGTTTCTTTCATTAAAATTTCCTGGGTGGTTAAATATTTCAGGAGGGTTATACTTCAATGTGTTAGTTATGTTTTACTCAGACCTAAATTTGCCAACGTTTAAAGTGAACTGAGTGAATGTGTATAAATATCATGATGGAATCTTCTTTTATTACAAATGCATGCTAATTAAATTTTAATATTACTAATAATTGTAAAATTATTTCTGGTCTTCATAACTTGCCTTTCATAGTCCTCTAGGAAAGTCAGTCTAAGCTTTTCTCTGCTAACATCGAAGAAGAAAGAGTAACTTCTCAGCTTTAGGTCAAATACAGCATGTAGACCACCATGACATGGTTTTCTCTTCAGCATTGACTAAACAGAAGCTCGCAGAAATGAAATGTCTTCCTTAAACTTGAATGTATATTGATTTTTAAAGTTCTCATATGTTGTTACTGTATGCTAATAGATATTCTCTCCTCTCTCTCTCTCTGTCTCTCACATACACATACACATAAACATCCCTGAAAATAATGTGACTTGAATTGTGCTTTGAATCCTGGTTGTGATCATTGGACTACATATCTGCTGATGCAATTAGGTGTGGATATAAAATATGATTTTAGAATTAGTTTTTTGAGGCATAGGTCTTTTTGCATGTCTCTGGTTGACTAGATTTCTGATCCTTGCAAAGAGCATTGTTACATGAGTTCCAGGAAGATTACACTGAATCCACATGCAGATTATGTGCTTTGAAAGACAGCATCTGCTCTTTCATGTTGTGCGATCATAACATTTACACGTACCTCTGAAAATAATCAAATAAGATTGAAATCTTAAAATACCCATAAAAATTAATTGAGTTTTCCTTACTACTGTCCTGGGCTCCCTGAATTGCTGGTGCAAATTTCTTTTGGGCTACAGTATACATTTTCCATCTCATTATTCTTTTATGGCACTAAATGACTAGAATAACTTAAAAATAAGAAAGTTATAGGATTTAAAACTCAGTGAAGGCTCACTGATACAAAATGACTGTCCAAAAATATGTTGATTTCTCCAGTCTTGGAAGTATAAAGGACTAAACATCATCTAAATCATATAAAATCTTACATTCTTTGTTGATAAATTTACAAACAGGTGTTAGTTAATAAGTTCCTCAAATTCAATGGATACTTTAATAAATTTAAAGATGAATATGTTTTAAACATAACTGATGTGCATGTATGTTTAAGCATATTATTCAGTATTTCATAATACTGATCTTTTTCTTCTCGCTCCCATGTGTGGGACTTCATGATCTCCTCAGCTGAGTTACGTAGCTACCACAAAGAGGAGCACACAGTTAGCACCGGACAGGGGTGAGCTCCACAGCCCTTCTCTCTAGGCTCAACACGGGGTAGCCACCAGCCAGCCCTAGAGACTGAGGAGACCACTGAGCCTTGCGTGGTTGGGAAATGATGCGAGAACCGTCCCAGGGGCTCAGCCCTGTGGAAGGTGGGGAGTGGACAGCATGGCTGGAGGCCAGTCTGAGCATGATGTCCCAGAGTGGTCCTCCCCAGCTGGGAAGGCCGTAGTGTCCCCTCTCCCCGGGAGGGCGCAGGCAGCATGGCCGGTGCATTGAGCACGTCTGATGTCCCCAGTGATGGGGGACAGACAAGAAGGAAAACTTCAGCCTCAGAAAGTCCTGGGAGTGAAGTGAGGCTGGACACAGGCTCTGACTGCAGCTGGAGGCAGCGTGGGTGTGGGGCCGGGCAGAGGACCGCACGGTGGGGGGTCCCCCTGCTCCATGGCCCTGCTCCCTGCGTTTGTTCCTTGGCCTCTGACATGGTAGCACATGCCTACAGCAGCTCTCGTTACGTAGCGTATGTTAATATGTAATATTGTGTGCATGTGTGCTTATATAATCTATCCTGTGTACATGAATAGTGTATACTAACTGTGCTTTCCTGTAAGTGTACAAATAAATGTGCGTGTCAATGTGTATGTGTGTGTTTTCTGGCATAGCAGCTTTTCAGACTTTTATTCCTCTCCAGCCTGTGTTATGTTCTCCTCAAGGGCTCAGAGCCATACAATTTATAAAAAGCACCGTCTGTGAGTTAGAAATACACTGGCTTTTAATTGAGTTCCTTTTGGCTCCATGTCATTTAATTTTTCCAACGCAAATTAGTGTTGGAATTCACACAGAGATGAACGAACTTCTCATTGAATGCTTGGGTTAATTTCTGAATTTTTTTTAAATGCGCCTTGTTCTTAAACTTACCATGAAACTGAAATTCTGTGAATGGGTTCTACCAAAATTCTGGTTTTGTAAATTGGCAGCTCTGTTCTCGGCCTGGGCAAACGTGGATTGAATAGATTTATCCAATGTCATCATGGAATGACATTTAGGTCAAGGCAGAGAAATTTTGAAAATGCTGTGACTAAAGTATGCGTTGTGTAAATACAGAGCGAATGTTTCCTGTTTTGCTGTGCTTTGCCAGTCCTGGGCTGACGTCGACTCACTCACTGAGTGCCGGTGCTGGACAGCATGACCTACCCTTCTGGCTGGTGTCTGAGCCAGTTCATTAGAGATGGGTCTGGTGGTGTCTGGAGGTGTAAGGTGCCGCTTACCGTCTGTCTTTGAGACTGCAGCCTGGGATGTGTGGTCCTGATGTGACCCTCGAGACTGGACGGGCGGTCCCATGGTGACCCTCAGGACTGGACGGTGTTCCTGTAGTGACCCTCAGGACCAGGCCTGGACGGGTGGTTCCGTGGTGACCCTCAGGACCAGGCCTGGACGGGTGGTTCCGTGGTGACCCTCAGGACTGGACGGGTGTTCCCGTGGGGACCCTCAGGACTGGGCTGGATGGGCAGTCCTGTGGTAAGGCCATCTCTTTGCCAGGTTTGGAGGGAGCGACACTGGCCTGGTCCTCTGCCTCCACCTCAGCCCAGGTCATTTCGCTTTGCTCCCAGGAGAGCCTGGCTACATCATGTCTGTATCTGCTACGCATCCCTCCACACACTGGCCTCCGCTGGTGACTGGACACTGCTGGTCTCCTCGTGATTGGAGAATGCACGTCTTCCCATGCGCTGGTGCTTGGCGTCTTCATGGCTCATGGCATTGGGCACATCGACATTGTGTGGTCTAGACTGTGCGACTTCACTGCAGATGCATGGGAGGGAAATGTAATTAAAACCAAAATGGAATTAATGTCTCTCCAAAATCCGGCCGATGAGCACTCTTTAAATCTATTTAATGGAAGACTTACAAGAACTTAATTTCTGTTTAAAATAATAATTTTTTCTAAAATACCCAGTTTTTAATTTTGAGTTAGTGCTCCTGAAAATACTGCTTGAAGAAATTTCTATTAACTTATCTGCAGTTTATAATTTTGTATAGTTAATTATTTGCTCATGAAAGTATTACTCTTCTATGCTGAATTTATTATTAGGTAGTTTATGATTTCCAGTCAAATACAAATAATAGATTTACATTTCTAATTAACTTTTCTATTTTTTATAGTTTATGTGGGAATATAATTGATTTCAATTCTAGTTTTTATCTTAGGCAGATTTGTGGAATTCAATACAAGTTCTAGTTATTATCCCATAAATTCACTGTTTTTTTTCTATCTAATTTACAGATAATAAATAGCTTGTTTCATCTTTTCTAAACTTTATGCTTTTTATTTATTTATTTTCCAGATAGTCTTTCTAAATGTTGACCAGAACTAATGATTGGTGGACACATCTTGTTCATGAAGAATTACACAAAACTAAACGTAGATTCTGGGCACAGACCCACTGAACACTTTGTTTCTGTTGTATCTCCTTACATTGTTTTATACTTCTATTTACTTTTTCTCCATGAATAGTGGAATTCTAGTCTCAGCTTCATAAACAGTGTTATAACCCAGAGCATATGGACTCAATAATCTGAACTATGACAGCCAGAGAAATTATATATAAACTACATGCACATTGGAAGGAACCCAGCATTCTGTAACAACAGGACTTGAATATCACCACACCAAAACCAAACCAAATGCACATGAGCCTTAGCCTTTCTTTAGTTAGCACCTAGGAATTAAAGACATTGGTTTTTGCCACATTTTTAGAAAGGTAGTGACTATTTACCACACATAATAAACATGACATATAAACGCTATCAACATAAACAGACTGCAATGTGGATAAATATAATTACAGAATCACCACTCTTTTAAGAAAACTACTGCATTTTTCTTCCTGTGATTTTTTTTTTACTTAAGATGCACAGAGATCAAACAATTCCTTATCTCTCTTTTACCGTCTCTATGGGTAGCCAACATTTAAAAAATGTTTGCTCTTTGCATTCTAGGGGCTTTTATATTGCACACTGTTTACTGCTGACCTCTATGAGCTTTTATGCCGTGATTCTTGTATGCAGACTCGTTTAGGTCACATGCAAGTTTTAAACCCTGGCTTGCCCTCTGCATCCTCTGAATCTCAGCTACCGCTCTGTAAAGGAATGCACTTGTTGGCTGTGGTCGAGAAGCAGATGGACAGTTTCTGACCTACGTAAGCTTCGAGATGGTGTCTGCTGAGCTGGCCTGCCAGCCACAGGAGCCCTGTCTCTCCTCAGAGCCCTGCAGAACCTGGCTGCGCTCTCTCTAATACTTCAGAAATCACTGCTGCTGGGGAAGAGAGAAGTAACTGTGATTCAGGCTCCATACAGATTGATTTTCTGGTAGTAATAGCCGTCTGTTTCAAGAGGTTGTGATTTTACCCTTGTTCATTAAGAAAGACCTCATATATGTATATAAAATTATCACATAAATTATATACATTAAATTGTTATTATATTATATATTAAATTAACTCCTATGTCTATCAAATTATCTCCCAGAATTACCTTTAATAAATTAATAGTATAATTTTCTCCAACATATGATGGAGAAATACATTAAAAGCCATTTACTTGCCTTAATATTGGTATATATATATAGATTACAAACATAGAGTTTAGTAATTCATTCACCCTTATTCCATTTTATGATTGTAATATTAAAATACATGTAATCTGCTATAATTGCCCATGGATGTTTATCTAATAAGTAGGCAAATAAAAGTTCTTTATTTATTACAAATAATTTGTATTATTGTATGATGTTTTTGTAAATTGTTTTATTTACTAGAATGTAAATTAAAGACAATTTAATAATGTCTCTCTTAAAAGGTTTTATGAACAGCTTTCAATGTCCTTACCTACAAATGATACTTGAAATATTCACATTGTAGGTATTTATTCTTGACAGTAACCGTATTCTCATTTTTGATGCCCTCTAAGAAAGATTTCCAACATTCCTGTCCTATGTCTTATGTTTGTACCTCAGATTTGTTTTATTTATAAAACAGTAACAATCATTGTAAGGTAATTTCTTACAATGATGAAGTCATTAAAGTAATGAGACTTTTGAACAGATTAGAATTTGATGGATTCAATAATTAATAACCCTTCTCTAAAGGGAAATAAAAGCAAGTATGAGATCTTTCTTGTAACTTCTTTGTATCACCATTTTAAAATCCAATTAACGTAAGGTCTCTACAAATAGCATGTCTTAGCAGCATCACAAATTTTGTTATGAAATGGTATATTACTAATTGAATGTGAATTGGACCATAGATTCCAATTACTTTTTTCCATACTTTTGAAGAAATACTAGTATATTATCAGGTATAATATTAAAAATTCATTAAATCAAGCTTAAAATCTATTACAAGATAAATATCCACATGAACTTCATGTGATTAATTGTTTAGATTTCTAAAGCAGGAATATTTCACAAATATAGATATATATATTTAAAATATGAATCAATATATTTATAAGCATGGACATAAGTTACTTTGGATATATGAGTCCCTAGAATACATTGCTGAAATGCTGACTGAAAACTTTTAAGGCATGCTTATTTTCTAAAACAATTCTCTTCTATTAATTACATAAAAAATAAACCTCCTGCTAAGAGTTAATTCTGAAGCATGACAGTTATGCTGTTATACATGATCATATTTCCCTTAAAATGCCTATGTATTTGTGGTTGTGTGTGTGTGTGTGTGTCTGTGACTTTATAAAGCGATGTGCCCTTCGGCGATGCATCCTAACATGTACTCCCCTTCCTCACACCCTTTTACGGTGTGGACAGCATCATTGGATAGTTTATTATTTCTATTATTAGTACCTCAAACTGGGATTCTTGAAACAACGGAAACAGATTCTCTCATCCCATTGTCTGGGGGCCAGGGGTCAGAGTGAAGATGTTTCATACTAATTCACGCGTAGGACTTCAGGTGATGACATCTCCCCGCCTCTTCCCACTCTGGGACTCACCCTAGCCTTGCTCCCTGGGTTTCCATCAACACCACTTCTCCAGGTCATACGTGACCGAAGGACTGGACCGTCGGGCTTCACCGGGCCACAGCCAGGAGAGCCCTGGTCCGGTGATCACCAGCCCTGTCTATTCTGTCAGAAGACTGCTGGCTCCTAGGTGAGGGGCAAGGTGAGGGACAGGCAGGCCGAGCTCCCGGGATGGGGAATCTCTGTGCTTACCGCTCCACGCGGACCTGAGAGCCACACAGTAGATGCTGTTTGAGTTTGTTGGCTTTTTGTTTTATTTTTAGGGGCTTCTTCTGCCCCCTTCAAAGTTTGGAACGGAGGACACAGGGCCTGGTGTAACATGTCCATCCACCCCAGCCCGTGAGGTCCAGCGACCTCAGAAGACACGGAGAAGCAGCGTGCTGCACTCAGGTAGACACATAAGGAAAGACCTGAGCTTGTGTTTAGACTGGGATTGTCATAGCAGTTGTGTCACCCTGGGGCTCCAAGAGCTGAGGGTGGGAGGGAAGGACAGAAGTCCGGGGAGGAGGGAAGTGAAGACCAGGGGCTCTCCCTGCCAGGCTCCCTGGCTGTGGTCAGGTCTGGCGGGCCGGCAGAGAGCTCCTTGTCTGACCCTGACTCCATCCTCAGCTACTCCTAATCTCAGAACCGGTATGGATGTTAACAGAGCCTCCTTTCTCCAAGGTTGGTCTGAAGTCTGAATGAGAGGAGGGAAGGAAAGAGGGGGTGGAAGAGGAAGGGAGGGAAGGAGGAAGGGAAGGAGAGAGACAAGGAAGAAGGTAGGGTCTCCAGACAATGCCAGTGGAACGCGTTCAAGCCTGCTCGTGCACAAATGTGCACGCTGCTCATCTGTGAATCTAATACCTATTTATAATAACTCATAATCTCCCCAAGCATTTTACTCCTTTTGAGAGGAAGGAGTAGGTGTCAGTTTCATGCAAATTCTAACGGGAAGCAGGAGAGGCTGAGGGAAGGGTGGAAAGCAGCGTGCACTTCCCGTCCCCCCCTCAGGCAGGCAGGGAGGCAGGCAGGGCCACAGGCAGGGCGGAGCTCAGGAAGCAGCTGCACCCAATCTCTGAACAACACTGTAACAGGACCGTCCCATTTGAACGCTAGCTTTAAAACTGTGGATATTTTTCTATGTTTAAAAACAAATTTATATTTGCAGAGTAATAAGCAAATTAGCAAGTTTGGCTTTATAAGGAACTGTATCTAGTATACTGTTCACATAATGCTGTTTTCAATGAAGCAAATAAAGAGTCACGCTCCACATTGAGTTTGTGATTGTTGAAGTTATTGTCACACCGTCTACATTACAGAACCCACAAGGCCTCTGTGTGAGCAGCCTGGGACCAGAGACAGACAGAGGGGAAGGCACACCTAGCACACACACCAGGACACACCCAGCACACACTGGGAAGACACACCCAGGGCACACTGGGAAGACACACCCAGGGCACACTGGGAAGACACACCCAGGGCACACTGGGAAGACACACACAACACACACTGGGAAGACACACCCAGCGCACACTGGGAAGACACACCCAGGGCACACTGGGAAGGCACACCCAGCACACACTGGGAAGACACACCCAGTGCACACTGGGAAGGCACACCCAGGGCACACTGGGAAGACACACCCAGGGCACACTGGGAAGGCACACCCAGGGCACACTGGGAAGACACACCCAGGGCACACTGGGAAGACACACCCAGGGCACACTGGGAAGGCACACCCAGCACACACTGGGAAGACACACTGGGAAGACACACCCAGGGCACACTGGGAAGACACACCCAGCACACACTGGGAAGACACACCCAGGGCACACTGGGAAGACACACCCAGGGCACACTGGGAAGACACACCCAGCACACCCAGGGCACACTGGGAAGACACACCCAGTGCACACTGGGAAGACACACCCAGCACACACTGGGAAGGCACACCCAGCACACACTGGGAAGACACACCCAGGGCACACTGTGAAGACACACCCAGGGCACACTGTGAAGACACACCCAGCGCACACTGGGAAGGCACACCCAGCACACATTGGGTGCAGCATGGTGGATACAGAAGGGGAATTCTTGATTCAATGAAAATAATCTCTAAATTCACTCAAAATTTGAGGTTTTAAGTGATTTTATGATTCCCTTGGAGGTTCTTCTAATGTAACTTGTCATCTATAACCAAGAAAATAATCATAATAGAGACATATGTGCTGACAATAATTACAGTATAATTATAACATGATGCACATATGTACTCGCTTTTTTAAAATCATATTGTTGACATAGTTATTCATACACACATATATTTACTAATATTTAATTCTATACTTTCCACTTTTTCACAACCAATTATTTATACGGGCTTTCCCTTTGGTATCCTCTCCAGAGCTCTTCACCCTGCTCTTCTCCCACTTCTCAAAGTCACCATGTGTATGTGCGTGTGTGCGTGTGTGCGTGTGTGTGTGTGTGCATGTGTGTGAATAGCTGTAAGTGGCAGCTTATTCACTGAGCTATTCAGATTCTGCATGCCCGACAGGTCAACTCCTTACATGTGTATATGATTTTCATTATACTTTGGGAAAGATATATGCATTTAAATTGAGGTAATTGCACTCTAAAGGTCTAATTTAATCCTGAATAAAGTGTGATGCATATTTCCAGTAAAGGAGGAATTAATCTTAATGCCTAATTTAAATTTATCAGTCATTTAACGTTTATTAGAGATAATAAGAAAATATTATATCTTTGCTTGCCACCACTGAGAGATTTTAAATAAAACCTATTTTTATAGAAATTGAAATTCTTGTGACTGAAGTGTTCCCTTTTGCCTCAATCAACCTTCAAATTATTATCATAAAGTTCTGAGCTGTGTTATGGATTTGTGTAACTACCCTAATTACAGTAATCTTATTTTTATAAACATAGAAAATTTGTGTTTAGTAGGTAAGTCACAAAAATTTTACATTCCAGAAAATAATATATATTATAAATTCTTAACATTAAAAACTTAGAGTTATTACAGGGAATTATGAACTCTGTTTAATATTGAACTTTTATCAACAGTCAGCCATAAATCATTAATTACCATTTTTCTCTTCTCCATACATGACAATATTTACTTCCAAATGAGTAAACCATAAAAACCATTGTTTTTAACTTTCCTCTTCTTTGCTTTAGTGACATCATTTTTGTGGAGGTCGTGGAAGGTGACGTGGACTTTTGTGGGGTTTGTGTTTTTATACCGAGGCTTAGGAGCTGGAATCCAAATGCAAGGTGTGTTTTCAGACTTCTTGGTTCTCCAGGGAATTTTCCAAGGTCACCTTGGCTGGCTCTGGCTGGGGCTGTTGTGTTCTTGTCAGTAGATGAGGGGTGTGGAGCAGGGGTTACAGAGGTATCTATCTGCCGCCCTCGGCAGCTCATTCTCTGCGGGAAGGTGGCGCTAGGCTGCAAAGCTTGGGGTGGGGGAGCCAGGAACTCCCATGACAACAGGCCCGGCTTGGCGCCGCTCAGTCGTCACTTCTACTCGGATTCTTTGGGAAGAAGAGGAGGCCTCATCATCGAGAAGATTCCTCTGCATTCTGGAGGTGTCATGGAATAAGGAAATGGATGTTGGGGAGCCTGACTTCCACGGGTCAGGTGAGTCTCTGGGACACAGAGGAGGACAGACGGTTCTAGAACCTCGGGGCCAGCCTATGAAATCCATTTCCAACAGAGAAGTGTAGAAATAAACCAAACCAGATGCTGGGCCAGAGCCTTGTCTTAATGGGATATTTGTACGGTGACCACCATTCCCCAGGCACGCTCGACTCCCAGCTTCACCTTCAAATACCTGGAAGCCTGAGAGCACACGAGGGTGTAAGCTGGGACGCACAGTCATCACGCAGAGAAAACACAGCCACCCACCACGCTCATTAAAGCGCCTCATTCATGGCAGATACCCTCCATACCTCCAGGAAGTCCCCCAACCCCCCAAAAGTGATACCAGCAAGCCACTAAACCTTGATACATGATTTTATTGGCTTTTTTCTGCCCAATATCTAAACCTCTGATTGGGATAAACTCCCGTGTGAATCAGATAGCTTCTGTCCTTGGATTTTCACCTCACAAGGTCAGAGCTACCAATGACGGGCTGAGCTCAGGGTCTGTGTCCTACGGTGAGGGGTGAGGGGTTTCCACTCGTCCATCCTGGCTGACATCCTGAAGCAAGAGAACTGACAAGAACCACTCCCCCAGAGCGGCTCCTTCCCTCTTCTCAAGCTGTGACTCAGGGCCTAGGTCCTCACACTGCAAATCAAATCTAACTCTGAGTCCTTCGTGTATATTGCAAGGGGTTGAAAAAGAAGACAGCAAAGGGACTTTTCCTTTTATTCTAAGGATTTGTTTGTAGTAAAAAGGTATTTCTCTCCCTGGTTCAGAAGTAGGAGTAGGGCCTGGGAAACAGTCCAGGGGTCCCCAAGCAATCCACAGGGCATGCAACTTCTGTCCCTTCCTCTGAGAGTGTGCAGGAGCAGCTGCACGAGTCACACTCAGTGTGCAAGGATGCAGGGCGGCAGGCTGCGAGCGCTGGAACTACTCACCTCATCTGTGGTCCTGCAGAAGACTTGCCTTTCCTTCCAGGGTAGAACAAGCACATATAAGCCTTGGTCGATTAATTGAATAAAAATGTACTATTGAATTATTGGAGCAAATGAAAGCAATCAATATAATTCCTAAATACCCGTAGGGTCTTTGGTGATGTCATATCTCCATTTAATTTACCCCATCCACAGCTCCCCACCCCCAGAAAAACAAACAACAACAACAAATCATCAACAAGAACAGATGGCCTGTGGATGGGCAGGTGTAGAGCCACCGTTCCAATGAGGTGACTCCAACAGCAGCTGCTCCACCAGATGTGATGAATTTTCTAGAGAAAATTAACATGGCCTCTGGTGCATGGAGCGCACGGATTCATTGGGCAAATTGGTGCTTCTCCATTTTTATCAAGAAGCATATCTGAAACAGTGTGGATTTACTTGGAACACACCTCTGTGCTCATTTATAATCTTGCCCACAGCGATAACTGTTCTTCTACCTTCTATTTTAACATGCTCCAAAAAGAACCATTCTCTCATCCTCAGAGTGCCACGCTCTTCCACCCAGACCAGCCCGCCCGCGTAGCAGGGACACTGGCTTGAGCTTTCGTTGATGTCTAGCAATGGGCCTCACCCATAGGAGTCGAGAGTCTGTGCTCACAGGAGATGCGACGTGTCCCACAGTCTTTCTGATGTAAGCTTTCCTCAGGAAAAGAAATCCAGGAGAATCTCAGATAACTCACTCTCAGAAGTTAAAGGAAGAGGTAGTTCAGTGCAAAGCACATGTGACAGACTCTGTTTGTAGGCTTTGTGGTACTTTAGATGCAAGGTCTTAGTTCTTGGTTACAGCACAGCTCGACTCTCCTAGTTGTCAGTCTTCTTAGAGCTGGCTGAGGAGATCTAACTGCTCTGCACACTGCGTACACCCTTCCTTCACAGATTTTACCTGAACCATGTTCTCCGTTAACCTCTGCCTGTTCTCCATCTTACAGTGCGCTCCTGGATTACCCTGCTTTCAAGGAAGGGGAGGGAGAGTAAATGTCTATACGAGGCATCATTACTTCTGACATCGCTTCGAACATCTAAAAATCTTGCGCTCAGTGTGACTATAGGAGTCGTGTCTTCCTAATTAGCCTCATTACAAGGCTCTCCGAATGACAGAGAAGTCCTTAATGTGTGTCTCTCCATGCTACATTTGGTGCAGCATGAGTCTCAAATGCTCTCTCTCTAGAAAAGAGACATAATGTCAGCCCAAGGAGCACGTTTTGTAATTCTCTGTAACCTGTCAGCACAAGCAGCAAGGTGTCAGGCTCTCGATAGTTAACAAGACAGTGCACGAAAATTGTTCATTGTTTGCGCTGGCAAACCATTCTTTGGCTTTGTTAAACATTATTAGAGTTTTATCGTCTGAAAAAACAAAATAGCTATAAATATTCTGTTGAAGTAGCCCATTTGACACGCCACACTATAAAATTGAACATTTTACTTTCAGCTTAAAAATTATCCTCATGAGCCAGGTGCCGGTGACTCATGCCTATATAATCTTAGCTACTCAAAAGGCTGAGATCTGAGGATCCTGGTTCAAGGCCAGCGCAGGTAGGAAGGTCATGAGATTCTTTTATCCAAGTAACCGCCAGAAACCAGAAACAGATGTGGTTCAAGGGTGGAGCACTAGCCAGGAGCAAAAAAATCTAAGGGACAGCGTGCAGGCCCTGAGTTCAAGCCTAATGACTCACACACACACATACACACACACACTTACACACATATACACATACACACCCACACAACATACGATATTATCATTATAAAACTTTCTCAATAGATAATGTTTCACTCTGAGATATTTTTTATCTTAAGGTAGATATTGCTCAGAGATATTCAATGTACAATCAAATGTAAATCAACAAATTACAAATCATTTACTATGCAAAAATATAGGTAGCATTTCAATATTTTCCCCTAGGGAACATTTTTTCCCTTCTTTTAAACTGTGATTATAAAAGTGATGGACAGAAGGTTTATGGTTATATAAGTCAGGTGAGGAGTACATTTCTTTTTGGACAATGTCACCCTTACCCTCTCTCTCAGGAACATTTCAGACAAAATATATATATACTCCTTTGGTATCACCAGTTAAACAAACATTTATCTCTATTAATTTCAGAATTTCCAGTGTCAAAAGAAAATATAACAGAAGCACAATGCACTAATGTAGACAATGGAAGGATTTAGAATGGTAAACCATTTTTTGTTAAGAGCCCATTATTTACATTAGGACCAGGGGTCAGCTTTCTTTATCAACTCTGGGACTGGATTCTGAGATGCAGGGTCAATTTCTAGAGTTTCGGAGTCTGATTTCTAGAGTGTTCTAGGGTGTGAATTTAGAGATCTGCAGATCATGATTTCTAGAGAGCTGTAGGATTTGATTTTAGAGAGCTTCAGGGTTTGAACTTTACAAAATTGCATTTGATTTCTGGTGAGCTGATTTCTAGAAAGCTGTAGGATCCTATTTTAGGGAGCATCAGGATCTGAATTTTAGAGCTTCAGGATCTGATTTCAGAGAACTACAGGATCTGATTTCTAAAGAGCTTCAGGATCTGATTTCTAGAGAGCTGCAAGATCTGACTTCTAGAGATTCAGCCTCTGATTTCTACAGCTCTGGGATCTGATTTCCAGAGGGATGAATGATCTGTTTGGGATCCATTTCTAGAGCTGCAGGGTTTGATTTCATGAGCTGCAGGGTCTGATTTCTAGAATACTCCAGGGACTGAACTTTAGAGATCTGAAGATCATGATTTCTAGAGAGCTGTAGGATTGGATTTTAGAGAGCTATATGGTTTGAACTTTATAAAATTGCAGGCTCTGATTTTTAGGGGGCGGAAGTATCTGCTTTCTAGACAGCACCAGCATTTGACTTCTATAGAGTCTGATTTCTAGCTCGCTTCCCTACTGGGCTCACAAAATCATGCTCCTCTTCTCTTGGGAGCAATTATCATGAGGCCATGTCTTCTCTTGGTAAGATTCTCCGTGGAGTCTGGGACCAAACTACTAAAACCATGCCACATGAATGAAATGACAAGAATCCAAGCATTCTGATGAGAAGGAATCAGACTTAGGTCTCATGGTTGTTTTGAGCCTGCAAATCTCACTTCAACAATCCTATAACATCTTATCGATACAGTCTGTCACAGAAGCCAGTCTGGTTAGCTCTAATTCTTCATAGCACAGTGCCGACTGGAAGACCATGTGTGATCTCAAATGTGATTTTTTGAAAAATCATGTGCTAAAGCCCGCTACAATGCTTGCACAGGTACACTATACCACAATCCTTCCTCAAAACCTTCCTCCCTCTAATTTGTTCACCTCATGCATCAAGTTCAGACCTGAAGTCCAGGATCTGCTCATCTACATCACATCCAACGTGCTGAAAAAGCATCTCCAGGTAAAAGTACTCTCCCTGTCTAGACCAGTGAAGAACCCTCCAACAGCAACTCATGTGGACATTATGGACCTGTAGCCCCGGCTTTCCTACCGGGGAGCCTTGATGACCAGCTTTCTATTTTCTTGATTGTTACAGATTGGGCATTTTTCACTGAACACTGAAGTGTTCTAATTCTGAAGCTCAGGGCAGCCTGGCTATGAATCAGCTGATGGAAATGAGTCTGTCCCTGTTTGTGCAGTGGGGCAGGGCCTGCCCTCGGCCTCTCTTGTTCTGGGGAATGTCTTAGGCATTGGCTCGGACAGCATTTCCTGTAATCCTTCCCAGACCTGTTTCTTGTTCGGAGGGTAAACGCCATTTCAGTCTCCTCATAGGCCAGAGCCATCAGGTAAGGTTTCTGACTTTGCATATCATGTTCATTCTCACATCCCCTCTCTTTCAGCCTTCTGATTCTGATCCTCATAGGTGAAAATGGTAATTTTGACATTTCTAATTCAGCCAGTATAAGTGATTTGCCTTTTCAAACTTGCCAGATTCGTCACAGCAGTGTGCTAGCATCAAATCCCTCGTGCATCTACCCTTCTCCAAAGGCCTCCTCTCCAGCATGGTTAGAGAATCCGTGTCTAACCGCCTCCCTTTGGTTCTTCACAGTCAGGACACAGTTCCAAGCGCCCGCCCCCATCTCCTGCAGACGGGTGATTGACAGCTCCTGTGCAGCCTCCTGGTTCAGTCGCTCTCCTTTCAGAACAGACTCGGGCTGGGAAGGTGGCATAGGGGTAGAGCGTTTGCCTAGCATGCATGAGGCCCTGGGTTCAATCCTTTGGCACCATATGCACAAAAACAAATAAAGAAAGAAAATACATTTTTGCTTCTGTTTCTAAAGCAGATTCAGCATTTCGAGTGTCAGGTTATTTGTCTTTGGCAGTGAGAGTCCAGCTTGTCTATGGTTCTCACAGAGCTGATGGTGTAAAGCTAGAGGCTCCACACTGTCCTCGAGGAAGACCGGCTTGTGGATGGACGGTTTTAAAGAGTGAACAGCTGAACACTTCTTCAGATCCAAGGAGAAGTGAGGAATGGAGCCCGGAAGGAGTTTTCTGAGTATATCCCCTTGATATTCCCTCACACATCAGAGCGAGTTCAGCTTTCACATCGTTCCTTGGAAGCAATGGAAGAGTTCTTAGAGCTGACTCAGCGTTCACGGGTCTCTGCTGTCTTCGGAGTGAGATCCTCTGCCTCATCTCTAGCCTCTTACGGCATCTGATCCCAATATATTAGTTGTGTGTGTGTGTGTGTGTGTGTGTGTGTGTGTGTGTGTGTGCACGTGCGTGCGTGCGCGCGCAAACGCGCACTTCGAAAGAAACCTCACGATTCTCAGATTTTGCTTTGATTGCTGATTCATCTCCTTCATTTTGCCATTTTCTTTCCTGCTGGACACGGCATTGTGTCTACTCCAGCGCCCGCAAATGCCTGGGGTAAGCAGAGTATTTTCTTCTCCTCACCGTCCAGTGCAGGCTACCACTCGAAGAAACTACAACAATATCGCCGCTGCATCACATTGTGTTTTGGGGTTCATTTCTTGAACACAGAACCAAATGCCTTAGGTTGTTTCCCCAAGAATCACACTCTGAAATGGAGTGTTGAGCAAAGAATTATTAACGCGTTCTTGTAAAGAATACCGATTAATGCTTGTCCCCATCCCTCTGAAGACGGAAGAAGCACTTGTATGCATGAAGTGCTGGTGTTCACGGCTTTAATAATGCTCTCGTGGCTTCATGCGCATTCTGTCAATGGTTAAACAAGAGGTTTTACACACTCGGGATATTACAAATGAGCTTTTACTAGCTCGTAACAAATGTAAAGATATGCAGAAAGAAATACTGCAATGTGAAAAATATCGCTAAGAAAAGAAACAAGTGACCAACAGAGAAGAATGGAAACACAAAATTGGCCCCACAGAATGTAGTTCAAGTATCTTTGAGAGTGCAGCAAAGTGATTAAAGTGGAGCAAACAAAAAGTTTCCACAACTGGTGCTGTAAAAATTACATGTTTATAAGCATAAAAACTATCTAGACAAAGACTTCACATTCTGTACCACTTAATTCAAAAGGGATTATGGAGTATACACAAACAGGTACAATTCCTGAGACGATACTCAAAAAGGTTCTAGATGGAATTAGAATTGACAATGGATTTTTAGTTTAACAAAAAACTATAGGTGTAATTTGTGTAAGAAATAACTGATCAGCTTTATTTTTAAAGAATGAAGTTTATCAGTTCTATAAAAGGTTATACCAAGAGTATTAAAAAGTCCAGAGTGAGGAAAAGAAACATTTGCAAAGCCACAATATTAATGTCTAACACTCAAATTCTTAAAACGTATCTGCGAGGATAAAACAACTCAATTAACTGGGCACAGACCTCATAAAGAAGATACACAGATGTTCAATAAACATACAGAATGCACTCTACACCATATGCTACCAGGGAATTGGGTACTAAAACAACAGTAATTTATACTGCTCACCTATTCAATCATCAAAACCCAGGGCCTAACACGTCAAGTGTTCCTGAGGCTATGGGGTAAGATGACCTCTAAATCATTGCTGGGGGGCCATGCAGAATGGTACGGGCCTTTGGCACAACTTCAGCGCCAGACACACGCTTACTGTATAGGCCAGTAATCAGGCTCGTGGGTGTTTATGCAAGGTCTTAAAACCTTATGCATACTCCAAGGTGTGCAACTCATATAAATCTCACTGGAAGGAAGTGGATAAACTGAAATATACCTCTGCAATGGATAATTATAATACTATCGGAAATGATTTGATGCTAAAGATGCAATGTATTAAAAATGGAAAGAGAAAATCTGCAAGCGCCACCTACCATGCAATATCACACCATATAAACCATGTAGCTACGTACTGCACAACAGTCCTGTTACACACAGGTGGGGGGGCATGTTGGGGATCATCACACTGGAGGTGGTGAGCAATCAGCAGATTTGGAGAGCTGCTGTCTAGCCGACTACGGAAGACCCTCACACCGGTGACGGTGATGTTACCTGTAGGAACCAACACTGACTCGTCTCACTTCTCCTTTGCCCAATCCCACAGACTTTGGAAAAAACACAAGTAGCAAGCCCTAATGGCAGCTCTGGAGCAGGGTGGTGATGAGGCTCAGAGCAGGCTCCTCGGCGGGTACCATGCACCTGGCAGTGGGAAGCGCAAGGGTGGGGACAGGTACGAGTGGCAAGGCCTGCCACCTTAGCTACTCAGAGTCAAGGGTTTGAGGCCAGCCTGGGCAGGAAAGTCTCTGATACTCTTATTTCCAATTAACCACCAAAAAGCCAAGGCAAGGTGTGCAATGAACAGCAGCAGCAACGAGCAAATGCTTATGGGAAATTGAAAAGGCTCTGGTGTCCATGTTAAGAATATATGAGAACAAAAGAAGGGCGTGAAGGGAGGAGCATCTATTTTTTTCCAATGAGCTTCTAGTGTGAGCTACAGCGTATGCTTCTGCCTGAAGAAGAGTACAGAATGAACAAAGGAAACGGATAAAAGGGCGGACCTCGTAAGGCTCACACGTAAGAGGCAGGTGCAAGGGGAAAGGCAGTCAGACTGAACATTAGAGAAACGGAGGGTGTGCAAGCGATAACATTCATCAATTCTATAACAAGATCAGATGACGAAAATGCTACCGCGCCTCAAAACGCATGGACATGCGTGCAGGAAGGACTCCTGCATCCGAGAAAAACAAAAGCAAACACGCCTTACATCAAATCTAAACAAATACCGAGAGTAAACCTAAGATCCCAGCCAGACCCCAGTGCTCGGCGGGACAGTAAGTGGATAGAACTCTGAGAAGCTCTATGTCCGTGGGTGGAGATTTGAGTTTAAAGGAATATCGGGGGGACTCATGATTACCTGAACCCCAGCCCATGCTGCGTCAGTCACCCAGGAGCCTGTGGACCCCAGGGAGGCCCAGACCGCTCTGCTTCCCACTACACAAGGACCCCTCACGTCCCACGGAAATGCCCAGAACCGTTACTCAGAGTCTCCAGGGCGAAACTTCCGTTCTGCTGCTAGATGTATTTATTTCATTCTGTGCTGTGTGAGTTTGCCAGGTCATGGTGTCAGGCCTCCGTGTGGGGTGCTGGCCGGGAGGGTGGGTGGATCTTCCGGGGCAGTACTGGGGATGGTTATGGTCACGTGGCCCCTCTCCACGCTGCCCCTCCTCTCCCTCAGTGCTGTGTGATTCTCTCTAATTATTCATTCATTTAGAGACAGACTATATTTAGGACAGGAGCAATCAGGTGGATTCTCTGGCTCATCTGTTCAAGCTTTTCTGTTCCATTTCTCTCTATATTAACAGTTCATAAAAGTGAATTTTTATGTCACAATGTTCATGGTGAAGCAGTGAAGCTGATAGGTAATGCGTTGGGTGAACTAGCTTGTAATTCCGGTCAGTAATAGATTGAGTTGTCTTAAAATCAGCATGTGAAAATTTTACTATCTGCTTCCCGATTCTGTGTAAGGTTTTTTTTTTTTCTTAGCTTACAATATGGTAGAATGTGTATTTGATTTTTAACACTATTTTAATAGCAACAACGTTACTGGAGATGGATGAAGGGCTTTTACATTTTACAAGATACTTGGTCATTTCCAAACCAGCCACGTCTCCATTCATCCAGCAGAATGACAAGTCCATGATTGAAGTAAATACTTCTTGACAAGTAAAGAAATATGACCTCCAGGCATCCAAGGCGGGATTGATGTCATGAAGAGCTCGGCGCCTTCTATCACAGCTGCTAAATGCGAAATACAGTTTGAAACTACTGGGCTCCGTGAAGACTGAGATTCTTGTACTTGAAGGCAAGTCATCGGTTCCTCTTTGTCCATTTACTGCTAAATAAGAAAGCTGATAATATATTTAAATTTATAACATTTAGTTAGGAGGTTTTTTTTTCTGTTCATAACTATGGAATTACATTGGCATAAATTCTCAGTGGATATTCTGTTACCCTGGTACAAATTCAACAACCATCACTAGCAGTGGACAGGAAGCACAGGAGCATCAGTGCTCATTTGTATTCTTTTCAAAATAAAATAACTTTCAACTTAATTTTGTCCTTGTTTATGAGTTGTGCTCCACTCTACCCACCGCTGTATGTCCTCCCGCGGTCTCTATAGAAATCCTGGACAAACCTCTGTCCTTTAGAGGAAGCCTCGGGTCTTTGCTCTCCTAGGAATGCCAATCTCAAGCTAAGCCGGCTCATCACCATACATATGTTCTTAATGAATTATAAATATCTACTTTTAAGGGAAAGATGGTTGTTAATTAAACCCCTAGATTCTTGTCAACCACAGCTTGATTTTGAACTAAAAATGAAGAGGAGAAACATCACTGCTATTTTCTTCTTTTTCTTTTTTTTTTCTTCTTTATGTGTTTTTAATTGTAGAAATACTGTACGGAAGGGGTTGCAGTTACACGAGCAAGGGAATGTGTACATTTCCTATGGAACGTTGCTACCTCATTGAAGGACACATGCAGCACCATACAGACAGAACTGTAAACCCCATGTCCACTGATCAGAACGTGTCAAGGGAGACATTCTTGGTTTATGAGTGAGCTCGAGTGAACATTGCAAACAGGTAACTTTCAGGCAGGGAATGCATCCTAATTGGGAGCTGTGAGGGGCCCAGCATGCCTGTCAGATGTTAGGGTTCTTCTCTAAAGTCACAGCAGGCATTTGTCAAGTGTGTTTTATTGTCTTTAGGTAGTTGTACAAAGGGGCTACATTTCGAGCCCAATGATCGTGATCAGCGTCCACTTCCCATCATTCCCCAGCCCACTCATAACGAAACCACATCCTAAAATCTTGCTGCCTAACTTCTGGTATTTCTGTTACATTTTAAATAAAAATGCAGGGCACTAGGCTTACTTTGGTTGGCCTGTACAAGAGTAAAAAGAGTCTCAGACATCTGTTTAAATTATTTTACACTTCTGTATTTATTTTGGATTTTTATTCATCAGAGAGTAGCATAAGCAAGGCAAAAACACAGATGAAAATGTGTTTTATCATTTCCAATAAAATCACTAATTCAGGCATTGTGTTTTTCTTGTGTTGTACTTATTTAATCAACCTTAAATCTTACCCTTGCAATATCATCTAAATATTAAGCTTTGAAAAAAATTATGAGTTATAATGAGTAGAAAATAGTAGTTAAGACAATGTGTACTCACACCTAGTTATCAATCCTTGGTCTGTCACTTACCTTATATGACCTTGTACAGGACATTTGACCTGTGAATTCTATCTCAGAAGATACCTAGGAATAAGAAAGGATATAATTCTTAGTGCTATTGTGATGTTTAAATGACCTCATGCATAGGAACTTCTAATATTGCAAGAAGTTAAATTTTGTCATAGTTAAAATTGTGTGTGCGTGTGTGTGTGTAAAAATGGGGCCTGGTGCTGTTCCTGAGCATTTGTGCTCAAGGCTAGTGCTCTACTACTTGAGTCGCACACAGCTCCACTTCTACTTGTGTTGACACTTAATTGGAGATAAGTGTCTCAAGGACTTTTCTGTTTGGGCTGGCTTTGAACCTTGCTAGTCAGACCTCAGTTTCTGGATTAGCTAGGATTATAGCTGCTACCCACCAGCGCCTGGCTTTTTACACCACCTGTATACAATGAGAACAATTATATCTTTGTTATGTTGGAGGAAGAGATGGAGGTACACGTGACTATAATATCTCCAAATCCTATTTCACTGCAGGATTCAAATCACCTGTGGCTCTCACTCACGTGGTAGAACGTGACGCTATGCTTCTGTAACAGCGAAACAATAGTAACTCCAGGCTGAGCAGCTGTGCCGGTGTGTTCACGCAGGGCCCCGCAGCTGTCCTGGACACTGATGTTCCACGCAGGGCGGAACAGGCTCGTGGAGCGCTTTGTGGGCAGCCGCCGAGGGGCTCAGTGGCAGCCGCCGAGGGCCTGGCCTCTGTGTCCCCAGGGCAAAGCCTCCCAGGTGCACTCCGCGGTCTCCACGTCCTCCTCTGCTCTAACTAGCTCCTGCTCAGACTGGTCTCTCCAGTGTGAGGTAGCAGTCTTATAAACTCTTTTTCCACGCCAGCCTCAAGCATGCCAAGAAACCGTGAATTGCCAAGAATATCTGAGAACACAACACAGAGCCAAATGCGACTAATTTCAGCAGCACAGAATTTGCAAATACATTGTAAGTCATTGTCAAACATTTCCATACTTTCATTCTGGGATCGTGAATCATAAACGTCCCTGAGCAGCACAAGAATTCAATTTACACAAGGCCATTTGCTCCAAGACGTCTTTGTGGAAATGTGCTCCGCATGGCGGTCCGTCGCAGGTGCAGCCGTAAATCACCTGCTCAGGAGCTGCCTGTCTTCACGCCTTAAAGAGTGGGGAAATCGAAACTTAGCTAGAAAAAAACAGTATGGAAGAAATGCCTATGAATGCAAGAGGTCAAATGTCACAATGCAGGTAAGGAGAACTGCTTTTTTTTTTAACTTGAGAAAAATATTGTAATTTGGTTTTGTCTTTAGCCAAGAAAATGTTCAGTTTTTCACACATAGACTTTAAATTATACTCATATGTTTGCATGACTTACCTATTCCACATTGTTCATTTAGAAGGCAGAACATTATGGAGAGGAAAGACAAGCAAATACATGTGCAGATACACACCTGCGTGTTGGTGTAAGAACACGTGTGCCCACCGGTGTGTGAACGGACATCAACTCCAGAGTCTAAACGTGCTGACCCATTGTCAGCACCGCTCTTCTTACACGACAACAGGTTCCAAAGATCGCATGGCTCAGAGATAGTGTAGCTATTCTATTTGCACAAATACTCTCTGAACAGAAGACAATGAAGAATTCTTAATTTCTTAATGACCCATTGTTTTAAGTCTAACCTCATAACTAATAGCTATGTATACTTGTAGGTGTCTCTGTGTAAGTTAATCTACACAAATATACTTCTCTGTTGCTAGATTTATAAATAGAGCAAAATCTTCATAGAGAGAATCTTACAATTTACAATAAGGTTACATCAGCATAAACTTAAATTGTAAATTTAAAGTTACAGTAAGATTACATCACTATAACCTTTAAGTTGCAAATTGTAAGTAAAATGCATTTAGTCTTTAGCTTATGGGGTTATCTCTATTACTCATCGTGAATGAAAAATATGGCGTCTAGCATAGCTTACCGTAGCCCATGCCAAACATGTACAGAGTACGTTCACTGGAGAGAAATCCTTGAACACAGAGCTCAGTGTATAATGAAGTGCAGAGCACCCTGCATAAGTTACTAAGCACCTTGATCTGAAAGGAACATCCCTACCAATCCCTTGCACAAAGCCAACAGGGGCACAAGGTCAGCCTGTGGAATTGTGTGGAATGTTTTGTTAGTACCATCAGTGCAAACTCACGTGAACAGATGAGTGTCCACATTGCTTGGGTGGATTGTTTTAAATTTCAGACCCGTATTCGTTAACTACTCCCTGAGTCATACATGGTAAGTATATGAAAACCAAGGGTTTGGTGCTGTTTCAATGTTTATTTAACAAACCAGAGGTGACGCTCCTTGAGGCCCAGATCCCAAATCATAAGGCTTCCAAGTATCTGGCTTTTATTCTTAGTAATATCCAAATGGTTAACTTAAATATAAACAATTATTTAACATAATTAAGATATGAACTTATATTTTTATAGTCCCCAGCTAGTCCTTACATTTTAACTAAATGATAATTCTATTGGCTTGTAGTTTTTGAAAACAATATGGACTAGCAATTATAAAACAGATATTTTAAAGTGTTTTAAATTTTAGAGTCAGTACATGAAACAAGACTTCAATGATTTCTCTCTTTACATGAATGACTTGACACATTATAACTTTAAAAATAAAGCAACATAATTAAACAGTAATTCAAAAATACTTATAATGATATGTGAAATTAAGCAGAACTTCAGATTATGAGTTGATGAGCTTGTTTTCCTTTCCTGAGAAATACTTAAAAGCACAATTTCAAATACTTTGGATAGAAGTTAGAACAAAGAAACAATGTTTTGATAGGAGTTTGAATACCAACCGACAGTCACTGTAAATTTCTCATGTACCTTATAGATCTGCACCTCTTTAAAGAGTAATTCTGCAATGTTCAACTAGGTGTTCTGCTTTGTTTCTGCACATTTGGCTTATGAAATAGAACTATACACACTAAAAATGTTAACAGTTTACAGAAATCTCTTGTAGTTCTAAATGGTCTAACTTGTGAAATACATGAAAGAGCTCTTTCCAAACTATGCTACCTGTAACCTCAGTACTTTGGAGGCTGAAGTTTCTTGAAAGCCTAGAATAGATAGGGAGAGTCTATGAGGGGGAAAAAGCAGAGAGAGACAGACAGAGACAGAGACAGAGAGACAGAGAGGTAATAGGCATTAATATTAATCCTAGGTAATATTAATAATTTGTTCCGTTGTTTGATGGCCCAGGTTTGGCGGAGAACCAGTCGAGGGCTTTGAAGTAGCTCTGCCTGTGCCCAGAGGAGTTTTTACAGGTGTGAAGCGGGATGGGTCTCAGATGTTCTTAAAGATCTAAGAAAACAGAATTTCTCTCCAAACCATTAAAGTTTGAAGAGCAACTGAACAGATGTTCATTCTTTCATTTAATATTTCAGACAGCTGCATAATGGCCCTGTGTTGTTTTTTTCCCCCGTTTTTTTAAATAACATTGAAAATCTAAACTTGGTTTAAGGTCACTTCTGATGACAGTTTGAACTGCTCTGACAGCTGTTTAAATGTTTCTGACCTCCGCCTGGGAAGACGGAATTCTGGTGTTCCTTCTGCCTGAATTGATGTTACATATCTCCTTAAAAAATAATAACTCTCATTCTCTGACAAAGTCAGGAACAGCTAAGCAACCTCCTGGAATGTGGAACATTTAGGGTGTGCACACCTGTGTGTATTTCTTCCATCGATACTTGGCTAGAACTCCCAGAAGTGCCATCATAGAAATACCTCCTAGGCAATTAACATTAAAGCGGCTTCCTTCATTCATACTTTAGGAAACTTTACTGCTAATGAAAAAGAGGAGAGCAGATGGCAGGAACAGGTACACTAGAGGTAATCTGTGTAACAGTCTTAAGTGTACTTGCAACAATTTGAGGTTTGTCTGGATGTCTCCCTGTAAGAAGGGGGGTGCGGGCTCAGGTCTGGCCCAGGCCGGGCATTCTCCTGGCTCACAGTTTTCTTGAGGGAACTTAAAGAGGGTATGTATTTTACTTCCCATGACCTACAGGAAAAGAAAAAGTGGAGTGGTTGAGATGTATTCGGTCAGCTCCGAGGAACGTCAGCAGCGATGCCCCTCAGCATAAGAAAAAGGAAGCCTGGGAAGGCCCAGACCAGGGCACAACGCCCTGCCATCGAAAGGACACAACGGACCAAGTGTCTGGCAAAGAGCCACAGAGCTGGAGGAATCACACGGCCAGGCACGGGCCAGCGTGTGTCAGGCACGTGGCTCTGGAGGGCAGGAGCACTTTCTGAAAGAGCTCTGACCCAGGGGGCTGGCAGGGAGGTCTCCCACGTTGAGGCAAGGCCCGTGGAGAGGAGCAGCTCCCACAAAGCTAAGAGCTGCACAGCTCAGTGCTGGGGGGAGCTGGGCCCTTCCAAAAGCACCCCAAACATCCATCACTTAGGATAAGAGCATATAACTTTGACTGCCAACGCAAAACAACTACATGGATCTGTCAGCTCCTACTTCATTAACTGGGATGGGGGTCATAGGCAGCAAAATGCATGACTCTCGTCCTGCGTGCATTAGCTAGCCAGCACGCATCGCACATGAAAACTGATGACAGATTTACCGCTATTGTCTGTCTGCTCTAGATATGGAAAGTCTGTATCTTCAAAATCTTAACAAAACTTATTTAAGAAATAGATAATGAATGCATATAAACATAACCATGACACATCTATAGGACAACCTAAAGTAAAACTAGAGAAGGGGAAAACAGAGTCACTCCAATATGAACCTTGATGCTGTAGTATGTGTCTCCTTTATTTATATGTGAAAATGCAGAATGGTGAAATTTCTCTAAAATTACAACCTCAAAAATACTTGGAAGACTTTCTGAATCACTTAGAATTTTCTTATGCCTCCTGTACTAATTATGTTAGCCTGGATAATAAAAATCTAGACATAAATGCTTGGAGTGGAACTGTTTGTAACCGTCAAAACCTAGAACACAGCTCCTAATGACATCCACAAGATTATTATGGGGATTTCACCTGGGAATTTCTCAAATGCCAAACAAAAGACCGCAGACTCAATGCTGGCTTGCCTTCAATCTATAGATCTGACTGTCTGGAAAAGCAAAAATGTCAGAACAACATGATTGCACTTTCAGGATATCCAAACTTATACTAAAACTGCTCTCCCCGCAAGTTAACGCTGTAGTGAATGTGTGTTAAAGGGACGTCCACAGTTACTGTATCACTCCCCACAGTGGGGTGCAGAGATGTTATTCTTTTTAACACTCGTGTCTATTTGGGATGAGATCTTTTGTGACAGTTCTCAGGGTCGTTAATGACCTGGTGCGTTGTGCTACAGGAAGCTGCCGCTCTAAGCACAGGGCTGTGTGTACTGAATGCAATTCTGAACTTACCGTTCAGTGTGAGGCTCTTGCTGTGCACAGAAATTCTGCTCGCCCAGAACCCCGGGGCTGCAGAAAACACTCGGGAAACATGGTAAGATGGGAGAGACAGCAGATAATGGAAATCTCCTCCACATAATAGTGGTCAGCTGGGCACGGAGCTGAGGTCCAGCAGACACTGGGGTTGCTGATGGGGACAGCCAGCGGCCGGGCCAGAGGTGGATTGGGGCCGCTGGTGTGCGCGTGGGCCCGGCACTCCTGTCCACACCTTTAAATGAGAAAAGTGAACTCTGCGCTCCTGGGAGGGGGGAGGCCTCCCACTCTCCATTTAAGACGAGAGACCTGGGAGGGGAGCAGGGGTGCCCCCACCCCGATTTCCAGCCTCCCTGAGGAGCTGAGCTGCCTTCCCGAGCAATGGAATCGCCTTTGGAAGGGCACCCTCCTTGGGATGCGTGCGTGTGACATAGAAATCTGTGCTGTTGAACTGGCCCTTCCTCGAACGTGAAGAGGGACCGGACAGAGCTTTGCTTCAAAGATTTCACACCTGAAATCTCAGGGAATTTAAAGGCCTTCAGGATGCTTTATAAAGGGACCTAGCTGATAGAAAAATACCCGAATTTAAGACTTCTTCTTGTCCTCTTCTTGTCCTGTTTTCTTCTCGTTCTGGAGTTCGGTGTCAGGACCCACAGGCTCAGGGTGTCCTCCAACACATGAGCCAGGCCCACAGCCTGTTCTGCTGGAGTTTTCAGACAGAGTTTCAAGTTTCAGCCCCAGGGCCGGCCTCTGTCTCTGATCCTCCTGTCTTTCCCTCCTGCTCAGCTGAGATTTCACCTGTGAACCACTACGCCCAGCTAACAACATAGGGCTTGTTTGTCCTGACATTGTGGATGAGCGTGAATTGCTTTCGGACTCTTGTATCACCTGCTCCAGTTCTTTGGCCGGTGTCCTTGGTGAGCCCCACTTTGGCAATAATGCCAACTGCCCTCCCTCCCCCCCCTTCCTGGCCCATCGATTCTGTGCTTCCCTTTCCCCTCCCCAAACCAGATAAACCTAAATACAAGACAAGGGGTACAGAAGTTGTAAACAATGACAAAGGGAAAGAGCAAAGGAAAAAATAAACCACAAACAGTACAGTAAAAAACCTCTTGCTCCCATTTCTTAGAGTTCAGTAAGCATCGTTTTATACAATCAGATGCACAGAATTATGTTTGATAACTTACTCACCAATGCTTTCCAGATCATCCCATTATAACCCAAAGAAATCATCAACGACATTTTTTCCTAAGTAATAAACAAGGTGTTCACTCCTCATCCTCTCTCCCTTCCTGGTCTCTCTTCTATCCTCTCCTCTCTTTCCTCCTTCCTCCCTTTCTCCTGCACCTCAGCTCTCTCACCTTTCTTTCTTTGGTGTGTTAAGGGATGCCAGTGAGATTTCGATTAGGGATGCAGAAGGAAATCTCTGCTCTTATTGCTGCCATGTAAATTATTCTATTCTTATTTCACACGGATACCCACTTTTTGGTGTGTTAAGAACAGGAAATCTCCTGTCTTTGTAGATCCAGTATAGATTTCAATATTAACGGCAGTCTTCAGGCTGTGCATTCCATTTCTAGCTGTATTTATTTTCTTTGGATGTCCGGTCCCCCTCCACCTCTCTCCAGCAGCCACCAGGCCGCCCCGTCTCCCATGGCACTGCTCTGAGAAGTCAGTCTTCCCCTCTAACCCGAGAACTGTGTCTTCCACCTGCACTCGCCATGATTGTTGGCTTTCTAGCATGACAACATAGAAAAACCCAATAAAACAATTCCATCAGGTAACATGCATTTTACCTGAAAAATAGTTGGCACTAAACTATTAGTTACCTAGTAAATGATTCTTCTAAGTAATTTAGTTTTTGCCAATGAATGTATTTATTGAAACAAAAATATTTTTAAAACTTGCTGCTACCTTAGAAACAGGAAAATGTTCACATTTATTAAAGAAGTATTGTTAAAAACTGCTAAAAGTATGATTTTACTGAGTACAATTAATAAAGTCTGGTTACAATCTCACCAGTTGCAAAATGTGACCTCGATTCTCATCTTTAAGTCTTTAAAAGTTCTTATTTAGTAGAGCAAAAGTCTGAAGTCAGCTCTCCTAGGCCTGTGCAGATGGTGAAATTCAAGTATTCAAATGATAATCAGTTCTTTGTGTGAAAATGGTACTTTTATTGTTCTAATCTGTATAATCATTGTACTCCCACAGAATAATGGCTTTTTCAATACTTATAGTCATTTCATTTTTAGGCAAAGGCATTCCAAAATGTTAAGGACATGAATATTTCTATAATTTTCATGAATATTAAGCAGACAAAGAATTAGCACATTCAAACTTCAGCTAAGAGATCTGGACCCAACATTCCTAAAGAAGCATTCTAGTTCTACCAGAATTTTCTAAATAATCCCTTAGTCATCATTCATTTTCAAAACCAACAAAAATATTAAACTGTAATATTGATATCAATTTCCAGAAATTTCAAATAGCCATCACCCAAGCTTGTAGAGGTCAGAGAGCCCAGCAACTCATTAATGTTTGAACACACTGCCGCGCTCCAACATCTCCCCCAATGACATTATCACAAACGCTTCATCTTTTGTTCTTGGTAAAAAACTATTTCAGCTAGTTATATCAATTTTGATGGCATCATTCCAAACCTGATTTAGATTCATACTACCTCAGTAATCTTACTATTTCCAGAGGGATTTCATAAACAAATATTACCAGGTATTTGCTTCCATTTTTTAATATTAATGAATTTCACTCCCCATTCCCACTCTAGCACAACCCCCCAGCAGATACCCTGAGCCACTTCCCAAGCAGGTTATTGACTTCATTCGTGGCAGCAAAGTTGCTGGGTAAACACTGTGTATGTTCTCAGTTTCTTAAGCATGTGAACACTTTGGGGTTGCCATTTATGTGGGAGTTTTTAATCTAGAATATGATGGAAAATTCCTATAATCACATTACTAGATTATTAGAGTGTCTTGGGATTATTGATCATTCTAGGAATTCCAAGTATGAGGGGCCTTGAAATATAGGATCCTCCATCTCAGTGGAAAACTAAACCAACTACAATGAGCTCTAAAATCTATGCAGCTGCTAAGTGTTTCATTTGTTCACAGGAGCAAAAGGCAAGGCTGCTGTGTGTGCTTTAGTGTTTTCTATGCCGTACTGGGCGGCAAACCTCTGGGTGGGAGTATGGAGACATTTAAGTCCACGCATTGCTAATGCACTAACATCACCACGTGGTTAAAGCTGATGCTGCTAGAGGACATTCTGAATTTGTTCACTCAGATTTCCCTTTGTGCTGTTACAGCTCTATCTTATCATCATAGGGTGTTGCTGAAATGTGAAATACTAAAACATACATCTCACTCATTTTAAACTTGTGTGTTGTGCTGTTACAAACATGCATTTTCCTTGCACTTTCTGTTCTTTTGACTATCTTTCCTTCCCATTACTTTATCCTTGGCACATTGAATATAAACACTAAAGTTTATGTTTGGAATGAATATATCAAAGTGGGTGGCATCCTAAATCAAGGGATTATGTAATATCTTTTCCCAGCCATCCTACATTAACTCTGCCGTAATTTTTTTTATGATTTTAAGAAGTAAAGCTGTACTTGCTTCGAGAATAAACATGTTGGTCTTTATAAATCCAAAGTGTTGGTGCTATCGGAAGGGAAGTTTTACAAGCAGAATGGCATCTTAAATATTTGAAGGTGCACAGGGGCTTTATCTGCTATTCTCTTCAAGGTGAGAAGCCAGGCGGCTGGGCTGGAGTGTGTCCCAGCCCTCGGGAAGACCTGTGTGCAGGATCTGCACACACCAGACGCGCTGAGCCTCTGTGGCTGCTGCCTCCGCCATCGGACTTGTGCAGGACCCCAGCGCTGTGCCAGGCGCAGGCTCTGTGGGTGTGCGCAGCCATCCGAGCACTGTCGCTGTACCTGGGTAGGTCACGCACATTGCACTAACACCTCCACCCATGGAACACTAAGCCAGTGTTCAATGGCCCTCCCCACCTCCAATGGACATATATGAAAACATGTGAGTGCACTTTATGATTAATAAACGATAAGCAAGGAAAATCTTGAAATGGTGGGAACAATAATATGGATGCAGGAAACTGAACTAGAGTTAAGTGCAATAGAAGGAATACTTTTGAAATGCATCTATCTATGAATATGAAATTGAACTTGCAGGCTATTTGTATTTGTGTATGTGCATTTACAAAATGTATCCTGGGAAACTTACTAGAAGTCAAAAGCAATCTGTCAAAACGGACTAAAAATGCTTTATATATGGCAAAGAGCTCACAGTGATTTTCTATTTCTTTCTTTAATTCTTTTCAGTATGCAATGAGCAAACATTTAAGAACATGGAAAATGGGGTTAAACCAAAGGGAACTGTGACTGTCAACATCCTAAATTGTTTTCTCATAGTTTTCTGAGCTAAACTAATTTTGCTCATATTTTACTCCATCTGTTTAGAATTGCTTAAATCGTGTGCTAATTGACTAAGAGTATAAAAAGTGACAGAAGTAAAATGGTAAGGTGCCAGTTCCACTGGCAGGATGAAGTCGATGAAAACCAGTGCTTCCACCTTGTATACCAACGCGCCATCGGCTTCCTCTCACGTCTGAGTGATTAGAAGTGATATTGACATTCAATATCGTGATGATTACAATGATGGCGTTAATGATGGTATTTTTGCATTCTATGTTCTAGACAACTTTGCTTCTGTTTCAAAAGGTTAAGACGTTTTGAAAAGACTACTCGGAAGGCAGTGAATTGCTTCCTGGGAAGTGAGGTATGAAGTGAGATGAAGTACGAGAATCATCCCAAATGTCTCCTATTTCCTGGAGTAAAAACAGCATCAGAACTTTTGAGTTAGAAGGCAGGCATGTGGTTCTTTCCTGGACTTTTCTTGTTTGTTTTATGGTGCACCTGTAGAAACCTCAGAGAAACCTATGTATCTCCTATATATTGCTAGGTGTCTACACAATAGACGCGTTCTGAGCATGTTACCAGATGTAAGCTAAGGATTCAACACTAAAATAAATAAAGTTCAGGCTAATCCTCCCCGACAGGCTTTGCTAGGTGAACTTTGTATTTCATTAGATTTCAGTTTGATCTGTGATTATGAGCTTACTCTCCACACGAGAACCGGAAGATAGGTAAAACACTGGTTGCTATGGTCACACAGCGATTGAAAAAAATTGAACACAATTTTCTAGTCAGGAGAAATAACAGGAGCTTGACAGAGTGTCTTGATGTCAGCCTGAAAAACTGTACAAAACATTGGAAGCTCGTTGGCTTTAAGTGGGGGAAGGGTAAGCTCAAGGTGTAATCTGGAACAAAGGAAAATGAAGAAGAGAATATCTCCTTGACAAAAGGAGAGGCGTATGCCCCCAAAGTTGGCCGATGAGCGTGTAAACCAATGGAGTGAGCATCTCAAGGAAAGCAAGCAGAAAGCCAGATGTGGGCATCCAGGATTATGGGCAGGGGCGTGTTTGGCTTTGCCCCTTGCTTGATAGGAGTTCTGTCCACCAAGGCTCAGCCACAGTTCTCCTGTCCTCCCTATATACCACATCACCAAACACAAACACCTGTCCAGCTCAGCCAGCACAGCTTAAGGAAATGGCTCCTCCTCTTACGAGTAGGCTGGGTTGCTCAAGGCCTTCTTTGGATGATGGAGATTCTTGCTCTACACAGTATTAGGGTACGCACTCCGGATGCCGTGTGGGCTCAGCCGGCAATGCCCATCTGGCTTGTCAGAAGTTTCCCGTTGGCGTGAATTAGTTGACCAAAGGGGCTCCATCCTTCCGGGCTTTACAGTGGGCTAATCCCACCTGGCCTCTCATTTTCCCTCATGAAATCACACATTTGTCACATGTAGTTTTACAGAAACAGGGAAGATGCTATGTCTGTCTTTTTCAACTTCAGTATTTGATCTTCAGCAAGAAATCTGCTTCTGGATTACAACCAAAAGGGTACACTATAATCGGGGCATCTGTGGTGCCAACTAGCAAGGGGGTATGTAGGTTTGCACACACGACAGCATTGATCAAGCATTAACTGCGGTGTTGCAGGACATCGGAAGGCGCGCGGTCCTTGCTGGTCACAGGTCTTGTGGAACTTGTGCCACGTTCCTAGGACTCAGGCATAGAGGGGAGCCATTTCACATCCGTCACCGTAGAAAACAGTGCACCGTTCACTCCTGGCACCCGACTCACGCACGGCCACTCTGTATGCCGGATGCACACCTGTCCTGAGAGAACTGGTGATCTGTGCACGTGGTTTAAATTCTGTGTCAGAGGAACCACTCAGGACCACTGAAGTGCGATGCACGCACGTGTGCACGCCTGGTTTTCTGATGAAGGGTAAGGACGGTGCTCAGTGCTGCGACTGGTACACGCAGAGCCGCGGGGCTGGGGCTCTGTGGACCTAATGCTGGGCGACCTTTTCCTGCTGCAGTGGTGATGCACATGGCGCATTGTGACCGTGGAGAGGCGGAGATGGAGTGGAGGTGCTGACTGCACATAGGTGTGACCTGAGCGCAGCAGTGGCAGCCAATACGACAGACACAGCTCTTCGTCGCAGCCCCTCGGATCCTACAGTGCTCACACGCCGGGCTGCGGCCAGGACCAGGGCTTGGACCTGGGGCCCAGTCCTGGCTCAGCTCTCGTGCCTGACTGTGAACCTGGATCTCAGCACCACGGGCGGGAAGCACGGCTGGACCCCAGGACACGGATGCTGTGATACCGTGTGCTCTGTCACACGCATCGAGATGATCCACGGTACTGCTAAGTTACTAAATATACACTGGCATACATGATGATGACTTCACAAGAGTGATCATTCGTTCTCATAGTCCTGATGAATGCCCAGGAACTGAGATGTGAGCCTCCCTGGTCCTTGATGAAGTGTAACTTAGACAAGGCTCATGGCGGCCACTTGCTTTCCAGCTGGTCACCTGTTATGTGCTCGTAGTGATTAATTCTATTGAAAAGAGATGCTTCATACATATTCCATAGACATCTAATTAAACGGTTATTCATTTCCCTAAAATTCATCGAACCTGTCAACTTGTTGATATTTGTCTGTCTGTCTGTCTGTCTGTCTGTCTCTCTCTCTCTCCCTTTGGGAATATGGGAGTTTGAACTCAGGGCTTTTTGTCTGTCTGTCTGTCTGTCTCTCTCTCTCTCTCTCTTTGGGAATATGGGAGTTTGAACTCAGGGCTTTTTTACCAGCTAAACAGATAGAGCCACACCCCCACCACAGACTTCCTGTTCTTAGCATTTTCTTGCCCCAGAAAATTTAAAAGGATTAATGTAAAACCCATATTGAAATCTCAAGTTTAATTTAATCAAGTGGTAGCCATTGATGGATTCCTATTCTAAGCACACAATTTTGTGCTTAATTGTGTGCTTAATTAAGCAGTGAGGGTTCCCAAGATTTTACTTTTGACATATGTATATTCAAGGATTCAACTTTTTGTTGGTTTTTCTTTAATGTCTGATGCAATATGGCATACTTCATACAGGCAGTAACAAAATTTGAAGCAGAATTTTGAAATTTTGTATTTACTGACATTTAAGTACAAACACAACATATTTTTAGTTGCCATGGAGATTAATATTCTATCTTATTGTTCCATGAAACATTCATGAATATATTATTAGTTCAATAAACACTAAAATGTAGATTGTGACCAAGATTAAAAAAGAAAAAAATATACAGAAAAGGGTTTACTGTGTATATGCTTAAGAATTGTACACATGGTGATATTATGTATTTCAATAACCAGACTTAGTTAAGAATATTTTAGTTATTTTGTTTATTTATATTTTAATTTTTGACCATAGCTAAGTGACTATAAGACCTTACACCAACATATGCTTTTCAATTGTTGAGATTTATTAAAATTCAAAGTTACTAGAATTAAGCAATATTAAGAATAATATTTTGCTATCTAAATCATAATGTATTGCAATTAAGATTGTTTATAAAATCATAATACTTCTCAATAATGAATGCTGATAAAATCTTATAGTTAAGAGTTAGCTATTACTAAAGTAACACATATTTGAATCACAGTTTATATACTTTTGTTGTTGCTTTTGGAAGACAATGAATTCAACCTTGTATTACACAGCATCAAAATATGTTAGATCTCGGAAGGTATTTTCTATCAGCAGCCTCATTGCCCGATGATATTACACATTCCTAAGTGTTTGTAAAATGAATCCTATCAATGAATTATCTCAGACACTCTAGGTTTCTGAAAATGGGACCGTTATAAAATAAGAAAGTGGCAAGAACTAACTTCAGCTGTGAGGCTGAGTGACGCTGGACAGGTGCGGTGAACACCGTTTGGGTCTGGGCAGAGGTGGTGGAGTTCCTGTTTTCTGGGATTGCATAGAAAACGTTTAAGAAGCCTTTATAATAAATGTAATTCCGTGCACCATATTCCGTGCCTTGGTCACACTGCTATCACTTTTCATGGGCATAATTTGTAGATACAAGTCGATAAAAATGATTTATTAGTTATTAAATGTATGTTATGTAATGTTCATTTAAAGGCTTAAGTTTTTATGCACTCATTTTGATTCTCACATAAAATTTTATTTCACAGAACATTAATTTCTGTTATGTGTTTTTGTACTTAATCATTAACAAACGTTCATTATTTCAATAAACCAAACTAAACATGGTACTAGCTATTTGGCGCTATGATTCAGTAATTTCATCCAACAGCTGGAAGGCAAATAAATGATTGTAGCAGACTATTGTCTTAATTATATTTATTGATAACTGAGTGTTAAAATCCTTATTATTTTGAACAATAGTGTATTTATGTCTATAAATTGATTAATAGACTGTAATCTTAATCATGAAATAGTGGAATCCACAGCTGGCTAAGTAATGTGTTTTCTTGCAAATTACTTAAATTACAGATGTCAAATGCAACGCACTCCGTTTAGCAGGAGAAGGATCTTGCCAGGGAGTCTTTACATCCTTCTCTGTTTTTGCGCCAGTACAGCTGTTGAAATGTGGCTGCCACCGCAGACAAGATGCAGACCAAATGCAGTTTCAGAACACATCCCGTGTCCACAGTAAATAAGGCAAATTTGACATGAGGAATGTGTTTTACCAGTATTGGAAGACGCTAAATTGCGTTCGTGTTCAATGCCTTACATAATGCTCGCTGAAGAAGAACCCACACTGAGCAGCAAGTGAAAGCATTATCAACAGGATGTTCTTACCTGGCTGCACTAGGCAGTCCAATAGGCATTTGATGGTGGGTTTTGAAAAGCTTAATTATGATACCAAACTCTTCTGCTCTTTTGTTTATGTGACTTATGTTTTGAAAAAATTTGCATAATACTAAAATGTGTCAATTATTTTTATGTTCCTATACTTTCTTAAAAGGATTTCAATCATCAAGTAAGGCTAAGTTTTGTTTTGATTTAAAAGAAAATCCACAGATTTTTTTCTCTCATATAGTAGTCTACAGAAAGTCCATATATACACATGCACACACATACATGCACACATACAACCATACAAACAGGTGAGTTACAGTCACGTGAACAGTAGTCAATACATAGCCAGTTATACTCAGAGTCACTTGTACTGATGGATGTGTACTTAAATTTAAAAGTCTGCTCGTGATCTTAACAGAACTTGAAATGGCTTTATTGTAGACTTTACAGTGTTCCATTGATCGAAATCTTCTTCATGTAGAAAATGTTCCCATCGACTTGAATATACAGAATAAGTATGAATGATGGGCTTTGTTTCCAGTGTTAAGGCTTACTTTGGAAGAAAACAAAAGAATCTAATGTCATGCAAAATAATTAAAGCACATATTCCAAAGGGAGTAAGTGGCAGCTCACCGGCTCACCAGGTAAGTGCTGCTACCTCATTTACCTGGGGGGAAGCCCCGTTTGGGTAGTGGTGTGCGAGGGTCAGGTGGTTAGGAGAGGGTCTTGGAGCGGTGCATCGTGGGACACCCACAATACCATTCTAAAAATCACCGTGTGCCTTTTCCATGACCTGTCGGGTACTACGCACCTTTATACTAACATCTGAACAGAGACCAAATGAAAAATCAGTGTGTACCTCATCTGTGCTGATGTGGCTACTCACCAACAAATTGGCACCTTCAGCAAGGCAGGCTTCAGAGTTTTACCGTCCAGCCCTGGATTCAGGAGATGCATTTCTTCCTGCAGCACCCGTCGGCTTATCCTCCTCACCCCGTGTTAATCTTCTGCCCGTTTTGTTCTGTTCTGAAAGCCACGTTTTACTATCTCTGAACACAGGGCCCAGGATTTTGTTCTGATCAGTTTTTCCAATGTTTTAATGTTTCTGCACACTCTGCAGAACAACAATAAATCCACATAATAATTGAATACTCACTAGGAAGTTGAGTCATATGGGGGAAAAGATTTAATTTAGATTTTAATTTAGATAAGATATTGATATTTTTTTCCTCAGGCTCTGAGTTGCATGGTCATCATTTCGAGAAGAAAGAGATCCTTCATTAATTTCTGAGGAGATAAACAAACATCACGGAAATTCAGAGCACTTTCTGTAAAGAAAAAAATGTATGCTCTTCATTTTTAATGGCACAGATGAAGAAAATGTGTTCTGGGCACACAGCTCGGGGACGGTTAGATTACAGGCACAGGCTTTGTGATCTTCAGGTGAGATGTGCAAATGCTTCAACAAATAATATAGCATGCAACAAACGTCAAAGAACAGATGACTGAGTTGAGTGTAAAATCAATAAGGAAAAGCAAGCTAGTAGACATACAGTTGGATGTTGCATCCTCAATTTTTCTCTTTTTTGTTAAGCAAAATTTTCTCACATTTACACTAAAATGTAAGTAAAATAATGTAGGGGGGAAAAGACATGATGTAGAAACTCAAATAAAATTCAAAATTCCCCATAATCCTCTTGCCCAAATTCTATGCCCTAGTCTATGAATTCACAGAAATACACTGAAACATTTATTTCACAAAACTGTAGATGTATTTAAGGCAAAAAGTTAATAGTATCTCTTACTCTGAAAAATTTCTTGAAAATTTAAACAAAATACTGTCAAGATTATTTTTTACAATGAAATATTTAAATACAGATTTGTTAAAACAACTAGATTTGAGTGCGTGTATATCTTTCTAATAAATTGAAACATGTAAGCCGGGGAGGATATCAATTTAGTTGGTGTTCTAGATCAAATAGATTTTCTGCTCAGGAACTGATTCAAGTCTTAAACTATCCAACAGAGGAATGAAGCAATTATTACAAATATCTATTGCTCTTAAATTTGTGCATTTACAGGATTCAGAAGATTAAACCGAAAGCACACACATTACAAGGTCTATTTCTTCATGAGCTGACTCAAAAGCATGAACATTTCCTAACATACCAGACCAAAGATTTGGTCAAAATCTATTCAAACATTACCACAACGCATGGGTACTGTAAATTGAAATTTAGCTTTTCTTTCTGATCTTTGTCTAATGACAAACAAATTGGAAGAGTAAGTTTAAAAACTCAATTGTAAAAACCCCTAAAATAGCAGAGTTGATACTGATTAAAGAGTGAAGTTCCAATATAATAATCATAACAATATTAGAAATACTAATAGCAAAAGTAAGAAAAGGGATCAGAACACCAGGAGAACTTTGCTTGTGTATTTATTTGCTCCTTTATAATTAAATCTGAGAAAACAGACAAATATTATCTGTTTAACTTGCCCTTTCTGTCAAAATGCTCAGGTGAAGAGATATTGTTTAAGATACTGTATACCAAAGCAACAACAACAACAAAAGAAACAAAAGTTTCCACATAGAAATGCTTCCACATTTGAAATTAAATTAAGAGAACTATTGCTCCCTCACTTTTCTTTCTGTTCAACAACACAATAAAAAGAAAAACCAATTGTTGATACTAGTGAAAAGAAGTAAAATGGAGTCCAATGGAATATAAATAATGCAATAAATATCTGCAAATGACAGTGTGGAATTCTTCTCAGGTTCTTATGAGTATTTCTTCAGCTATGAAAATTCTTCAACATGGTTGTAAGATTGTTCTTGTTTAAGTTTGAGAGACCTGAACCTTTCCCTGTCATATAGTGGTGAACATCTGTACAAAATAATGTGATGCATTTATGCACTACTTTTTAAACTTTCATTCCTTCCAGGTGTGAACACATGATGGTTTTTATCTTTCTCCTGTGTAATAAAACTCAACATATGCTCCTCTATTGCATAAAAGCCAGATTTCTGATTAGTAAAGAATGTCTCAACTTATATTTTTTCCCTACAATGTGAATAAATACTGTCTTCACACAACTGGGTTTTTAAGTTTAATGTCTATGATTATTTTTCTGTAACAAAAATAATTAATGACATGCTAACCTTTTGATCAGTACTGCACTACAACTCTTGATTTATCTCTACTTTATGCACTCCAAGTAGAACCCTGCCAAAACAAGTTACATTTGCAAATACGCTTTGACAAATTTTGTTCCTTGATTTGGAAAGCGGCTCATTCCAGCCCAGGCCAGACTTGCACCGGGCTACCGTGATAGAAATGAACCACAACTAGATGGATAAAAATGCAAAATACTTGGTCACAGCTTTTGTTCCAACAAACTTGGAGGATAATGTTGAATAGCACTTTATAGACACATGGATTTTGAGTTTTTTACATGAATAAAACTCAACACAAATTCATTCCTCTCTGCATTTTCATTGCAGTTTGCAGAAATAAGCAATCAAACATAGGAGGAACATGTTGCATTGACTTTAAGGCAGGATAGTAGCAAAAGTACTAGTTAGAGGTTCATGTGAGTTTAAAAAGTAAGTGGCTTCTGTAAGCATGTTGATTGTATTTCATGCTCTGACATGTTTGTCACATAGATACTTGCACACACATACACCTCCTTCTCTGTGTCTCCAGCAATAATGTCTATATTGTTTGAAAAATATCCATATTAACGCACAAACAAACATGGTTCCTATTGATTGCCTGAATAGCTTTGAATAACTGAGGTGTGAAATCCTCTACTTGGCCCAGATGTGTTCACTTCGCAGCCTGCGTTAGCAGTGTTATCCACTGCGAAGGGAGTAGGAGCTTAGAAGAGGCAGAGCTGGGCAAACGACCAACCCCCTGTCCTTATCAGACAGCAGAATGCGCAGTGATCCCAATCCTTTATTTCCACAATCGACAATGCGTGGCATGGCGGGCCTCTTCTATCACGTAGAATACTTGCACAGTGTCTGTGCCTGCTAGTTCCAAAACGGGAGCATGCTGCTTAAACCTAACCCGAGGGGCGGCTTATCCCTCCCATTCCTTCTTGTTTTCTCTCTTTAAAAAAGTTAGTCTGATTCTCTGAACTGGTTTCATTGATTTTGTTTGAGGAAAAATGAGTTTTCTGGTTTTAGGGCAAAGTAGAAGAGTCATTTGTTAACTTGGGCATTTGCCTAATGGATGTGGGCGGATCAGCAAGATTAAGGTCATGGATCTTGCCTTGTTGTCAGATAATGTGTTAAATAAAATCAAAGAGTGATAAACAAGGGCAATCGCTGAGAACAGCCTTTCCTTGGGGCTCAGACCAGACATCTTGTAAATTGTGGATGGACAATCAACATCTTCCTTAGGGAATATCATTAAATAAGAGAATCTTCCCCAGGGGACAGACACATCCTACTCGGTAGCTTAACGAGAATAATGAAAATCACGTAGACTGAGATTCATGTTGATGGCTCATTGTCTTTTGAAGTTATCTGTGACAAAAAAGAAACCCATGTCTTTTCTGATAAAGACCTCTCAATTTTAACGGAGAAAACCAAAGCATTGCACTGTTCACCACATAAACAGAACCTGGATCAGCAGCACAATGGGGGTCAGGAAGGGAGAAGCAGAGGATGCGCAGGATGAAGGCCTTGAGCAGCAATTCCTGTGGGCACGTCTCTCCTCCTCCTCTCCATGGGAGTACCGTGCAAGCAGCTGGTAACCGAGGGTAACACAGTACACATGGATGGTAACCGAGGGTAACACAGTACACATGGATGTAACCGAGGGTAACACGGTACACATGGATGGTAACCGAGGGTAACACAGCACACATGGATGGTAACCGAGGGTAACACAGTACACATGGATGGTAACCGAGGGTAACACAGTACACATGGATGGTAATTGATGGTAACACAGTCACACCAGTCACAGCAGGGTCCACGTGCTTTGAGTCACACTGTCCTGGGTTGGTGTAGGACAGGGCAGCACATGTGTGATCATGTCAGGGACTACTGACACTATTGCTGGTGTCCACACAGCTTTCAGTCGCTGTGGGAGACGGGTGTGTCTGTCAGTGCAAAGTCACCCCACCCCCAGTGCTCATGGCCTCGCGTGTGCAGGTGTCAGGGGAAGGAAGGCAGCGGGAGGACCGTGGTGCGGGTCCTGCAGGGGTTGCCCAGAGGTGTCTGCACACCTGCACAGATCGATCTGATTGAGGATAACGGCTGGACTCTTTGTCGATGAAACCACCAGGGAGCCTCATTCCTCTGTCACCCGGGGGTGTCACCAAATCCGGGCTGAAACAAAAGAGGCGACCTACAAGGACCAAGCGCCCCAGCACTAACAAGGAAAGAAGTGAGCGAGAAACCACTTGAGATATGAACTACAGGAAATCCTGATACCTGTGGAGAGGGGAGAGAGAAGTGGGAAGACAAGACTTAATGAGACACAGAAGCATGAAAAGGAAGAAAGAGTTGTAGATTTCGGAGCTGCCTTTGAAAAAATGGCCCTGGTATTCAATGTTGTCAATTAAAAATAAACACACAAGAAATGAGGCTGGATAAAAGGAAATGGTTAAAAATTCATCAAAATCATCCCTGAGTCTGGTGATAAAATATTCACGCGCACTGGGCTGAGCACTCTCCAAATACCATGTAGCTCATCAGGAACAATCACAAAAAGGAGGGAGAACACGGAAACAGCTCCATAACTAGAACACCCAACAGGAACGAGAATGCCAACACGGCCCAGCTCACAGCTGTGAGCTCAGCCCTAACCACACCGACCTGCGAGACTCCGTCTCCTCAGAAAGAAAGCTGTGCTTGGTAGGGAACACGTGGAGAGCCGGCATGATTGAGATTTCACGTCGGTATAAAGAGGTCAATGGTCTTGGTGAGCAGAAATGTCTTGTTGCTTTGCTTGACTTTCTGCTTCTTAATGCCCACAGGTACTCTGTGGCTGAGGTCATACTCGTTTGTTTGGGTTTATTTTAGAATGTTTATAAATATGACTCCATTTTGGTAACCTACCAGGGGCCTCAATAATTTCATGGCTCCAAAACAAGGCCTTTTAGACCAAATTACTCCAACAGAAATTTTAGTGCCTGAAGCATTACTTTTAAAGACCATTAAAGTTTGGAATTATGTCAACAAAGTCATCAAGTATACTCAACAACACCCTACGATCAATAAATTCAAATAGAGGTTTGGTAAGGATTTTCCTTCTAAAATACAGGATCTCATGTTTCATGAGAAGCATATCTCGAGTTTGCAATTAAGTCTTTCAATGAGCATTAACAAATCAAACAGCAAAAGAATGTCACCATCTTTGTAGAGGTATGCATACATATGTACAGCCATGCAGTCTGCATTTCCTAAAAGAGTCTCAGCGTTAAACACGGTACATGTTTTTGGTTAAAGTTACATTTCTTAAATTTGAATTAAAGTCTACCACACTAAGAGAACTTACAAAAATGTAGGTCTCATGGTCCAGTAGTGTCTTTATAAGGAAAACTGAATGAACACTTTCCTTCCTGACAAAAGCATATGTAAAGGAACAACAGGTATTGTTACACCATAAGGTGTTGTTATTTAATGCGCTGACTGGAGCTATCTTGAACAATTGTTGAATCCACTCACATTTATCACGTGTCATTGTGTAATGCCCTGCTCGGCTGTGCGCTGCAAACTCAGCCCTGAGGAGACAGCCACAGAGACAATGGCGTTTGAAGCCCTAGGTCAATGGTCAAAGTGTAATTCTCCAGGCAACAATAGCTACGTCCCTGCCACAAGCTCCACACCTTCAGCACACACAATAGACCTCACGTGTGTTTAAGAGGCGTGGTGTACCGGAGCGGCTTTGGAGATGACATTCTCCGTTCACCTCTATGTGACGATCCAGTGAAGAATGTCCAGTTGAAGCCCGGGCAGAGAGCACTGTATTGAGCCACGACTCTGCGTCTGTTTCCACGTCGGGTTTCACAGCTCTGGAGAGAAGAGTCACATTCAGACTGAAGCAGAATACCAGTGTCTAGCCCAGTGGAATCGCGTTCACTGCTGACCGTTCTGAAGTATGGCCTCTGCTCCTTTTGTGCAGGTTGCCGCAGAGTTTTGTACACTGGGGTGTGAACTTCCGCACTTGTGAAGTGGTTTTTCACTGTGAGGTCTGGGTCCGGCTCTGAGAGATTTCGGTAGCGATGAGGCAACCCTTCTACATGACCATCTACAAACACATGGATTGACACCCGAATGATCGACAGAGCACTGGGGCGGACGCTGCCCGGGCCTGTGGCTCCCCACAGCACAGAGCACTTGTTTAGGGAGGGGAGAAATGTGCACCCCGAAGGGAGCCTGGAAACCCGCCCAGAACAGGTCCATGTGATCTGATGCCGATAGAATTCCTGACAATGAAGTCACCGTGGTGGACTCCAGGGCCGGTGTCCTTACAAGTGTGGAGACACAGACGTCCAGTGACGTGCCTCGGGAGCCAGCAGATGGAGTGTGGGGTGGTGTGTGTACGGAACGATGAAGGTGAAGAATTCCCAGCTCTCCAAGGCTCGCTCCCTCCCAGAAGTAAGCAACTATGTCAAAACCTTGAGTTCATAGTTCCAACTTCTAAAACTCAGTGTGTGTGTGTGTGTGTGTGTGTGTGTGTGTGTGTGTGTGAAGCAACCTGGTTCGGGGTACTCTATTATACAACATGTAAGAAATTAGCACTGTCCTGAGAAATGTTCATTTTATGTGTGAATGGCGGATTGGGCAACGAGACTTCTCAAGGAAGATCTCTTCTTACATTAAAAATCCACACTGAGAATGAAGGGCTGTGTGGCTCTTTGCCACTGCACACAGCAACAGAACTGCTTGTAAAACAAGTCAAGTCGCCATCTTTCAACCCTCTGAAAGAGGGTTATGTTCATTACTAACTGCAATGTCTTGAATTTCAGCATCTTCTACTGTTATTTCGAGCTGGATGCTTTTTACATTTGATTGACAAATTTATTGGAAAACCTCATATATTACTTAGTAAATCAGATATACTGAAGAGTATTCAACCCCTCAAAATGCATCAGCAGAGATAAAATGGGAACAGAAACTGCTCAAAGACTACATGATCGCATATTTTAGGTGGTGGGTTTTTTATGGGATTGCTTCTTTGTGTTGTGTAGAGTTAACGTTACAAATTAAAAAAGCTTGATTTTTCATTTGATGCCAAATAAACATGTTCACAAGAGGCAAAAGATCAAGAGAATTCTGTTCTAATAGTCATATTAATATGAACTATGTTTTTCTTGTTCTTTCAGCAAGCCGATATTAATGAAATTGACATAGTGAGAATACGTACTTGACAGAATACACAGTTAATCAACGTAATGAAAACACAAGGATATTGTGTTTCAAATTAATCAATACTAAATCATTTCCTACCTAGACCCAAGAAACCAGAGGGGAGTTTCAAATTAAGGGGAAGTTATTAGCAATATGTGGAATTAACTTATGAAATATAAGAAGCATATTAAAAATAAAAGACTGGAGCAATTGTCAATAGAGTTAAGAGTGTTGGCTTGAGCACATCATTTTAGGGCACATTTCCCATAGACTGGGCATGAGAATTAAATCGAGGTAACTCTATAGCAGGGCCATGTGTGTTTGCTTTTGAATTATGATCTGATCGACTTGCTATTTTTCAATGCTAATGAGATTGCAACAACATTTACCCTATCCGGCCTTAAACAAAACTCAAGACCCATGAGGATGAAACCCAAATTTTGCAAATATTAAAGGAGTAAAGCATCTGCAAGATATTTTAAATAAGCATCATAGAACATATCCCAGAAGACGGAGCTTGAAACTGAGAGATTTGCTATCCATACCAAAATGAATAGTGCAGAGCGCACCTGGGAGAGAAAGCTATATTGCATTATAATTCTTCTTGTATGTCCTAGATTTCCATACAAAAAGGAGCCATAGATTTCATAGATCAGCTGCTGTTTTGGACCACTATAGAGAGATTCTTTTTATGATATGATATATTTATTTCAAAGATCAAAGAGGTTAATCGACATACAAAATTATCATAAGAGTATCAGAGATGAAAGGTTAAGCTGACAAATACTTGCAAAATCTTTCATTATGTCAAATCTTCTCTTTTCTAAATAGATGTTGTTTCAGGCATCTCCCTCTAAACCTCCGTGAGCTTTCAACGTATTGACTGAAAATACTTTCAGCAAAGGATACTTGAATTTAAAGTAAAAACTACTCTTACTGCATTCAGTGTAGTTCTATCTCTATTGTTTTCAAACTAAAATACATTAAAATAATGAAATAAATCTATCCATTAATCAGAAAAAATATTGCTTATCTGGAAGTGATCTCAGGACTGAATTATTCCTTTGATTAACATACATACTAATTCAGAACAATGTTACCTTTTTATTATGGGATTTTAATGCTTTAAAATATATTTAAGGAAACCAGCTCATAAGAGACAAGATTTAATGAGCATGTTCTAATGTCATGTAATTAGCTGTAACTAACAACTTACAGAAATATCTAAATGAGCTAATATTCAGTTTAATATAAAAAATTATACTCATTACTTAATGAGCACTGAATGATATTTCTAACATGAAAGATGACTTGAGATTCAGTTTGCATTGAGACCTTGAGATTCTTTCTTTTAAGAGACATATACATAGATACGTTGTTGTAGGGCATATAAATAATTAATAGTAAGATATGACACCACCAATAGTTTATTAGGATTTGAAATAACCTGATTAGCAATGTACTCTCTGTCAATAACTACAATTCTATATTAAATAGTATTTACTTACCATGACAGAAGCAACTATGTGAATTGTTATATTGTATTTTTCATAGAAAAAATGATCAGGAACTGAGCCAGGCTGGGTGACTGCATGTAACAGGGGTGATTCTGTAGACAATGAAAAGCCGCGCGCGCGCGGAGACCGCCCATCCCTGGCATCAGAGGCAATCTGGTTGTCCTGCCTCTTCCTAACCAACGCTTCTCGGTCACACCTTCGGCCACAGCGCACGCCCTGGCTGTGATGGGGGGCAGGTCCTCCTCGTTCATAACCCAGCTCCCGGGCTGCTACTGTGCGCGGTGCTGATGAGGAAGTGATGTGTGCTGCAGGAGGGGGCCCTAAGGAAGCGGACGGGAGGACGCTGAACCCGGCCCCCGCCACAGCAGCAGCAGCAGGAGGTGAAGCGGGCACTGCCTCTGAGAAGTCAAAGCAGCAGTCTGGAAGGGCCGGGCCGGGCTCTCCGGGGCTTCGGGAAGGAACCAGTTCTCACCTTATTTGCCATAGCTAGCATAGGAGTTCCTGGGAGAGGGGGCGAGCATGGAATATGCTTTATCCACACTTTCTAGAAACAGCCCCGCACTCGGCTGACCATGCCAGGGTGTGCCCTCGCTGACCACGCCAGGGTGTGCTCACACTGCTGACCACGCCAGGGTGGGCTCACACTGCCGACCACACCAGGGTGTGCTCACACTGCCGACCACACCAGGGTGTGCTCACACTGCTGACCACGCCAGGGTGTGCCATCGCTGACCACGCCAGGGTGTGCTCACACTGCTGACCACGCCAGGGTGTGCTCACACTGCCGACCACGCCAGGGTGTGCTCACACTGCCGACCACGCCAGGGTGTGCTCACACTGCCGACCACACCAGGGTGTGCTCACACTGACCACGCCAGGGTGTGCTCACACTGCCGACCACACCAGGGTGTGCTCACACTGCCGACCACGCCAGGGTGTGCTCACACTGACCACGCCAGGGTGTGCTCACACTGCTGACCACGCCAGAGTGTGCTCACACTGCCGACCACGCCAGGGTGTGCTCACACTGCTGACCACGCCAGGGTGTGCCCTCGCTGACCACGCCAGGGTGTGCTCACACTGCCGACCACGCCAGGGTGTGCTCACACTGCCGACCACGCCAGGGTGTGCTCACACTGCTGACCACGCCAGGGTGTGCCCTCGCTGACCACGCCAGGGTGTGCTCACACTGCCGACCACGCCAGGGTGTGCTCACACTGCTGACCATGCCAGGGTGTACTCACACTGCTGACCACACCAAGGTGTGCCCTCACTGACCAGGCCAGGGTGCTGTGCTCACACTGACCATGCCAGGGTGTGCCCTCGCTGACCACGCCAGGGTGTGCTCACACTGCTGACCACGCCAGGGTGTGCCCTCGCTGACCATGCCAGGGTGTGCTCACACTGCCGACCACGCCAGGGTGTGCTCACACGGCCGACCACGCCAGGGCGTGCTCACACTGCCGACCACACCAGGGTGTGCTCACACTGACCACGCCAGGGTGTGCTCACACTGCTGACCACGCCAGGGTGTGCTCACACTGCCGACCACGCCAGGGTGAGCTCACACTGACCACGCCAGGGTGTGCTCACACTGCTGACCACGCCAGAGTGTGCTCACACTGCCGACCACGCCAGGGTGTGCTCACACTGCTGACCACGCCAGGGTGTGCCCTCGCTGACCACGCCAGGGTGTGCTCACACTGCCGACCACGCCAGGGTGTGCTCACACTGCCGACCACGCCAGGGTGTGCTCACACTGCTGACCACGCCAGGGTGTGCCCTCGCTGACCACGCCAGGGTGTGCTCACACTGCCGACCACGCCAGGGTGTGCTCACACTGCTGACCATGCCAGGGTGTACTCACACTGCTGACCACACCAAGGTGTGCCCTCACTGACCAGGCCAGGGTGCTCTCACACTGCTGACCATGCCAGGGTGTGCCCTCGCTGACCATGCCAGGGTGTGCTCACACTGCCGACCACGCCAGGGTGTGCTCACACTGCCGACCACGCCAGGGTGTGCTCACACTGCCGACCACCCCAGGGTGTGCCCTCACTGACCAGGCCAGGGTGTGTTCACACTGCCGACCACGCCAGGGTGTGTTCACACTGCCGACCACGCCAGGGTGTGCCCTCACTGACCACGCCAGGGTGCGCTCTCTTTCTTGGGGCTCTGGCGGTCAGTGGTGGGATCCCAGACCCAGCCAATGCTGCACCAGGCTGAAGACCAGCACACTCTGGGTTTTGCTCTCAACCGTGGCTGTTACATAGTGTGGGGAATTACCTCATGGGGTGGAGAAGAGCGGGTCTGGATGCTCATGGCTGCGGACTGGCCTCTGATTCCTGCCCCGTGGGTCCCCGAGGCTCTGGCGGGCTGCGTCCTGCCGAGGTGAGGATGATGGGGCTGTGGGTGATCTTCATTATCTCCTCGCAGCACACCGATCCGTCACCAGTACACTCCTCAGCCGCCGTGATTCCTCAGGCATCGCCTTGCTGTTAACCTCTCGTTTCCTTCCATTATCTCCTGATAGGATACTGAGCGTTAATTCTCTTGTAATTAGGAAGGCTTACTTTCTGTCATAAATACTAATTTCCTTCATTCCAGTGCTGCATACTGTTCATAAGGCGTAGCCGGACCAGAACAGGCAGCCACGACCCTCCTCATCCGGTCACACACTTCGCGCTACGGATGGAAGAGCTGAATCTGAATCACATGCTTTGGACAAAATTTTCAGAGGAAACACTAAGGTCTCTGTGGGTGATAATAACAAGTCTCACTGTCAGAATTATGAAAGTTGCGTCTGACATTTCGGATAAGTATGAATTTTACAACGGACTCAACAACACAACTTAAATGTAGAAATAAGATGTCTATCCAAACATTCAGGTCAGAAAACATTACATTAGTATTCTAACGTGTGATTTCGATTTTATAATCCCCTTAGTTGAGTAAACAAATTAGTACTTCAGAAATATAAATTTTATATGTGTTTATGGCATAAAAATATTTGAATAACTCAACATGACCACTGTTATTAAACAAAAGCATTTTCAAAGAAGCATATTTCTGATAACTATAACCTGTAAGTGGGAGATACAAGCATGCTATCATACTTAGCTTCTTTTTTCAAGTTACTTGGTTAAATGGCATTATGACTGTTTCTTTTCTTTAATCCCCAGGTTTACCATAGGACATGAATATCATTTTTACAAATACATTTAAATTCACCCTGCGATCGGTGCTGACAGGATTGAAATGATTCATTCCTCCTCTCTGCTCTCATTTGTGCTCCTCGGTTCTGAAGATGTTTCTTCCAGAGCATCGTGTGTCTTTTGTGGTAGTTCAAGGAGATATCTTCCAGAATATTGGTCAAGACACTGAATAGTTGTTGCGATCATTATTTCCATGTGTATTCCTAAGTTCCATGTGTATTTCTAAGAGGAAGATGCATAAGCCCTTGTGTGTCGTGATTCATAGTTAACATGGAAGCCACTGTCTGCCCTCTCTCAAACTAGTGCATCATCTTTAACAGGCTCCCCCAATATCCCATGCACCCAGGAACACTACCCACTGGGAAGAGTGAGAACCACAGCCACGCAGCAGAGCCTCAGCCGTGGGGGGAGAAGCCCTTCCTCCTTACGCTTATCATAAAGGGTGGTGGGGATTAAAAACAAAACAAAGAAATGACCATTAGCATGGGGTTATACTCACAGAGGTTGGGGAGCCATGAAGAAATCCCAGCATGCTTCTGAATGTAGAGGAAATTGAATTTGTGGAAATTAGATTGTCTCTTAGTAAGCTGTCATATTTTCCTTAGTTTATTTTTCAGAAATAAAACGTGGGAGATGTAATTCTTATTACTTCAGGAGTCACAATATAATGGAAGTGAAAATAGGAGATGAAATTTGGTCCTGGAGATTTAAAAAAAATTAGAAATTTAAAACATTGCTTTTTTATTGTGTGCTTCAAGGAGGAAACCTAATGCTTCTTCTTTGGCCGCATGACCAGTCAAAGGCTATGGAAAAAGTAGACTAGAATATGTTGACATTTTGGGACGTGGTAAATATTTCATGAGTGAAGAGGGACCAGTTAAATGTATTGTATTGGCTTACTCAAATCACATAAGGTTTTTTTCTTGGATAGAGAAAAACTAGTCTGAAATAAAATGCAAAGAAAATTTAGAAGCATAACTAAAATGTATATACATTGACTGTGGCAATTAGAACAATTATTTGCCCAAGTTTGAGTAGACCTGAAATTCTTACTTTGGTCTCAGTTAGTGACATCAATGCAAGAATTTACTAATCTATGGAAAGCAGAAAACTTAATTGTGATAAAATATAATATTCCATACCAAAAATGTATCAGTTAACTAGCCTCATATTCATTTCAATTAGCATCATCTTATATGGTCACATGTACATAGCTCTTGGGCTACTGTGATCCTTGGCTAGGACTATCCTAGACACATATTAATTGTTATAAATGAGGAAAACCAGGGAGCCTATGTTTCTTTGGGTCTGGTTTACTTCTCTTAAGTACAGTGCTCCATGCTCTTTAACACTGGGCCAATGCCTGTGTTCCTGACGGGGCGGGGGAGAGGGGAGGGAGTTTGTCTCCGGTACTAATCCACATTGCTTGCTGTTCTTTCCGTCTTTGGTTTCAGAAAGGCAGGGTTCATACTCTTATTTCCAAAAGTCTATGAAGCCATAGCTTCATTACTTATTTGGCTTGTTCTTGTCCAAATTTCTAGCTGCATCTGTACTCAGGGGACCAGAAACAGCCCGCAGCCCTTCCCTCTGAGGTCTTCTGTGTCTCTAGTTTCACTCCACCCCGCCCTGCAAATTGTAGCCCCTAAAATTCCACAAGACAATTGAACACTTGTCAAAATGATCATTTGTGTCCATGTTCATTAGAGTTTCTTTATTGTGTTTTCTGAATTGTATTTCATATTTCATTTGGGAGTTATTATGCTTTCATATTGACACAAAAATCTATTTTCCAGTGGTCTACAGTTAATTCTTCAAAGCAAGCTCCAAGTTTTAATGCTTTTATTTGAGAGTCAAAGGTACAATTGTAGTTAATTTGAATTGTGAAATAGAAAGGAGTTGCTCGATATTTTTAGTTAATAAAGCCTCAGAATTGATATTTAAGGAATGAGTTCAATCAGGGCCAAATGAGTGATGACAATTTGATAGGAAAAGGACACTTACACTTTAGTTTAAGCCAGAAGAACTTGAGAGAGGCTGACGTGTTTTCAAGATAAAATAAGCAAAGCATTTAGAAACATAGAGATTGAATTGTGAACTAGTATTTTTGACTTGCTTTTTCTTTCTTTCCTTCCTTTCTTTTGTTTTCTTCATCTTTAGTTTCCTTCAGTTTCCTTCTTTATTTTATTTTTTTTTCATTTTGATTGGCATCAAAATCCAGGGACTAATGCATGTTGGGTCAATGCTTTACCAAGGAGGTATGAATCTCAATTTACATTTTCTAACTTGAATTTTCCCATTAATTGAATGATTTCTAAAATGACCCTGGGTGCTGACATGCTGTTCTTGCCATATTAGCTGTCTGAGGTCAAAGCCCATGTTAAAGAAAGCATTATACTAGATTCATTTTGGGTAAAAATTTTCATGTATGGCCACCAGTGTTCAATTAGTAGATTCAGAGCCTGTGGATGCACGCTCAACTTCATAACTTTGTTTCCACATTTTCAAATATATAATGGAAAGGGTAAAATAAATCAAACTTCACTTTTCTACTTTTGTCTCAAGTCACAGCCTTAATAAAGCCTGGACGTTTTTATGATCATCAGACTGTATCATGAAAGTACTTTTCATTGTAGGAATCCAATGCATTAAACGTCGTTGTTTTTTTACAGACTACAATTTATCTCTTGAGTTTAAAAGAGAGAGCTAACTGTCAATAAGACGGAGGGTCTTTTTTATGGAAAAGTAAGCCACAATTTTAAGTAGTCAGAAAACCTTTTCGACTAGATGTGGTAAATTTAGATTGTTCAGAAATCTGAAGATCAGATTGTGCGTGTGCTCTCGCACAAACCTCCGCTTCGACCGTCTTTCTCACATGAAGCTTCACCTTCCAACTTGTCACCGCGTTTATGTCTCTGGCTCCATGCGTTCCCAGGGCCTGACTTCCTGTGCTTTATCCACATTGGCGCTTTGCTGTCCCTTCCGGGCTGTTTTCAGGGCTCCTTGGGCTCCCCCTCCCCTCCCCCAGGGATTGTACCTTTCACTGGCCACCAGCCCCGAGCTTCCATTTTTGATCTTCACTGGCTCATCCCGGCACACCTCCTCTGCATGGCATTATTCATGCTAGTTGATCCACAGGTGGTGAGCAGCAGCGCAGGGACTCACCCTACCCTCCTCTCCTGTGCCTCTCTCTGGTCAGCAACCTGACCTCCTACCTCCGTAAACCAGTCAAAAGTTAGAGTTCCCGATGGAAGCAGTCAGCCCAATCCTGCATACATGATAAAAGGAAAGGAAACGTCTGGCCTGGGTGAAGTCTCCCTGGTGCCCTTGAGCTCTACCACCCTTTTGTCCGGAGTGGAATGATGTCCACCATCTCACCCCCAGAGAGTTCCGGGCTCAGTGTCCAGAGTCTGGCAGTACTGTGGCCTGGTGGTGTCAGCAGGAGGCTTGAAATGCAATCGCATTTGCTTCCTTAATATAAGACACTACCCTCAATTATCCATCCATGGGCCCGAGGAGAGGAGAGGACAGGACAGGACCAGATGCTGCCTCCTCCAACCCCTGGTTCTTGCTCTGAAACGAAAATGGAGCGAGTGAAGAGCACTCTGGAAGGAGTCTAGAAGCTGCAGTTGCTCTTTGCCAATGCCCGTGACTCAGGACTGCAGGACGGTCCTGAGCTGGCGTCGTGGATTTGCCCCGTGGGCCGATGCTGCTTGGGCCTTGGCTTTGAACTCGGTGAGAATCGAGGCGGTGATGCCGGCAGATCACACCAAAGCTCTGACGCCCAGCAGTGCGTACAGCTGTGCTGGCTTCCGCCCTGAAATGGGTGGTTCATGTGATAGAAGGAATAAGAATACTTAATATGGAAACCAATGCCCTGCCCTAGGGCCAGGCCATTAACATTTTAAAGTTATTAATTGTAAAGTTCCTTTATTTGTATTTAATGTTAAGTCCCTATTAAGTCATGTGTCTCCAGAACAGTACTTACACTTTTATACTTCAATCATGAGCAGATTCAATTAAACTTGGAGTTTATATGTAGTGACTCCTCCAGACTTCAAAAGTAATTTCATCCTGGTAAACTTAATACAGATAGCCATTCACTCAAGGCATCTGTATATGTATTTTCCCAAAAAGAAAGGAGGCATATTTTGAAAGAAGTCGGGCGTCTGTAGCGGGGAGTGGCACAAGGTCCAAGTTCAGCCACAGATGTGTGGCAAAGAGTGGATTTGAGCCCAAAGAGAAAGCAACAAGGTGGAGGTTTGATTGGCTTCAGCAACAGAAACAATAGCGAATTACTGCTTCCTTATTATAAAGAAATTTTGGCAGGAAGTTGAGAGACATGGCATTTAATGCATTTTTAGGTGAGTGTAAGGTCTTTATTTTTTATACATGTAAGTGACATGCTACTTATTAATTACTCTAATAAGCTGCCAGTATTTCTTGCTGGAAGTTTAACACTTTTAAGCATACACCATACTAAACAAACACTTTTGGCAAGGGTAATTTATGCAGTAACTCAGTGAGGAAATAAGATTGTTTCTCTATTATTTGTGTGTATGTTTTGCTGGAGAAATATGTGTAGTCAGACTAAGAAGTTCTTTTGTTCTTACTCTGTTTTGTTTGCTTGCTCTTGTTTTTGTATAAAATTAATACAATTTTTCTATGATTTCTTTCGACTGGGACAGGTTACTCCTGATTCATTACATAATATTTTGACATTACTCCTACATGTTTGATTTAAGAACATGACATGCAATTGTTGTTATTTTTAGAGAAACTTTTGGGTTATTGAATATGCAATTTAATGCCAACTTTAGAGTAACAGCCACACAGTAATGACAAAAGCAAAAGAGCGCTGTATATTCCAGATGATTCTAAACAGTATAAACTTATTTATCTGTGAATTATCCTTTCAGCTGATCAAATCATTATAATTCTTAGCTTAATGGCAGAGAAGATGAGATCCTGTGTGGCTGAGTATCTAGTGTGAATTAAACATTTTCCCTGGGATGGAATCTGAGTTGGAAACGCAGCACTGAAGTCACAGAAGACAGCTCTTCGCCGGTCCCTGAGCCAGTCATCTGTCCTTCGCTGTCAGCTGCAGCATGCTGGCCATCCTGGGGAGTTAAAGCAGGGACAAAGGCATTCTGAGCTGGTAAGAGAGAAAAGAAGTGATCAACACAACCAGGCCGGGCCTCAGGCCGAACTCTTCAAGGGAAATTCTTTTCTGTCTTCCTCATCCTCCAAGACAAGTCGCCCGTGTTTGAGATGACCGGACGCACGCCTCCTCCAGATCACGTGCACCATAGTCTGGTGTGTGGTCTTGCTAAGGTAGCTTAGAAATTTGGATTCTTTTCTCAGTGAAATCGAGTGATACAATTGAATTTATTGGAGTGCTACAGTACATGGAAATTCATCAATATGTCCGTCTGTGAATATAGTGGGGATTACTGTGCATTACTGAAATGTCGATCACATTATCTCCTATTTTTTTCTTACTTTATTTGTATTAGGATATTTATCCTTGGGACTAATTCACACTAAATGCCAATAGAAGATCTATCTATCTATCTATCTATCTATCATCTATCAATCTCCATATATGTGTACATATATACCATATATAATTATCATATGCAATTATGCATATATGCATATATAATTATATGCAATTATATGTCTATGCGTAGATATATGTATATAGGTATATATCTATACATATGGATATTCACATATAAAAGTACTTATTTTTCTTAGTATATACATAATATTAAATACTATTCTGCATCATATAAATGTTCTTACAGGTGTTGTTTTGAACAAAAAACTGTTTTGTAGAATACCTGAAATTTGGAAACTATGAAATAGTTTTCTGTCTCTAAAGTCTCTGTGATTTCATTCAAGGGATCTGTGTCCAATCAGGTCCCTCTTCTCCAGGTACAATTCAGTGTTTTCTAATTGAGTCATGTGGGCACCCTGACTTTTCCTCTCTTATGTTATATATATAAAGTTAATAATCTTAAGACTGGGGCTGGAAGGGTGGCTCAGTGGTAGAGCGCTTGCCTTGCATACATGAGGCCCTGTGTTCAATTCCTCGGCACCAAATAAGCAGAAAAAAGCTAGAAGTGGCGCTGTGGCTCAAGTGGTAGAGTGCTAGCCTTGAGCTGAAGAGCTGAGAATTTGGGCCCCACAACCGACAAAATAAATAATAACAATAATAATCCTAAGACTGTACAGAGTTTATATAAACAAAAATTTAAAACGTTATTTGCTTGTATAACTTGCATTCCACTAACTTTCCATAAAGGGATTCTACTTGCCAAATATCCATGTCATGATTAAATTTACTTCACCTCATATTTTACAGATAGATTTTAGTAATCAATTTTCAGTGGTTTTTAATACAACAGATAATAACACAAATCATACGACTGATTCCTGGAAGAACTAAGTTGGGTAAAACAAAACAAATCAGGGCTGATTTGTACATCCTTTGTAGTTTTAGTAAGTTTCCTGTCTCTACAGTTCTTGGCGTACAAGAAGAAAGGACATGTGGCTTTCACACCTTTGTGGTTGTGAGACCATGAAATGATTATTTCTGGCAGGCTTTCAAGTGAGGGACAGACAGCTTGACACATGCAGAGAGGTTTAAACTAGCACTCAGCCAGTTTCCACAAATAAGTGATAGCATTTTTTGACCCATGTTAAAAAGGCAAGCAATGGAAATACTGAGTTATCTATAATGAGCCAAAGGCTATGAAATTACAATGGGAGATGTAGACTTCATTTCAGGATGGATTTTCCCGTTGTGGGATGCGAGCTGCATTCTCAGCCCATCCTCTAATTAGTGAGCCATGGAATGCCTCCTCCTCCCACGCCCGTGACTAAGGGCTTTCCCTTTCTGGTGAAAACGTTCAATGCAAACTCACACCTGAAGTCATGCAGAGGAAGCCAGAGACTGACAACAGAAAAATCACAAATGCATATTGCTGCAAGTGGCACATAGTTCCCAACGATGACAAGTTATTCCTAGAAAACAGTCTCTCCAGAAGTGTGTTGGCTTGTCATTCTTGTATTTAGCAATTCTCTCAAGATATCAATTACTGGCGTTTGTGTGAGTGCACGTGTGCATGTGTGTGTGTGTGTGTGTGTGTGTGTGTGCATCTGTTGTAAATAACTCCTGAATTTACTACTCACTGAGTAGATTTTCATCTAAACAGAAAGCACTCCACAGCACACTTCTTAGCTCCACAGTCACCTTCCACCAATGTGAAACCAAAACAAATTCAATTTTTAGAGGCCTCATATTTTACAGAAAATGAGACCGGCTGGATGCCTTATGTGTTTATGACTTTGAGAATATAAAATTAGATAATATGAATTACTACTCCTGACTCAATATGATTTGATAGCTTGATGATTATATTCAGAGCTGCAGGAAGTGTGGATCTGAAGACCTCTTCTTTTTTCCATTTTTATTTTGTTTTATGGTAAAGGTGATGTACAGAGGGTTTACCGTTTTGTAAGTAAGGTAATGAGCACATTTCTTATTGGACATTGTTATCCCTTCATGTTCTCCCACTTCCCCGCTCCAGACTCCCCTGCCCCCCAGTTGTGAAGTTCATTTCCAATAGTGTCTTGTGAGCATCGCTGTTGCACTGCTTCACACTTTGTCCATTGTCTCACCATTTGTGATTTCCTTTCCCTTCCCCAAATCAGATACACATATATACAAGACAGAGAATGTCACCCCCTAAAATTAGTGACAATAGGGGACAAACCAATGGAAAAGGTGCAAGAAAATAGAATTAACTTCACCAGCACATGAAGTGAAGTGAGCCAGACCCAAAGAAACATAGGCATCATAGCTTTCCTCATTTGAAATAATTGGAGCCTTTGTGATCCTCTCCCAAGAATATCTTCCTTTGGTCTTACTGTGTGAATGTTTAGAGTCATGTTTAATTGATCATGTCCAAGTGTAAGTTTTTATCTTTTACCATCCATTGTGTTTATTTGTATTTTTATAGGCATATTCTAATTATTACAAATGAGAGAGAACAAGCAACTGACATTTCTTTGGGTCTGGCTTATTTCATTTCCAAGCCTTTCCATTTCCTTATGAATTTGTGCAATATCATTCTTTCTGATGGAAGCATAGAATTCCATTGTGTATAGATGCCACATTTTCTTGATCCATTTTTCTACTGAGGGTCATCTGGGCTGATTCCATAATTTAGCTATAGTAAATAATGCTACAAAGAACACAATTGTGCTGGTTGCTTTAGTGTGGTTTTGTTTGTGGTCATTTGGGTAAATGCCCAGGAGTGGGATTGCTGGGTCATAGGGGAGTTCTATAGTTAGTCTTTTGAGGAACCTCCATACTGCTGGAAGAATATTAATGCCAAATTTTAAATTCTATTACCAAACTATAGCAATAAAAAGTTTGGTACTGGCACAAGAATAGGTCTGAGGACCAAGAGAATGGAAAAGAAGACCCAGAAATGAGCTCACAGACCAATAGCCACCTAATACTTGATATAAAGAGCCAAAAACACAGGATGGAAGAAAGACAGCCTCTTTAGCAAATGGTGCTGGCAGATTTGGCGATATGTCTGCAGAACACTGAAGCTAGATCCTTACGTGTCACCTCATTTTCTAACGCTGCTCCCACGTGCCTGCCTGTGCACTGTGGGGTCGCCGTGGTCAGCGCACACCACGTGGGACCGACTGGGGGAGCGGCAGGAGGGCTGATAGCAAATGATTCAGGAGATAAAACGATCACAGTCCCCCCCTGTCCTAAGTGCAGTCATATCTGACAAAACACTATTGTGGGGAAGAACTTGGCTTTTAATTATGTTAGTTATGGGCCTTAAGAATTTTGCACTCGTCCATCAGCCCTGTACATCATCCTGTCTACACAGGAGAATAAATCTTTTCTTATTACTTTTTTATTTTTCAAATGTGATCTCAAAAGTTTATGCATGGTTGCCATTGATGTGAGATGTTAAAAATAGTAAGGGCAGACATGTTAGAACACTGCTATAGCACATTAAAATTCATTAATTAAGTTGAGGTGTTACTGCAGAGATTGAGAATTGAAACCTTCACTAACTGAACTTTTCAGGGCCTATGTACTGCGATCAATCATTGAAATAAATATAAGAATAGATTGGATTTTTATACATGCAAATTTCAAATTTTTATTGCCAATACTCAATATAAAGTCATTAGCAAACAAGTATTTCAATATTAAATTATAGAATTAATAAGATTATCTATACATGCATTCACTAAGACAAAATGATGGATTTTCCCCTACTTTTATTTAAATATAAAACCAATTCATCATCTAATTCAGGTTTGAAATACTAGAAATGTCCCCAGCAAATCACACACCTCTAGACTGTAATCTCTACTCTCGTTTGCATGAGAGTTCTTCTTCCACAGCCATTCACATGCTAGAATGGATGGATTTGTTTTCAACAACAGAATTAATCTCCAAGTATTTAAAGTTTGAGTGTTTTTTTAAGCTGAGTGGGTCTTAGTATCTTAAGGGAATTAAGTGGCTTTGAGAGTGATTTTTAAATCAACGTGTTTCAAAGCTTTTGTAAGTTTCAGGCAACCATTTTAAAGATATTTTGTTCAAATAATGGATTTGCTTTATTCTCAGATAAGTCACCTGGTAATCCCTTGCTCTGAGGCTCATACTGCTGAAGACAAGGTTAATTAATTAGAAATATTAAAGCTTAGATTAACTGGGACCTGATTCACCAATCATTTACCTGAAAGTATCTAAGTTGTCCAGGAAACTTAGAAACTGAATGTCGTACTGGAGAAGAGAGGAGTTTTTTTTTTTTTTAAGTTTTGGAGATCAATACTATGTATGTCATATACAATATACATCAAATTGTATTCCTATACATGCACATATTTTTGAAAGAGATTTTTGTCAGCCAAGCGAGGTAAATGCTATGTACTGCTATTTGTCTTTGAAAGTTGTTACTGATGCATGTTTTCATATATAGCTTGTTTATTAGGAAAAAACGCTGAAAGGCAAGGAGTCATTTTACAGAATTTCATATTAAAAGCAGCCTACATCGCTTCTAAAATATTTAGAAAGGTTTTCTGTATCACCTTGGTGAATGGCCTAAAAAGTGCTGGGAATGTAAGGTAAGCAATGAGCTAAGAAAGTGTTGACGCCATTGCCAAGAGTAATTTTTAGGGAGAATTGTGAAACCTTGGGGATGTTCTCAGGGAAGAAGTGGACCTGTCGTTTGCTCAGGGAGGAGCAGGACAGAGGGGTGAAGCCCATAATTAGTGAGCAGCCGAGGGAACTCGGGGCCGGGACAGGATTCTGAGTTTTCCAAGGAGCAGCACACAAACATACAGAGCGCTGTGGGGAGGCCTTGCTGGTCAGTGTTTGGTTTTGCATGCCAAATAAGAAAATAAAGTTGCGGCTCTGTAAAGTGCCTGGGTTTTGTGGTAATATTGCTATGCACTTTGTCAAGGAGGGGTCCCACCATCGCAAGGCTGAGGAAAGCAAAGGAATCCTGGAGCTTCTGTGCCCACACATCCTGGGAATGAAAGCCAAATTCATGACAAGCTCCTCCTCAAACTCCTTTTCTTGGGAGCTCAAGGCTGGCTCTGGTGACAGGGCCTTCCATGTGCCGTCGCACTTGTATTTATCAGCACATGAACACATGCATGCTCACACAGGCGCGCGCACACACACACACGCACACACCATCCCTTGGGAAGTATGCAGATAGATACTTAGGAATTGGACAAACTGATTCTTTAGGTATCAATTAAAATGTTTCCCCTCTGACTAAGAAAGCTTAAGGTTTATAAATACATTCTCCAGAATTAGAAATGTTTGCGTACTCAAGGTGTTGTTTATATTTTTGCATCTGTGGATGCAGACAACTTTTCTGTTTCTTGGCGTTGTTCATTATAAGGTGTGAGGGAGTGGGTGTGCAAAACCACCAATCCCACTGGTGTTCTTACAGTCAGAGTCGGCACTGGGAGAATTCACTGGACACCAGCAGAAAGGTCCACTGGTCAAGAAGACAGTGAGCAGGAAAATGCTACCAAATCACAAAGGGTGAGCGGAGTTTGTTTTTGCCTTATCTATCAAATAGAACTTTGAAGATCAAAAGTCAAAACTATTATGATAATATCCGTGAGGTTTCTCTGAAGACATGAGTACCATATCATCATAAAACTGGGCAGTTTAGGTTGCAGAATTCCTCTCAGAAACTACCCATTTTCTCTTCCACACGTGATGCTGAAGACACATGTTTTGATGAAAATCTGTGGAAATCTGGCAAAATGCATTACTTCATCTTCTTATCATCAATGGTTATCAGGGGGATTAATATTTATGCCCTTTTCTCTGCCTTTCCCTCAGGAAAGGGCAATTGTTCTGGTTTCTATTTGCAGGAACTAAAGTCTCCCTTCTCAGCCTTCTAACTAGCCCACGGTCAGGAGAGGCTATGAAAGCATGAGGCCCAAGGAGCCTTCTGTGAGCCTCTTCACTCGGGAAGATGTTCCGGGAAGGAAATCATTAATTCAGGGAGGCCTCTTTCAATTTCTCTCTCCAAGAGGGCACAAGGTTATATTCTCTTGCAAGGCAATTTGCATAATGATTCAAACTAACATTTCCAGGCTAAATCTTCGGGCACCCAGATAATCAGGAAAATGTTCTAAAGGGATTAAGTAGATGCCTGAATCAGTTTTTTGCTGATGCCATCAGGAAATTAAAAATTATAATCAGAAAACCAACTTTTTACCCTGTGTAGGCCTTCTACTTCGATTCAAGATTTAAAATCCACATTTGCACTGAGAGAAAATAGGTTTGTAAGCTACAATGTTGAAGTTATGCAAAGTTTTTAAAAGTCATTTTCTAAATAGTTCATAGGGATGAACTATTCCCTTAGAGATATAAGAAGAAATCACAGTGTAAACGTCCATACTCTCTATGTCAAAATTTTAGTTTTATTTTACTGATAATTGCTTCATTCTTTGAAACTTGACTTTCTGAAATCTGCCAAGATATCCCATTCTTCCCGGAAAATTCATGTTTAGGAGACAGGGTTATATTATAGTCTAATGGAATCACAGAATATTAAACATTACTATTTAAAGAAAACATAGTTAAAGTAAAACACTCAAACATACCAGATACACAAAAAAGCCTTATGTATGTATGGATGGATGGATGGGTGTAGAGATGGGTAGATAATATGTTCTCTATCATATAACATGTGATGGATAAAAGAAAAGTAGAGAAGGGAGGATGGAAAGGGGAAGGAAGGAAGGAAAGAAGGAAGGAAGGAAGGAGGGAAGGAAGGAAGGAAGGAAGGAAGGGAGGGAGGGAGGAAGGGTGGGAGAGAGGGAGGGAGTAGGAGGGAGGGAGGGAGGGAGGGAGGGAGGGAAGGAGGGACAGAGGGTGTGTAAATGCACTGACTCTGCACACTGACTTGGCCATCACTCAAACTGGTTTTTGTGAGTCTAACACCTGTGATTCTTGAGTATGTTACGTATTGTGAACCCACATTTGGTGCAGCTGCCCTTTCAACGTGACTGACACGGATTCTCAGTGTGCTAATGTAACGGAATAAACTTACAGTCAAATTGATAGCCTTGTGGAACAAAACAGAGTGGGAGCAACGGGTATGAAAACCTGCAGAGGCACAAGAACACCAGAACCACAGGCTGGGACGATCGGTGGTATTTTTAAGACATCCGTGCTTTTGTTTAGAAGCTCATTTGTTCAAGAGGAAAAAATAATGAGACACGACTAAAAGAACGGTTGGGATCAGAAGGTGTGCTTTTGTGGTTACATAAGTCACAGCATATGAACTGTGTGTGTGACATTTCCACTTCTTTGTTGGGAAAGCACCATACAAATTCTAATGCAGCTACCTGTCAGTGAGCAGGAAGCGTAAAGCCTCTATTGAAATGTAGACTCCAGTGCATCTGGTGGAAATATGTCAGCCTTTTATTCCCATCTCCAAGCTGAGAATTAAGTGACAGATTTAGGTAAAATAATATAATTATTATTCCATTGCCATCTCTCAACCTGGTACATTTCCAGTACAGTGTTACTTTGGAACAAAAGCTAATAAATACCGAGCTTCTTGTACGTTCTGCATCGACTGTGACGTGGTGCCCATACAGAATGTCATTCTACACCAGGGCAGACTAGTTTCTGAGTTGCTGGACTGTGGGTTTGTGAACGTTTGCATTTTCTCTCCCACCCTGCAGGCCTGGTAGTCGAGAGAAGTGGCCATTACACTGAGAGTGGATGTGCTAACGTTCTGTGGATCTTCTCCAGCATCTCCAGCAAGCTGCACGACAACCCATTGATCCGAGTAAAAGAAATGAAACCTAGTCCTATACAAATAATACCAAGCTGTGCATTTATCACCGATTCTGTACCAGTGAGTCTGGTAAGTCAAGTGGCATCATTTTTATATGACTTTGAGATTCCTTGCTTTATTTTCCCTATGGTAGCAGTTTCCAGAGTAGAGATCTCTCAGTGTACTCTCAAACTCCATGGGGACTTTCTTCCTTGAGAAACACTGGGTGGACACCAGGAAGAACATAGTTGATGGTCTATAGGCCCCCAGCCCCGGGGGTGGGGTTCTCTTCCAGTAGAGGAATCTGGGTTTGGCACCCGGAGCCTGCCGCAGATGTGATCGAAGGTTATGGTTGAATGTGGTGATGGAAGTCAAGGCCTTAGAGCGAAGTGTGGAAGCAGGTCTGCTGCCTCCACAGCATCTGTCGTGTATGTGTGTGTGTGTGTGTGTGTGTGTGTGTGTATGAGACTGAGGGCTGGGGCTGGGGCCTTCCAGATGAGTGTGCGTGTCTGTGTGTGACCGAGCTGGGAAGGTGACCTTCAAACCCCCGCAAGCATCTCACTTCACTTTCATCCACCCCATGACTCATTTGTTTAACAAGGAGCGTTTTGACTGTGCTTCTACCTCCTTATAAATGCCAGCTACAGAAATTTCAGCAAATCTTGGGGAAAACTTGACTTCAATTTTTTTGGATTAAAGTTTTAGATTGATAGTAACGAGTCCCTAACGTGAAATGATAGCATGCAGAATGGTGAAGAGGCTCTTCAAAGTAAACGTTTATTTTAAAAAATCAACGTAATTCAAAGAGTTCCAGTAGAATTGGAGTTATGGGGAGCATCATAAATTTAAATACTAAGAGTTATATTTATTGATTTAATAATGACTATTCGATGAGATTGCAATTTACATATATAAAGTCCTCTCACAGAAAAAAAATGTGTCTAGGTTAAGAAATCTGTTAGGATGGATAAATGCATGTTGGCGAGATTTCAATTACACGAGAAATGAAATTCTTCAGCCGTCCACTCGGGGTGTTCCTAGGGGGTTGTGGGCATGCAAAGCTGGCTGGTTCTCACCTGGGTTTGTAGGCGCAGCTTTGGCTACATTGTGAATCCCCTCCCAGATTCCCAGCACGTAGAGGAGCTGATGGCTAAGAACAGTGGTAGGTTGTTCATGCCTGTGATTGTTCTGAAAAGCTTACAATGATGCTGAGATTCAGCGATCTTTGCAATCTAATTTAAAATTGTCTTTACGTGTTTATATACCTAATCTTAGAAAATTAAAATCAATTTTGAACAAAAAGTATATAAACTAAGAACTTGTAGATATTTATAATCAATCCAATGGATGTACCTCTTTGATAGTACCAAGTACCACGACACTATGTTCCCCGTTCAATGATGTGAACGTGATAGGTTACAGTAATCAAAAGTGTTGAAATGAAAGTCTCTGTTAAAAAAGGAAATCTTAATTGTCAGTAATTCTGACTGGAAAATCGTTTTACTTAATGACCACGTGAACAGATTTTGAGAAAGTCCTTCATGACAGATAATATTAGATGCTGAAGACTATTGTAGATTAGTCAGTTTACTATGGAATATAAAATGCTTTAATGTTTGATGATATAGAATTATAAAACATGGCTGAGCAGCTTAGAAAATGTAACATTTGAACACTATTTTGAAAGATGAAAGGTTTTAGCTAGGATACAATTGGAATATGTTTTCAAAGCAAATGCAAGGGTATTTGCATTGGCAAAGGGCAAAAAAACTATTTGAATGTTACCCAATCAAATACTAGCTGTATTATGTAGATAATTGTGGATCTTTGTTGGTAATTGTCGGATAAACCATTTAACTGCTTAATGATAATCTTAGAAATGTTTTCTTTGTTGAAAAAGAAGCCAGGAAAGGAACAAAGATTTTAGTTACAATAGTCATTGAAATATCAGTTTGTTATATGTAATTTTACCTTGCTTTTTTTTGTTTTGCAAAACAAAAAGAAAATGTAATTTTAGTAGTGCTTGAGAGTAATAAAATTGGTCTCTTTTACTATGGAGAGAAGGAATAACAATATAGGCATCTGAATTAATCCTTAAAAACCAATTGGCAAAAACCTCATGAAATTCTATGGTTAAAAAGTCTTAACAGCATTTTGTTATTTCCCTTCCCCTCCTCAAATTAGAAAAATGTATATACAACATTCAGGGCAAATATAGTGAAAACAGGGGTTATGCCATAAGGGAAGAACATACAAAAGAAACAAAAAAATCACATGGTACATTATAAGTACATTAAAAACAACAGCAAGAAAGATAAAACCTCTGTGTCTCTATCTTGGGGTTCATTTCGCTTACACCAGGAGGTGGAGGGAAGGTTGTAAGGGAAAGGATGGTAGGGGAAAAACAAAGGAGGGGTAACAATGCTTGAAAGGAAATGGACTCATGACCTTACATATGTAACTGTAACCCCTCTGTACAGTATCTTACAATAAAAATATATACAAAATGTCTTAACTAAGAATACAAATAAAACCCTCAACTCTCACCCATCCTGCATTGCTCTCATGGTAAGTGACTGGAACCTTCCCTGAAGTCAATTTTGTTTAAAAGGGGAATACAAATCCCAGGCAGGAGAAGAAAGTAGAGGAAACTAAAGGAGGAAAGACATGAAATGCATTGAGGTTACAAAGGAAGACATATTCTTAGAGATAACATGTTTTATATGTAGATACCCTGTGAGAACTAAGAAGTGAATTCAGCAGTTTCAGACAACAAAACCAACACTGGGAAACACAACTGCAGAGACAAATTGGAGACTTAAATAAATGCTCAGGATATCCTGTTTCTGGGACTTGGATGGTTTGATGTCGATAAGAGGCAAATATGGCCAAAGTTAATTAAACTGGATACTCAATTCAGTCTCCACCAATGTCCCAATTATAGTTTTGCAGACAAATAAAAACTTCATTTTCCTGAAACAGCCAAACAACTGCAAAAAAAGGAACTCTCACACTTGTTGTTTTCAAAACTCACATAATCAAAGCAGCGTGGTACAGGTGTGAAGTCATATGTGGTGTCCCTAGAATAGACTTGAGGTCATCAAAGTATAATGACATAAAATGGTCAAAGAATCAAGAGAACCATTCAGGAAAAGCAGAGTTCTAAACAAGTGGTTTTGTGAAACTAGTTATCTACATGCAGAAGAAAACAAAACAAAATACTGTCTTCACAGTATATCACAAAAAATAAACTAATATATTCCCAAGTCCAAAACCTGAAAGTAAAAAGATTAAAAACCTTTAAAGATACTTTTAAAATACCAGTAGCAATACTGTGATGTTGATATTCATGTTGACACCATTACTGCGATATTTACTTTGCCACATTTTTGGATACAGCCTCAAACTGCAGGTAGCAAAAAGAAGTGATCATAATGGGATAGAATAAAGATAAAACTCAGCCAACCAATGGACGTTATGTGAAGGACAAGCCGCAAAAAAGTAGGAGGTATTTTTAAATCACATCCTAGATAAGGAGCTAATTTCCAGGATATGTAAATTTCTTCTACAACCAAACAAGACAAAACAAGCAAACAACTTTATTTCAAGATGTTCAAAAGGTTGGAGAGGCATCTCTTCAAAAGAGCATAGCTGCATGGGCCATAAGCATATGGCTTTCAGGGAAGGTTCTAGAAAATAAATAGGATTACTACATGAGCTGTCAGGTCTGCCCTTGAAAATGGAGTCAGAATTCCTGAAAGCAGGGACTTGAAACCATGGGTTTTCTTTGGTTCACGTTAGCATTACTTACACAAGTAAAATCAAGGTAAGCCAAGTGACCAGCAGCCCATGGCTTGGCAAACAGAGGGAGAGGTCAGCTCGACCCCGCTGCCACCTGGAGGAACCTGGGAGGCTTTTTTGCCTCATGAAATAAGCCAGACAAAGAAAGATGATGATGAGTGCATGGTCTGGATTTTACATGGTACCTGGTGTAGACAAATTCTGGGAGATGGAAATGGAGTGTTTGTCGAGGATGGAGAAGGGAAGTGTGGGACTTAACGTCTACACAGGGCAGGGCTGTGCTGGGGGGTGGCAAGATGACCAATGCTGTTAACCCCGCAGAAGCGTCCACTAAAGAGTTACTGTCATAAGCACAGCATTGTGTTGGGCCCCAGTAGAGAGAAAAATTAGTTTAAATGCTCTCCATGTTTCAACAGGCATGTAGCGTTATCATCGTCCAGTTTTCAAGGAGAGCATGTAGGCCGTCCATTTTCAAGGTAATGAGGAAATGCTGAACTTGCAGCAAACTAATTCCTGCAAATGACGTCTGGCTGCTCTTCAAGAGTGTCCAAGTTGTCTTCACTGGGAGCTGCAGCTTGATGCTTTCTGGGGTGCTGTTGTTCAGTCTCAACTAAGAGCGTATCAGATGCTTCCAGAAAGAAAACCACTGGGCCAGAAAAAGGAAAAGAGAAAAGAAAAACTGGATGTGTCCCTAGCTTTACTTACAGATAGAAATTTGGTTACACAAACTGAGAGCATTAAATCTTTTCAGGTTCTACAAAACTTCTGCTGCCTAATTCCATGTGCAAATCACATGGGTTTGATCTCAGCAGAGGTGACAGACCTCGTCTGGGGTGGCCCTTCTTTTTGCCACTTATATAGGAGACACACTGTGCCAGAGAGATATCCCAAAGGAGTGATTACCATATGATAACCATATCTTCTCTCGGTCTTGCTGTTAATTAAATTAATTGGTGACGTGGCCTTTCCCCAAGTGGACGTGAATTAATATGCTGTATTTAATTAGCTTCAGAAATGGAGAAGAGGTGATTTTGCTCATGGTCCCACAGAGCCGTGAGAAAACGCCTCCATAGATAAATGTGAGCAGATTTGTTTTTTTAAAAAAGTCTTTTTCTTTTCATGAAAGTATTCTCTTGGAATTGATAACTGTAGAGAGGATATTTTCAGCCGAAGCCTACTAAGCATTTGTTCCATATTTGCGTTGAAGCTGCTTATAGCAATCGAAGTATAATTAAAATATTATTAGTGTAGTGGAATCGATTTGATTCATGGGTGGCTAGTATAAGGAGGCGAGGAGCACAATTCTGGAGCCACTTCCTCTAAATCAGACTTCCAGCCCTGCCCCCAGGAGCTCAGAAAGGCATCAGCTACAAAAGACTTAAGTGGGTGCACGTGGATGGGTGAAAATGCTTTCTACCTATAAGTGCCAAAGAGAAATAAGAACAAACTTGCCCAAGAGTAAAGGAGAACTGTCCTCTTCATATCAGAACAACCATTTGCAGCCTTCTACTTCTCCCTTAAAGGAGCTAGTCATATGTGAAATGTGTGGCCTTCTCTACAACTGTGCACTCGTAAGGAGGTAAATCCATATTGGGAAAGTCAGCAAGTAGAATGGAGTCACTTGACACTTCCTTTCCAGAAAAGTAACTGCAGCAGCCTACTAGCTTAACGTTGATTCTTCTCTGCAATAGTTAATATATAAGGAGTAGAAGCAACTATAAAATCTCTTATTATGCTCATTAACTACATTTAAACATGTGTGAAAAAGATGAAATAAATATTATAAGTAAAAGTAAAATCAATACTGAAGTTATTTTCTAACAAATACATTTTTATTTTAAAATATGAACATTGATCCTTCAAAAGGCACTTCAGAATTATTTAATTTCCCTCTCTAATTTGTATTCCTTTCTTGCAACAAAGAGAGTCACCCAATATGGAAATGCAAAATAATCTCTGTCCACTCTCAAGTACAGTTTTGGTTTGGATTCCCTGTCCTTGGGCCCTTCTGTGATTTCTACTTTCTCTGTCCACTCTCAAGTACAGTTTTGGTTTGGAGTCCCTGCCCTTGGGCCCTTCTGTGATTTCTAC